>NC_135091.1:19550000-19893750 GCF_051107435.1 Chaetodon auriga | reverse complement strand
TATTGGTTCCTTTTGATTGCAGTGCATGAAAATGAAAAAGCAAGTGGAAATGAATGAATGAATGGAAATCTTTATTGCCCTAAGGGGAATTTATTTTACACAAACAGCATGGAAGAATATTAAAAGAAAAAAACGCAAGACAGCATCTTAGGTAACATAAAAATAAGCACTGTAAAAAACAGAATAACAAGCATTATTATGAGAAATCGATAAAAGACATCAATTGCAAGTTCAAAAAATTGCCAAATTCAGACGACATGGTCAGAGCTTGTTAAGCAGCTGAATGCTGCATGAGATAAAGGATGTGATATATCTTTTTGTCCACATCCTGGCCACGCTATACCTGTGCCCTGAAGATAAAAGTATTCAGGCCATCGAAGCTGCAGTGGATCTGCTATGATTATGAGAGCTAAATTTATGGTGTGCTGGTTTGCCATGTGAATAATACTGCACATTGGTCCCTCAGTTATCTTGCCACTCCGTTTAACAGCCCTGTCCAGTTGATTTCTCTTTTGTGCAGTGTCCCCACAACACTGATTACAAAAGGTCAATACAATCTCAATGATGGTCTTGTTAAATATTGTCAGTTCCTGTCAGTTTGCTATCAATAATAATGCTCATGTACTTATACTCTGTACATATTCAATAGCTATATCGTTCATGATAATGAGGGCCAGAGAGGAATTTCTTGCTTAGCAGGTACTGCTGGTCAAGGTAAACTGTTACAAACAATTCAATTTTGTTTTTTGTTGTATTTATAACAATTTATTATTAGCCTCCATAATGGGAACAAGCATTCTCTTTTCTTTCGAGTAAAACGTAACCACGCTTTAGATGGTTTTGTTGTCTGCAATGGCCTCTGCTCTGCTGCCTGCTATGTGTATGAAAGGGACATGTAGGGTCCCAGCCCTGTCCCAATGTGCGTACAAAGAGTGGAATAAGGGAGAGGAAGGAGAATGCGGCTAGAGTGCACTCATCACCAAAAATGACACCAAAACCATACTTTCATGCAAAGCAAACCCCTCTCCCTGATGTCCTCAGAACTGACTGTAAAATACAGGTTTTGCGAAAGGAGACTCCACATTCAGAAGCACTTTTTGGGGGTGATCCCTATGTTGACTACATAAGTACAGATATATCAAATATCAAATGACAGTCCAATTTTTCAATACTTGAAACTGAATTTTTGAATTTGTGGAAATGCATATTCGGATTTTCATGTGGCCATTCAGGTTGCTGCTGTCTCCTGTCTTGTAAGTCCATCTGGGCAGGGACACTCAAGTAAACAAATCTGCCAGTCAGTCTGAGAGACATTGGTTGGTACCATTAAGGTGTTGGATTTCATATATTCAATTTCATTATGTTTTTTATTTTTCATTATATTTCTATGAGAAACTTGATGTAATTTGCCTACACAAGTGGGTTCAAAGGTATTGTAAAGTAGGAGGTTGATGAGGTTCAATTAGACATTGTAGGAAGACAAAAACAATAATTAGAAGAAAAAGAGAAAGAAGGAAAAGAATCAACTCCAAGATTACTTTTACAACAAAGTAGACTTTATTAGTGTTTCCTTATGTTGGCTGTTACGCTCATCATCAGCTAGCCCTCAAAGACATCTTCAGTAATTGTCCATCTTTGTCATTCATTTGTGACAGCCCAGTGCATATTGCTACACACAAGTTGCTTCATCGCTAATTGTCTGGAATTTGTTTAGAAATGAAATGCTGCACCATCAGGAGTCATCATCTAGTAGCAGGAATCCATGATGCGCCTCATGCTCATGATCCTCATGCTGTTCATGCCCATGCTCATGAGGCTCCTGTACTCTCCGGGCCTCACGTACATCACTCTTCCTCTGAAGTGGGGCTGCTCGTACATCAGCCAGTGGCCCTCCATCACGTTGCAGGACATGAAGTTGGACATGTGGTAGCGGTCCATGATGTTCTCGCAGTCCTCCATCAGCTCGTGCATGTGGCCCTGGAAGTTCTCCCTCTCATAGATCCTCATCCTGTAGGACCCTCTGTGCATGGGGATCATGCGGCAGGACCTGATGCAGTCGCTCATGCCCATCATGCTCATGTAGTCGGCGTACTCGCCCCTCCTCATGAAGTACTGGTTTCCCATGAAGTTGGTGCGGTCGTAGACCATGAAGCAGCCCCTCTCCACCCTGCAGGAGTGGCAGCGGTTCAGGTAGGAGGACATGTCTGGGCAGTCGCTCATGCACTCGTAGGAGCGGCCCTGGAAGTTCCTGTCCTCGTAGAAGATGATCTTACTCATCATGTTCATGCCGCTGGAGCTCATCTTTGCCAGGTGTTGTTACTAGAGGCGATGCTGCTGCTGCTGCTGCTGCTGCTCTTGGAGCTGAACTGCTTGTCTACCTGTTGGAAAGCTTCCTTTTTATACCTGACAAGCAGAGGGCCCCTTTGTGAAAACAGCCTGACCCAGCAACACACCATCGAAGCCCATAGAGCACTGAGGGTTGTCCACATTTACAGCTGTTCCCCCAAAAGACCTTAGAGAGGCGGTTTTACTCCAAATACTGTCAGACAAAACCTTTTTCAAAGGGTTAACCAAGAACAATAGCACTTTTGTTACATCATTGTAGTGCACAAACTATCTTTAGCTTTGGAATTTTGTTTTGTTGTGTTGTCTCATTCTTAGCAGTGTACCAGATCATCCATTTATATGGTCAATGAGTTTTATCGCACAAAAAGATATGCATATTCTAACAGTCTTATATTTTTTAGAGTCTTTTATTACATATTTTGTGCTGTCACCAAAATGATGTTAAGCCTGTAAGCTCAACAGTTCTGACTGTGACTGATTTTACAAAAGAACATTCGTTCGTTGGGACCTTCTGTTAATCAAGTAGCAGTTTCCATGTGTAATTTGATTGCATACTGACAACACAATGTATAGTTTTCTTGGTCACTACTTCTACCTGTTGGTGAGATCATTTGTTCAGAACAGGGAGGGGATGAGGCGGAGAAAGCACAGATCTCCTAATACGTTAACATGTTGACTACACTGCCTGTGTACCAAATACAGCTGGTCAGCAGTAGGTAGGGCTGGTTATCATTCAATTATTCTCAACACTGATACCTTGACTGTGATACTGATTGCTGAATTTTCTATACAACATTTATGAAATTCATTTTAACAAAAAGAAAATTAGATCACACATTAGTGTGCAATTTCTTCAAAGGCCTGGGAGCAGCTGGGGGAACAGTTTTTACTCTGCGCACGGTACTCAACATTGATAACTGGATTTAAGTGAAACTGAAACTGATGGAATACCGATATAGTACTGGATTTTCTAAAATCATAGATAACTCAAAAGGAGCATAAATAACAAACAATGGGCAGCAATACGCCATTGTTGTGTCTGGTCTGCTGAATCCAACATGACATTTGTCATACTTGGAAATTGTGGCAGAATGAGCCATCTTAGTCTCTCTGTACAGAGCAGCAAACCCGTGTCTGACAACATCTCATCTTCAGGACATTTCTCTACCTTTACCTGACGATGTGTAAGCAACAATTTGCCATCACAAATGCTGTCCGCGGCTCTGTGTTATCCATCCCTGCTGTGGTGAGGAGAGAATGGGCCAGTGAACAATGTGGTGAATGGACTCACCGGCGAGCAGATACAGGTCAGCTGCACTGGCTACCTAAGAAGACGCACAAAGTATATATAGGTTTTTTTTGCAACTAGCCTTAAAAAACAACAAAAAAATAAAACAAACAGTAAGCACTGTCTCTCTGTGTAACATAGTGTTTTTCTTGCATTCTTCTAAAGCCTGTAACATAAGACAGTAGCGAGACAGTAGTGAGACATGCTAAGGCACTGAGGATTGAGGAAAACGCCAACTTTGGGGCCGTCCACACTGAGAGGAGTCGTCGCAGACTACAGGGCACCCGGCACCCCCCCCCCCCGACTCTGACAGACAGGCGGACCCCACACAAAGGTGGAGAGCCAGACCAGACACCACCCCCAGGAAACACTGCAATTGAAAAAGAAAAGCATAAGATAGAGTAAAAGGCATTATATATAAGATGATAAATAAAGTAGATTAAATAGGTAAAATAATACAAAATATAAAACAGCAAAATAAAAGGCATCAACATAAGATAAAAGCCTGATAAAAAAGAAAGAAGGTCAGTTAAAAGCCTGATTAAAAAGGTGTGTTTTTAACCTTCTTTTAAAAATATCAACAGTCTCTGCAGTCCTGAGGCTCTCCGACAGGCTGTTCCACAGGTGTGAGGCATAGTGGCTAAATGCCGCCTCACCATGAGTTTTAGTTCTGGCTTTTGGTATGGATAAAAGGCCAGTGCCGGAGGACCTCAGGGTCCGCGAGGGTTGATATGGTAAAAGCAGGTCAGATAAGTAAAAGGGCGTAAGGCCGTTAAGTGAATTAAAAACAAGTAGAGCACCAGCAGCAAGTACCAGCATCATTAGGTGTTGGTACAAGCAAGCTGGATGCTTATTGGCTGACTGACTGACTCCTTAGGTATCAAAATTTGGGACAGAATGACAAGGCATTTTTTGATAAGTGATAGTATATTAAACAGTATGGTCAGTGCCATAAATGTGTTGAAGTTTGGTACTCAGACCTAGGAGTAGGGTCGATAAAGCTCACAAAATCTTAAAGAATTAGCTTTCAGCAATATGTCACTCTTTCCTTGTGATATTTGATTGCCATTAATGAAGTTTGATTTTAATAACAGGACTGTGGATAATAATATATGACCAAATTGTCAAATTTGCTGATTTTTCTTTCTGTAAAGCAGAATAATTCCTCTTTAAAGTGAGGAACCCTTTTGCGTCTGTATGAGACACACCAGGCTTTGAACTAACTCTAATTTAAACCCACAGCAACTACTCCAGCCATCCAACATGTTCTCATCCCAGCAACGCACAAAGTCTTCCTACAACAAAGCCTTTCTTAGGTTTAGTCGCCAAAACTGCTTGACTGGGAAAAGATTGTTCACTTTCAGTTTGTCAAGGGACAGGAATCCTGGTCTCCTGGGTGAAAGTTGTGTGTTTGTTTGACTCATCCATCCACCCTACCTTCCTCCATTTGCAGATGTCACACTACTTTAGAAGTACTTTGTGTGTATGTATGATACACCAAAGGGCACGACACACAGCTGAACTGCAAGCTGCAACTTTAGCAAGAATGTATTTGAAGGAAAATGCTGGAGGTGAATCTTGTCACATTATTGTAATAACTGCAATTTAAGGTCAGAATATATTTACAGACAGTTGTATGGAAGCGTTAATAAGGTTTGGAGAGCGCGTCTTAATTTCAGGACACAATGATTGTCTTCTGTATGTGAACACAAGGGTGTGCACAGACCCACTTACTAAAAATCCCTATGTCCTGCAGGTATTTTTCCAGGAAACAAGCAGATTTTGTTGAGAATTCCTGGGACACATGGGACATATCTCAATTTCCGCCATTGAGCGCGAGTCATCAGCATGCCACCTGCAGCTTCACATGTCTATCACTGTCTGCACTGGATGAGTTCAGCCACAGAACTGCTGTGCACTCATTTTGGCAGTGCTCACAGCCCAATCAAAAATATAGTGCAGTTACACATGAATACAGCTGTATTGATTCAAACTGAATTGTGTCTGTTATGTGAGACAGACAACTGAAAAATGAAGCTGAAACAAATCCGGTTATAAAAAAAGGTGTTGCTCTCTGTTGGTGAAACTCCTCACTGTCAGGTCAGCCAAATTAATTGGCAACTCAGTGGAGGAACATGGTAGCTGACACCGTCCTCACAACAATAGGAGGAAGTTGTGGTCCATACCAGTGTACCAGGGACTGTTGTACACTGGAATTTGGAATTTGACCAAACTGGAGTGTAATACAGGGAATTACAGTCAAAAACACCTTACTGTCCCACACTTCCTTGTTTCACTTTCCCTGTACTTTGTCTTGAGAATGCTCTAAGGCATTGTATAAATGTTTTCTGAAGCTATAGAAAATAGCAATAATAATAATAAGTATCCTGTATTTATTGGAATAATAATAGAGGAAAGGCTTGGTGAAAATACCTTTCTCATTAAAGTTCATGCAGAATTGGTGAATACTTTTTAATGTTCATTTTTGACAGGGTCAATAAAAATGCAGTACGCAGACAGACAGACATTTTAGCAGCCAGGATGACCTCAGCTACAGATATCAGCACCTTCAAAACTGCCAGAAATGGTTTTAGGATGTGTTGTGCGTCATAAGAGTGTGAAAGTTCTGAGTTGTAGGTTGGCATCAGTCCTAGTCGAGCATTAAAAGTGATAATGAAAAGATTAAAAACCAACAGACAGCCAGAATAGAGACATGAGACATTGCTAAAAGTGTACAAGGATAAACAGCCTGACAGTAACACTGAAGAAGTTGAGAGTAACTGAAACTGAGTCCAGTTTCACGTAAACTTTGACCATATCACTTTCACTTCTTGTTGGTTCCAGTCTTGCTTCACTCAGCACACATTCTGTTTTATTTCTCTTAAGCTTTGTGGCTTCAATGTTTTCCTCCCATCGGCCACGGCAGTGAAGATGAAAGCGCTTAGCTCGGTCATGCAGGACTTGCAGCCAATGAGGCTGATCATGTTTTTAAAAAATGTTTTACTAAAGATGCCGACTCCCTGAAGCCCATAAAGCTCCGTGGCTCAGTTGTTGCGTCAGGGATGTCGCAATCAGCTGATTGAACCATAACAGTGGATGTTATCTTACTGCTAACAACAGTTTGCTGTGTGATCACTCCATTAAACTCAACATGGTTGTTAAACTGAGTTATGGTATCTGTGGCTGTTGTTCCAGGTTCAGGAAAAAGCAAATGTCAGCAGACAGTCCTTGTATTCTGCAGTGTGCGTCCACAGAGAGTATGGGGTTTGGACGAGACTGTGAAGCAGAGGAATTCCTCTGATTTGTTTCAGGGAATGTGCCTCAATTCCTAACACCTCTTTAATAGGAGGTCTGTATTATAGCTTCAGTGCTGTGAGTGGAGACAGAATTACCACTAAGAAGAAATAACGAGGGTACAGAAAAACTTAATTGTATACCTTAAAAGCATCTGACACACAATTAAGATTAGACTCACATACATTTTTATGAAATAAGAAACTTTAATGGCCATAATAAAAATTGCCGAATTGTTGTTCAAAATATTGTGTTTTTCCTCGATTTACCTTTAATTGTATTTTAAAGGGCTTAATTTCTCAGTTTAGACCATATTTAGGCAGCTTGTTCTTATGTTTACAAAGTACAATGAAACTGAAGTGTGAAAAAAGTGATTTGAGGGATCTTGAGCTTATATGGAGGGTCGTGTGCATGGATAACACTATGTAACATTTGAAAGAGCAGATAATATGACCAGTATGACCAGGGGTTTATGGTGGCTACTGTTAGCAATGGTCTTTTTATTGGCATGTAACTGAGCCAGTTCAACAACTTCATGGCTCTTCTTTATGTGTGCTACTGTTACACTATGTTTGAGCATTTCACATACATATTTTCAATGGTTTTATCACAAAAGTGAATCAAGAAATGAACACATCTTATTGCACCAGGAGACAGGTTTTAGCTACACCATTACCCTACAGTCGTCACCTTATTTTCATACTACTTATGGCCGTTTTTAATAGCCAATGAATCTGCATTCTGTAACGACCTCACTGGAAAGCTTACACTGTGGTCATGAGCATTTGGCTAACAGTTTGTTGCTGGGTAGGTAGTGAACAGTGGGTTTTTAGAGCTTTTTCACTGAAACAGTTGCCTGCTGCTGCTGGAAAGGAGGCTGATGAGAGCACTGAGGCTAAACTACAGGAGAAAGACACTAAAACACTCTGTAGAGTAGAGGGGAGCTGGAGAGCTGAGTGAGTAATTCTCAGTGTATGTCTGTATGTCAAAGGACATGACAAAGTGTTGGTATTTGACGCTCTGGGAATGACACCAGGCTCACCACACAGCTGAACTGCAAGCTGCAACATTAGCAAGAATGTATTTGGAGGAAACTGCTGGAGGTGAATCCTGTCACATTATTGTAATAACTGCAATTTAAGGTCAGAATATATTTACAGACAGTGGTATGGAAGCGTTAATAAGGTTTGGAGAGCGCGTCTTTATCTCAGGACACAATGATTGTCTTCTGTATGTGAACACAAGAGTGTGCACAGACCCACTTACTAAAAATCCCTATGTCCTGCAGGTATTTTTCCAGGAAACAAGCAGATTTTCTTGAGAATTCCTGGGACATATGGGACATATCTCAATTTCCGCTATTGAGCCCGAGTCATCAGCATGCCACCTGCAGCTTCACATGTCTATCACTGTCTGCACTGGATGAGTTCAGTGGAGGCGCATGGTAATTGACACCTTCCTCACGACAACAGGAGGAAGTTGTGGTAGGTGGATACCAGTGTACCAGGGACTGTACACTGGAATTTGACCAAACTTGAGTGTAATACAGGGAATTATAGAGTCAAAAACACCTTACTGCCCCACACTTCCTCTTTCACTTTCTCTGTACTTTGTCTTGGGAATATATCAAATTAGAAAAGCAACAGGCAACTGAAAACAGTTGCCTGCTGCTGCTGGAAAAGAGGCTGATGAGAGCACCAAGAAAGACACTAAAACACTGTAGAGTAGAGGGGAGCTGGAGAGCTGGGTAAGTAATTCTCAGTGGGTTCTTCACTGGAAGCCACACCTTTCACATTACACAAAGTAATTTGATCAGTTGTTTTGGAAAAAATGTGATTACTGCAGCTTTAAGGAATGCATGTCCCTGAGTGAAAACTGAGGTCATGGAACCTGAAATTGGTTAATTTAGCCCACACTAAGTGCTGACCTTTTTTGATGTGTCACAGGTCAATCTTCCTCACCGTTGTGACTGCCTTGCTTCCCTGCTGTGGATACAGTATGTGTTAAATCAGTTTTTTCTGCATTCCAGCATGGGGCGAGACCCGGCTTACGTGTTCATTTACAGGACTTCATTTACCAAAATTTATTGAAGGAATGCAGGAACATGTGGTGCTTATAAATTCTGTTATTTCAAGTAATTATTTGCAGTATGTGTCCATTTTGCTATCAGTCAGTTAGCCAAAGCCTTCAAACTTGCTCTTTCAGTGTCAGGTAGGTCTTTGGGTGTTTTTCCATTTGAATTTGTTATCTTGTGTTACCTCGCACTTATACAAACAACATAATAATGTATAACATAAGTGACGCAGGTGTGACAGGAAAGGTCAAGAGGCCATAGACTTATAGTAGACTTACCCCCCCACAGTTCTGCTCTAAGAAAAATCCTCTAAAACTGTAAAATAATGACATTAGTCTTTCATTTCCAAAATAATTCTGAAAAGTATAGAGACTGTATAGCCAAAGACACATTTCCACCTTCAAGTTACACACATTTCCAGTCTCTTAAGATTCCTAGGAAAATGTGATCTAGCTTGAAAGTGGAAAATAAAATCCCTCAACCAAACTGTGTTGTAAGGCCAGGAGCCAAAAAGGTTCAGCAGCACAGCTGTTGATACAGAATCAGTTCACTGATTAACTGTGGTCTGATAAGAAGGGTCAGCTCAGTGTGTTGGGAGCCCTGACTCACATGCTGCTTTCTCAGGGTAAAACGACACAGTGCAGCAATGGCGGCAGGGGACTTAATGTTAACTTGTCATACAGAGTAATTGCTGCTCATTACACTGCACACAGCTGGAGAGCAGCCCAGCCAGCCCCAGCACTCTAACTACTGTTCTTTAAGCTACAAACCAGGGACGTCTACTCCATCTCCAACAGCTCACCTCACTGAACAGCTGTTTATGTCCTACAACAAACTGGAAATTCTGCATTTAAGTCATATATGAAAGGCAGAACTGAGTGCTCATGTTCATGTTTGTATGCATGTGTGGTGGTCGTGTGGTTATATAAAGCTTGAAAGGAAGGAGGATTAAAAGTTGAGTAGTTGTGCTACTGAGAGTTGTCTCTAAATATCTCGACCACTCATCATTGTCAAAAAAGGAACTCAGATGCAGAGAAAGCACTTCCTCTAAATGGTCATTTGTGTCCTTTCAGAATTAGTTCAAGAACAAATGAAACTTAAAAGTCAATCACTATTGTAAAGGTACTTTATTATACGCTGGATGTTTTTGCTACCGTTAAAGTTTTGAGGATAATCGAAAGTCTCAGCAGTCTAATTCAAAATGATTCTATCAAACATTGTGTAGCTTTAGCGTGAAGGTTAAATCTCGGCCGAGAAAGTAGTAGTTTAACAAAAAATAAATGATAATAAAAAAAACTTAGTGTCCACCAGCATTTTGCAGAGCAACTTCCCCTCACATGCAACCACCTGTCATCACATGACCAAAGTTTCATACTGAGGTCATGTGATGACAAGCAAGCATTCCCCAATGATAACTGAGCAATTCAATCCACCGACGAAGAGCGTGAGATGCAGTGCAGCTACTGAGTATACATTCAGTTTAGATTTTTATTCTTTTAGTCCGAAGTGCAGATAAAGTCTCAGTTTAGGTGTAAACATTCAGTGAACTTCAAGTATTAATTGAAATGAAATGGCCAGATGGAGTCGAAGAGTCAGGTGAAATGCAAGCATGGAAAAAAGTTGCAATGTAAGTGTATGAGTGTAAGACATAAAGGGAGTTGGACGTGTTGCTGAAGTGGACATCTTGAGGCAGTTGAAGTATTACTGGAGGTGTCTGTGCAACAGAAGTTCAACGTGCTAACAGTGGTTGTAGAGTATCCTGTAAATTCTACCAGGCAAGGCTGGAACTAATCGCAGTCATTCTAGACAATGTTTGTAATCCCACCAGAAGTGCTGCAGCTTTCAGAAGTGTTCCAGAAGTGGCTCTCTGCTTTGCTCTGTAGAGAATACTTACCTCATCTATTTTTGACGGACAACGCATCAAGCTGCACTGAGCGGATCGAGCCAGGCTGGAAGTCAGACAGGAATGACACAGACAATCCAATCAATTATCAAATAAAGACAATTCAAACAGAAAAGAAAGCATGTAACTATGTGGTTAACTTGCCCGTGCTAGAAGCATAAACATCAAGGAAAAATGACCAGATCAGCAAAATCTGAGTCAACAAAGTCAAGCAGGCAAAATGCCCTGCTTCTGAAACACTCCCAGTGGAGTACGAAGCCAGGCGGACGACGGAATAAAAGCATTTCGCAGCCAGAATGTGATGCAGCTGTCCCGGAAAGGGGACGGAAAGGGTTTGTGTCCCTTCACTTTGAGGAAGTATCGGTTAAAGTAAAACAGCTAAAATGAGTTGAAATGAACAGTGCTAAAAGAAGCTGGAAGTGAAAAGCCTGAAAGACGATACTGCCAGCTCAAATTTTAAAACGGAACGAAGATGTTAGCTGAAGAGTTAACTCAAGTGTCAGTGCAGAATAATAATAATCTGCACAGGAACATGTATGGGTTTGAAATAGTTAGTGTCAGCATTTAGAACTGAAGTTGAAGTATACGATATGCACCGAAATGAGACGAAGTGGCTGTAAAAGGATAACAACCAGGTCTTTACTTTGGTGAATCATTGAAAACCTTTATTTCTTTAGGAATTTCTGTCATTTTGATCAGACATTTTGATCTATGTTTGTACAACATATAAAAAATTCATGGTACAATATGGCACTTAAACTACAAGATGTCATTGAGTATGTGCACCTTTGGCTTCACCATGCTGTTTCTATTTCTAAAGCCTAGTCTGCATTTTCAGGATCTTTCGTGTACCTTCCACTGACTTTGTTTTCAATAAACAGACAAAATAAAGGAAAAAAACATTTTGTTTGTGGAAGTTGCCAAATTGGCAACTACTTTTTAACCCTGTTAGCGTTTCCAAGAAACAACCAACACGATACATCACATTTATTTCCAAATTTCTGTGTGAAGAAATGATCAACACCATTTTGGAAATAAGAGAGAAAACAGTAGCATGTTCATGGAAGAGGTAAAGTGAAATTGCCATAATGTTATATAGGTTAATAACATAGTTTGAGTTTTGTTTTGCGCCAGCAAGTAGCTCCAGCAGCAGGGTTGGGGTCAGGGTGGCGGGCCGAGCAGAAGAAAACATTTAGAAAAAGCATGAGTTCATTAATTCATTTAGTTGAGACATGAGAGTTGATAGAAACAGTGTCAGCAGATCTCTAGCCAGCCTTCATTTCCCCAGGAGATCGTACCTGTTGGCAGACAGAATTGCACAGTGCAAGCAAGGCTTATGGTGAACCAGTCTAAATGCTGATGGTGTCAGTATTTTTTGGCCATTACATTGTTCAATCAACATTTGCTTCAAGATTATACATTAAAGCAAAAAAAAAAACTTGTGTGCTGCCAGTTTAACTTGACATTAAGTAGTCAATGATGTCCTAGTGGTCGGTGAGCACTTTGCATGATGGGCAAACAAAGGAATGACTGCAAAATGATGCATGTTTACACTGACAAATAACCCCTGGAGACCATATGGGTCAGCACATTTATCCTAATGTGTTCCAAATTGCTACATTAACAACTTCACTGATTAACTGAGCTTTAACTGATGGTTTTTGCTTAAGGCATGTACTTTAGCAGAGAGATAAATTACAATCCTGAATGTAATATAAAGCTTTAGACTGTGGAAAAGGGAGTCCCACCTGAAAAGCAGACACCATTATTAACTGTTCACATGTGCGTTAGGTCAGGCTAAATTTTGGCTTCAAATGATTCCCTTACATAAGAAGAGAGTGATTCGTTTCGACGTTGAAATTTTAATGCTCGTTTTAAGGCAGCAGTTTAAGCATTTCTGCCTGCACCTCAGAATAAAAATTCCTCACTCGTTTTTCTCCTCCAAAGCTCTGTTTTATCTACATAAATCTGCATAAATGGGGCTCCTTCACATTACATATTACATATATGGCACACATTTTCTCTCTCTGTCCGTGAGGTAAATGTGCAGTCAGATAGCTTGCCACAGTATCATTCCTGCTGAGAACACTGAGAACACATTTAGCGCTCTCGGGCCTGGTGATCACAGAGGTCACAGTGCCGCAGCGGCAGCCAGGCGCTGATGTGCTCAGTGTTGGGTCAGCCATAGAAGCTCAGCCAGCCGTCGCTAATAATATCGCTCAGTGACGATGGCGTTGATTATGTGGCGCTCCTCATGTCAGGCCAGGGAATGAGTGTTGACAGTCACATTGTGTCGTGAATGCAGGTTGACCCCTGGGAGGTCAGGGGAAGAGTTGCACTATGATGTCACAGGTCAGCACGTGTCCAACGTACCTCACTGAAAGTAAAGGTTTTCATTGCTTCTTGGGTGAAGAAAATGAAAATCTTGGACTTGTGAAACTCATAGCATCTGTAAACACTGCCCAGAAAAACACTGGGAAGCATGTATTAGTCTTTTGGACATTTTGTCTATTTGTAGCTTAATTAAAGGAACTGTTGACGTTTTGTGCTACCCGCTGTTATGTGATTAGGATAGTGACTGTGAAACGTGTTTGCTGGATTTTCTCCTTAAATCACCCTTTCAGGGGCCCATGTAAGGTGTTTTCCAGTAATTACAACCCTACAATTCCCAGTGAGCTCTACTAACTCATACCAACTTTGCCAAGATAGATAGCTTAAAACAATAATTGTGCAATGATGTGGTACTGGTAAAGATAAGTGCAGCACGAGAAGAGCCAAAAAGCCAGTGGACTAAGTAATGTCATTGACTAATGTCAGTAAAGCCTGCACTTCATCATCAAACATAACAAGCTTACTGGTCATACCAGACCAAGTAAGGCTATTGTAGCACTATATTGAATAGAGGATGGGTGTGTTTTACTTCCATATAAATTCAACTTGTATAACATTTCCAAGAGAAAGAATAAGGTAAAAAGCTATTTCATCTTTCAAAAGTTAAAATATTCTCTCCCTTTAAAGTTGAAAGTTGTCTTAACATGCTTTTTTTTTAACACTTTTACATTGTTTTTACTCCACCTTAATTCATTGAAGACCAGCATTACAGCACACAGACAGTAAATTGTGCAATAGCTGAAGTGCAGCGTCTTTTCAAGTACCTTTAAAGTGTTTTTGGGTGCATTTATGCCTTTATTTGAGAGACACAGTCCAGACATGACAGGAGAGAAGGGCAGACTTGAGCCGGGAACACTTTGGTTCATGATCGGTGCCTTAAACCTCTAGTTCCACCAGGCTGTCCCACCAAGCGTGAATTTAAAGAATGAGGCCAAAGCTGGAAAGCACAGAAGTTTTCCTTTGATTCACAGTTTACTAAATATTTATTCCAAGGTAAAATGACATAAATTAAATTGAGAGAAAATGCACAGAGTGCAACATCTCATTGGAAGACTATGTAACTTTATGTAGCATAATAGCATAATAAAGCATAATCAGTCACTGTGGGATGTCATACTAAACTCACTGACCAGCAATGCAGAATAGGGAAGAGTATAAAACTGTGAATTTTCTGCAAATGAAGGCAATGTGCTGCATGTTCTGTGGTGGTAATTGCTAACTTGCCAGTGCTCATGCACACAGTGATAAATGACAAGTGGCAGACAGGTTGTTGCACAGTTGTCTTGCTTTTGATGATGTCTTCACTGTGCACTGTTAAAACCAAACATATCTGTTGGTGAGGTACAATGTGTACAGTGTTGACTTTTCATTTGTAAGGGGAAGAATGTGTTATGTTTCATATGAAAAGTTACACTGTCTGTGAAGCCATGATGCCCTCAGTGGACTCTGTATCCGTGTGTCATGCCTCTGTCACAGCTTCAGCTCATGGATCAGATAAGCATCTACAGTGCATGTGTGACCACCAGCTGGCACAGCTCATTACACTAGAGGTATTGTTTGCAAGGGTATGCATATCTACACAAGCATGTACAGACAATTATGTACAAAGGAATGCATGTCCACCAGTGTGAACATGATGTGTTTCGGTTCATGACACAGTCAAGGTTTTTAACCTCTAGTGGAGAAGGTTCGATAGGGACATCAGTCAGTTGGTGGTTTGGACTGTCTTGAACACTTTGTGCAGAGATGTGATGTGATGTCTGACTTTCATGGGATTTGCTGTGGATGTTCATGCTGTCCTGAGGATGAATCCTTCTCAGGATGTTCTGTTTTCACACTGGAAAATGACATTTATTTTAAAAGGTCACTTATAGTGTGCTCTTGATCGTGCACAAAGGAAAGTGACATTTTGAGAGAGAGATGTATGAAGTCATGTCATATTTATGCAGAGAAGCACAAAGTCAGTGCGTAGAGGTTGAAGTGGTGAATGGATGAGTTATATCCCTTTAACTTTCATGTGAGTGATCTTCAGTACATTGAACCACCCTTGTCACAACGGTTAATGTTCTCTTTTTTTAGCACCATAACCTTGGTGTTCTTTTCTCTTACTTTGGCAAAGTGTTTTAGTAGCCTAACCGAAGCATGGATACAAAGCCTGATCTCTGCTGTCAAAGAACTGTGCTTTGTGGGTGTGTGTGTATGTTACGCTGTGTCTGGGTATGGGTTGCGTTTGAATTTATATGAATTTGTTGGAGCTTGACAGCCAAAACAACTGACAGCTCAGTTCTGGATTGGAAAGAACATAATCCAGAGAGTAATTATGCTTCCTCCTACTATTTGGCAAAGGAAATTAATGGATGACCTCATGTGTCTGGCACATTTCAGCCCTCTGTTTCCTAAAAAACACTGCTGAAAGCCAGAGGGACATGACATGGAGGTCTTTGATGTAGGTGCAGAGTAGAAAATGCCTAATCTTTCAGTGGCAGAACCTGGCAACCCAGTAGTTCCATGCTGGCGGGGTGGCAGTGGAAAAAAAAAACTGTTGTGCTTCTCTGGTGTTCCCCATCCTTCACTTGGTAACTGTAATTACATCCCCACATCCTGATGTGAAGCAGATATGCACCAAGAGCTTTTAATAGGCTGTGCAAAGAGCAGGAGGAACAGCCATTCATCCAAGATGCTGAGTTTGCAGGAAATGTCCACCGCAGCTCTTGGTGCAGCTCATGCTGCCATCAAGTAGGGTGACGACTTTTAGGAGAGAGATGCATCTTCCATGGTAAACTTACTCTGCTCCCAGAATGAAGTAACAAAATGTTTCCTTGAGCTGAACATGTAGAAATATTTGCCCTTTTGTTTTTACTGAAGACTCTAAAGTTTGTTAATGAAATTACTCAGACTACTCTGTCTGATATCTCCATCATTTTCATTTTTTTAAACTAGAATGTGCAGCTTTTAGTTTGCCTGACAATGTTTTTCTGATACACTTTCTTCATTTCATATTCTTTTCAATCCTAGAACTGCTTTCCATCTAAAATTTGATTGTTTGCTGACTTGTAAATGGAAAATGTGCACCAACTGTGTATGTGGCACAAAAACTAGCCAAACACAGTGGTTGGAAAAGAGGATATAATGCTATGATTAGACCGACTTTTTGTCTATTTGCAGAGGAAAACTTCCTTAGTAATTACAGAGGTAATATTCAAGTTTCCTCCCACGTGTTGCCTCTAGATTGAAGAAAGCACAAGAATAGAACTGCATGAGCTCAAAATTTGAATAGTCAACATGACCTCATTGCTATAGCTCCACATCGCTGAATACATAGTTTTTTAGACAGAGAAAATATCTGGCCCTGTTATGTTTGTATGTGCTGTACATTTTTGCGTTGAAAAAAAAAAAAAGGCCAATTTAGTCTGGAATCAGCCACAAAGAATGCTGAGCACCTACAATGTTTCCAGAAGGGACATACAGGGCCATGTGTGGCACTGTTAGACTGGCAGAGCTGAGTCCTTACAAAACCACAGATATGCAGACATGGGTTTCATTTTCCCAGCCTATACATGCACTCCAGTGATGACAGAATACACAGAACTTAGCAGGTTTAAAGTATAAAGGAAGTTTGTCTTAAAACTATGTACGTTACTGGCCCCGAAGAGAGCCCTTCCTAATGTGACTCCACTGGTGGGAAAAATGAAATCAAGAATTCAGCAGAAGCTACTATGAGGGCTCAACAGTCTGAGTTAGAGAAATGAAGAGGATCTCTGCCAAACTTTCAGTCTTTTTAGTTTGAATTCCCTCTTTGTCTCCACCAACAGTGGAAAGACCTGAACCTATCCCTGCTAGCAGTCAGTTGAGGCTGCCACATTCTTCATACTTCACACCATGAAGGGGTTGGACAAAACAAACAACACACTGACAATTTGTGAATGTTCTTAGAAATAGTGGCCGTTTCCCCTGTTTTTCTTTTTTTTCTGTTTTGTACTGGAAGTGGAACATCTCCATCGATGGACGTCAATCAAACATTCTGTCATTTTGTAAAACCAAATAACTTCTAAAAAGATTCCAAAGATCTAATACAGATTTCAACCCTGTAGCCTGACAGAACATTGAAATTGGACAATTCCGCCAAACCTCAGATTCTGTTCATTAACAAAGGTTTTTTTTTTTTTTTTTTTTTTTTTTTAAGATGTAAGGGTCAGCTTAGGTTGAGAGCCCTGCCTCTTGTAGGAAAGGTTAGAGAGAGGCACTGATTACCCACCCCAGTCTTTATAAAGATGGGTGAGTAACCAGTACCTCTGTTTGTCTGAGGCCTGCTGAACATGTGACAGAACTGCCTTTGTTGTTTAGGTAAGGGAGAGTGTGGGAGAAAGATTTATTGTGTTGAATTATTAGCCGTCTAACTTGTTTTCTGGTCTAGTGTGCTCAGGAGCCCTATGTTGAAGAGGTACGCTACAAACAATCTGGCATTGGTGCATCATGTTTGTGATGTAGCTGCAGCAGAGAACCAGTCATTGTTACTGGTACTGATTGTAAGCAGGGCCTCTATTAAGCAAGGTAACCCAACATGGTATCGGAACATACAAGGGTTATTCCCCCCAAGGTATTCTTTGCCTATTGACTTAATTGACTTTTTGCCATATTTTCTTTTTCAGATTTAATACCAGACTGCTGCTTCGCCTGAGCTGATTCACCAGTGCCGTTTGGCCTGTGTGATTGGTCAGCCATTTTGGGCTTATTGCTAATTTTTTAATTTGCCTTTTATTGGTTGATATTGCATTGACTTTTACATTGTTTGTGATTATATGCTGGAATGAATGTGAAACTGTTATCTACCTGAATCCATGAAGTCTAGTACCGTACTCTTCTCCTTTGTCCTTTTCTTTTAAGCAGTGGGAAGCCCTGTGGGGAGTGCTGTGGTATAAACACTCCTCCTTGCAGGGTAGAGGTCACCTTACTCATCTTGGAGAGTTACCTTTGCAGTGCATTTTGCAGTGTTTTGTTAGTGATAGTGCACACATGTGGTGGTTAGTTGGGGTCTTTGATAGAATCTCCTTGCAGTAAGTACCCTGCCTATTTTTCTTGTGACCTTATAGTACATACTTTTCTTACTTCATTGCATCGCCAGTTAGTGTTTCAGCTTACAAGTTGTTTTAGTTATTCATTGAATAACTATTTTAGTACTATTGTAAAATAAAGGTTCTCATTTTCATGCATCTAACTGTTGTTCTTTTTCATCCAGGTAGTCCACAGCACCATCCCTATCTTTTATATAATAAATCTGCTTGTGAACTGAATGCATGTCTCTGGCTCTTTCAACTTTTCTTACTTGTGTCAAAACTCAGGGAGTTGAGGTCTTTTATGGCCATTGAGTTGAGGTAGAGACCTTACATCTCTCTTCCCTCTATCCTATGTATATATATATTTTTTCTTTCTACAAAACAGTATTTGTGAATGGCAACTATGGTTCTGTATGGTTTAAGATAGTGACCATGTTCTTGAATTGCAGGGTTGACTTTTTTTGGGGGTGGACCAAACGAGCTGAGATGGACCTGACTGCCTTTTATCCTATCGTTTTACACAACTTTTTTGAAGTCTGGCTGCTCCCTTTGACTAGTTACTTGTTTATTACCCAATCAAATACAATAGAACAACAAGAACTTATTGCCCTGGCTATGGCCCTGCGTCTGCGTGTTGTATATTAACTGTATTAGTGATATTTAAGGTAAAAAAAAAAGTTGCACCCCTGTGTTTTTGTCTAAATCATGGCACACATGACAACAACATTGACCTTATTCCGTGCAAAGCAACAGACAGTCCAGCATCTGGTGAATTTAAGAACACAAAAAGTCCTGATTTATGTCTCTCCAAAGCACCAAAGGTTGGAGTAAACAACCTTTCTAGCATGGTATGGAAAGGTATGTGGAGCACAGATTCTTCCCCTCTCATTGAAAAGGGGTAAAAAAAGACTTGAGCTGCTTCAGTTTAAGCTCCCCCTCACTCACCCCCACCCTCATCCCCAGAATCTGGGAAATTGTGACTTCTTTCCCTATTATTTCCATGCCAGGCATGCCCTCAATTCAGCTTGTGAAAGGGCGCATTCCTTTCCAGCTGAGCAGGGGGTAGTGTTGCCCAAAAGATTAGCCCTCTTCTCACCCTCCTCCTGAAAAAGTACAGCTCTGCTGATGCTCTCGGAATTCTTCCACGGGTTGTTTTGGTGTGACTGCTTTTTATGTTGGGGTTTGTACTCTTCTTCTGGCATTCCATGTATTCCAACAGAAAACACTCACTTCCTGCGTTGCGGTGGATGGTGGTTCCTGTCACTGTGGTGAGCCTCAAGAAAAAAAAGAAAACAAGACTCACAGGACAAGTCGTTGGCTCCTCATTTGCACAAGTGGAAGATACAGTGTGCCGCCGTGAAAATGAGGAATGATGAATGGATCAACAAGCTTTAATTGGACAGCTGAAGGATCTTTCCACTTTCACTCCCATCATCCACTTACTTTTGAAATTCTAATAAAAACCCTGCAAAAACACTCATTTCCTCTGGGGATTGCTTTGGATTTCCCCCACACTGCTAAGTCTCACTGTGAAAGGCATTCAGGAGACTGATGTTGTTTGCAGCTTTACATTTATTTGACACTTTTGCATCTCATTTTCAAAACAGACGAGTATATTCTGCTGACGTGAACACATACACACTGTATGTTTTGGTGTTTTTGCTGTCTGGGAATCATTTTTCTTCTGTGAGATCCCAAAAAATATGCTTATGAAATTTGACTATCATTCAGAAGTGACACCTTTACAGGTTGTGGAATTCCACCTGGTGTTGGTTTCTCGGGTTAATACTGTTACATTTGATAGATCTCTGAACTTAACACTTGCATGTGTACATGAATGTTGTGCATATGTAGTTGTGGATGATGGATGATCATTTTGAGGGATGTAGTTTGTGGTGCTGTTTGAATGTATTACATTATAAAGAGAGATGTTTCAGTTATTTACCTTCATTGATTTTTATGTTACTGCTCTCTGAAACTGGTCAAAGGAACAAAACGAACAGGTTTGTCCCTGAGTGGCAATAAAGAGTGATTATTTGTGGCATTCACTGATTTTATTGTACTCTGAATTTTCTCAAGTTTGAATAAAATTTTTTTGGTTGTATGACTAGTGGCATTTTTCAGCACAGCAGGTCTCATCAGTATCATTATCTGTTGCACTCAACAGTGTAACATCAATAATGTAACCTGTAATATTCCCTCACCTCCCCAGCTGACAGCCTCTCATGGCCCACTTTCCTTTATAAGATGATTTTAAACAACTAATTTAATTTCAAACTATTCCCTCTTTGTATCTGTCACTGGACAGAGCTGCTCTGATGACACATCATTAGTCTGGTCTCTTAGCCTCTTAGTCACTGTCGGTATAAGCCTGCCATTGGCCACCAGCAGCTATCTGCATGTTACCATTTTCAAAATCCCTGTTGCTCTGGGAAACAACAACAACAAACTCAGAGTCAGCAACCTACACCTTGATCTATTCTGAAAATGGCAAGTTACCCCAAGCCTAACCTGGTCTATACAAATGTAAACAAGCTAGCAGAAGTTACATTTTCCCTTGCTTGGATTTATCCATCTTCATGCCAGGGTTCGCCTCATCACGCACTATGTTCCACCATAACCAGTTCACCCAGACACTCTTTTGCAAGGGCGCCATTGCTGAGCTTTGTGCCGCCCAAGACAATTGTGATTGGTTTGAAGTGTTGACAAGTCAAAGCATTTTTTTCCCTATACCAGGATGACAATGGGTGCAGTCAGACGAATCTCTAGAGCTGACACAGCACTGTAGGAGGTAAATCTGGCTATGTGAAGCTAACACATCATCAACAGCTGGAATATTTTCTAATGGTTTCAGATCCTCTAATACCACTACTGAGACTGATCAATGTGTTATACAATGCAATATCTTTTGTCCATTTATTTCCAACTGGAGGAGTTGAAGCTGTGCAATGTGAAATTCTTCTCTTTGGTAACATTTTTGTGAATGAAACCTTCCCACTAACAGAAGGGAACAGACAGCCTTATATGGAAGCTTTAGGGGCGCTGGTTATGCTAATGATGAAGTCTCACAAATCTGCACCTCCCCTTGAGCAGGTGGCATTGATCAGGCTGAAGTGAAGGATTTACCACAAGTCTGTGTGGTGAAGAAAGTTTGATGAATCTGACTTGGAACACTCTTAAGAACAAAACCTCAAAGAAATAAAGATTTTAAGGATAAGAATCCAAAAATGTTCTAACATGAGGCCTGATGTGTTTTGTGTATGTACGCAGAAATTTTCTCCACAATGAAACTTCACAGGGCACCTTTAAGAAAGGACTTAAACTTACAATTGTTGTGGATACTTTTTCTTTCAACTGACTTATTGATCAGCAGGCTATCTGTTCAAGACTGCTGTGAGGTTTTCTTGAGCCTCCTTAAATCTTACCAGGGTGGGCTAAAATCTTGATGTTAGATGTTGAATAAGTGTGTCAAAGCTGATGTGAATCACGACAGTCCAGTGCAATCTAAAATATCTGATATTCATCTAAGCATCCAGAATTTAATTATGGTACATAATGCCAGTGTTCTTTTTTTATACAGAGCACCAGCTCATCTCCTCCACCAACCTACTATTTCTCTGAAATATCAAAATTAAAAAAAAAAAAAATTAAAATGAGAAATTCCAGCTGTAATCAGTGAAATTGTCATTGGTTGTTGCTAAGTTGTAATTGCTGTGGAGCTGAACTGCAGTTCAAAAGTTTGTTTTCAGAGTAAAACCAGTGTGAATTTTATCTAAGAATAATTTTGATTAACTTAACACATGCCAATAGTTCTTGATTTGCCTGTTGGATTCAGTTGTGTCTTGGATTCAGTAGTTTTTCATCTATCTCACCATGTGATCTGTACAATGTGTTCACGTGAACTGGAGATCAGATATCACATCACGTGTGCTGGGAGAGTTTTCCTTGGATGGCAGCCCTGATGAGCTCTGCTGAATTTATAATCTGTATGAGGCTTGTTAAAGCCTCTCCCAGTACTTTGGGATAACATGAATGGAACCGTCCCAGCACATGTAGGGAACAGTTGTAAGCACGTTGCAATCATCCTGAGGCTCCTTATGTTTTAAAAATGTATGTGTCCTTATTAAGACTTAGGAGAGACTGAGATGTCTCACACAGTAATGCAATTTTGCTCATCAGGAGTTGAAGTGAAGTAAACATGAGGAGGGTAGAGCAAGCAAGTTTGTACAGTGCAGCATGTGTTTTAGCATTCCAATTTCATGGTTTAAACATTGACATGGTTTACTCGTGGGACTGTACTGAGTCACTGCCAATAGCCAAAAGAAACCTGGACGCAAACTCTGCAATCCATATCTTTTTGTCTTTTTTTTTTTGTCAAGCGCTACATGGACTGCTAATGGATTTAACACGTGCAGTCTGTCTGTGGAGATTTAAAGGCACCTGGAATTGTCATGAAGTGGATTTTCATTATGATTCCTGTTTTTACAGTCACCAAAGAATCTCAGATTGTCTCAGCTCCTCTCCTTTGACTGGATCTTATTTGACGCTTTGGTCTCTAGTTAGATGGCCGTAAAGTGGAACAATCAATCAGAAACATTCCAGTGCAGAGTGTCAGAGGAGGCAACAGATCAGATTTGCGCTTTGAGTGTCACCGTCCTGTGTGTTATGAATAATCTGCTCATAGTGTTCAAGTTAGCAGACAAATAGATCATTTTTACTTCATTTGAAGAATTTCTGAACAAGACACAAAAACCAAGTTTGCAAAATACACCAAATCATCCCTTGTCTATGACAGCTGATCCAATTCAATCGCTCGTGATTACTCAGAACAGCTAGGGTGTGACTGGCTGTCCATTATCTTGATTGAACACAAATCCAGGCAAAAATGCCATCATTGGAATGGTGCTTCTCCTTAAATATTGGTTGCTCTTTGCAATCATATGCAGCACACCACTCTCAAGAGTCCAAATCTTTGGTGTCTGTACTGTGGTAGGCTCACATTAGATATGACCCGCCCACTTGCAGCTTGGCAGCCAATCAATGATGACAAATTAGACAATGAGATTGACCTGGCTCCACAGGTTTCTGTAAGTTCAAGTCCAAAAATAATAATGTAGCCCATTTCTTCAACTGTTGTGAAAAACATTAACTGCTCCTAGCAACGTCAGTAAGTTTGCAGGTATTTGGTCTACATGAAAACTTAGGCATTTCCCAGAGTTTAAAAAACAAACCCCATTCTGTAGAAACATGAAGCTTCATCCATCCAATAATTGTTGAAACGTTTGACTCTAAACCAATAACTGTCAAGCTCATGGTGCAAAAAGTCAGTGGAACACCAACGTCATGAGGATACATCATGTGGACAAAATCCTGAACCAATTCATGTGGCAGATGTGGAGAAATTTTACTGGGTATGTGACAGTTTTGACCAGCTGGATGGTGGAATGGAATTAAATGAAAAGTACCAAAATGTCATGGCAATCCATCCAAAAGTTGTCAATATTTAAAGTTTGACCAAAGTGGTTGGCGGATTGACCCATCAGCTGATGCCATCCCAGTCATGCCGTTATCATGCTACAGCCTCAGGCTGTGGTTGCATGTGCTCAGAGGGTCTTTGAATGTCCGACATTCTGTGCCTTTTATAGTATTTTGACACTTTGGACACATACAGTTAGAACAGAGAATGCCCTGCTCGCTTGTCTTGTGGCTAAGAGCATCAATTGCAGGCCTCAAATGTGATGAATGGGGACATTCTATTAGTTGTGTATCTTCCTCCCTCTCATAAAATAAAATAATAAGAGAGCTGTCAAGACATGGCTCCCTTTCACTGAGAGCCTAATTACAGCGATGATAGAGTGGCCCTGTGGATGGCAGGGATGCTGCTGTTTGATGGTGTCTCTAACTCCTCAAGATGATTTCCCTGAGGAACAGTCTGATTAGGTAAGATGTAGTAACAGCCCGCCCGTTAAACAGATGTCCACTGATATTAAGCTAATGAACTTGGCGGGTGAATGCTCGGGGCGTGCCACGGCTGTCACTCTGAAGTGCACGTCTCATCTCAGCTGCTCCCCTTGAAAGTGACTCTTGCAGCGGGATTGTTGACCTCTGCTGGTTGACCTTTCCTCATAAAGCAATCGCAGTAAAGCCTAGATTACAGCTGCAGTACCTCAGTGCCTAATGGAGCCATTTAAGGAGGAATTTTTGATTTCCCTAGTGGTGTTTTTGTTCACTGACACTTGCATAGAAGAATCTCACTTTATAAAATGACTCATCTTTCTCATTTTCTCCTAATTGAAATGGTTACTTTATCTTGTTGTTGTCACTGTCAGCATTACAAATGAAGGAATCGCAACAATATTCTTAAATCAGACCCTGCCTCCAGCTACAGTCTGTTATCCAGATTTATATGAACGTGGTAGAAAACATTTGATTTGGTACATTTTTTTCTTTCAAGTCATGTTTTTTTGTTGATCCCTCATGAGTTTCCACATGCCTTGCGGTGGGCTTCAAGCAGTGGAAGTGCAGGGCCTTCAGAACTTTAAAGGTCAGAGATCAGGGTGAAGAGAGCACTGCCTTACATTTCCCTCCTCACGAATAAGTTTTTGAACAGATTATCTGCTGAGCTCCAATTTCAGCCACTTAACCTCTGATCACAAATGAAACTTGGCCTGTCCTGAGGTTAAGCCAGTGCTGCCACTGCTGGCAGGAGACTTAGTTTCAGAGTTCTTATCTAAGAACAGCATGTGTTAATAGCATTTGCAAATGACTTATCGGCAGAAATATAATAATGCTGCCTTATCTACATCTTAAATGCAGCATGTTTTCCACTTTGAATTTATTTTCTTGATAGCTAAGGAATGCAAGACAAATTTGAGGTTGCTCAGTCACATAAAAAGTCAATGCAAAGATGCAAGTGGACATGAACAGAACAGAAATATTCTCTCTAGATGGCACAAATTTGAGGAGGTTGAGGAGTTTTTTTTTTACTCCGTCCTAAGTCAGGAGCTTCACAAATGTACAGAGACATGAGAACAAATGAAGGGGAACCACTCAGAGTAAGCCGTCGCAAACCCAGGCACACTTTGCACGCACACTTTGGTGTGTTGGCGAAGTAGCTGATGCCTACAGTTAATGTCTACACCCAGTACGATGTGTTTGTGGTTGATAGCCTACTGGAGAAATTTGTGAACACTATGTAAAACTAAGTCATTGGTGAAATCTTCTTATTGCCGTCTTTCTCAGAGTGAAAAGAAATGATGAATAGCATTTTCCTGTGTCTGTGTTAACTCAGTTACAGAGCTGGAGTTAGGAAGCATTGAGCACAGCTTAGCACAAAGACTGGAAGCTGGGAAACAGTGAGCATGGCTCTGTCCAAAACAAAAAAATACACTTCACACACCAATACCACTGAAGCTTACTGATCAACATATCTTATTTGTTTAATCTATACTCAAACAGAAATTCAAACATCACAATCTGTGTTGAGTTGCATGCTGGAACTGTTTCAGTCAGGACATGGTTTATTTTCTAAATCATTTAAATCCCTCAATGTGTACTTGAAACAAGGTAAATGGTTTCACCCTCTGGAAAAAAGTAAGCAAGGCTTCAGTCATTCGTGCTGGGAAAAATAAGATTTCAAGACTAAATTCCAGATGAAATAACTCAGGCTGATATCTTTGCTGCCTTCAGTGAACTTTTGCCTGATAGAAGTACATCAGTGAGGATAAATCTTCACAGGCAGCCAAGCGGTTCACATCAGGCAGACAGGGGAGAAATACTGTACTGTATCACACACAAGATGAGCAAAGAGAGGGGCTCAAGTTCACGGCATGAAAAATGCCAAAATTCCTTCCATCCCTCAGGTCATTTTGGGGTTTTGGTCCAGTGAAACTCCTCCATTTCACTGTCTGCCTGGCCAGATTTTCATGTAGGCTCCACTCACAGGGAAGGTTTTGGTTTGGAACCTAGTGAGGACATCACTCATTGCATTATATGTCACAGACAAATGAAGCACATTCTCTTCATTGTATGTGAATTCAACACTTGCATAACTTAAACAATGAAGGCAGTGAAGGGATGTGAAAGGAGATTCAGTGAAGCAGTGAGTAAAAGGTAGAGGCTTTTCTTCAAACGACAACATAACATTGTTTGCAGTTATTATCCATATGGATATTTTCACATGTCTAACAAAGGTTCAGTGGACTAAAAAAGATGAAGGTTCAACAGCAGGCAGCTGTTACTGTGGTTACAGTACAGTTACTGCAGTGTATCTTTGTATTTCTGCCCCTTAATCTAGAGAAATCTGATGCTTGACATTTATATTTGTTTATGTCTGTGTTTGTTCTCATGAGCCAAAGTTGTTCCCACAGTGTTTTTGTGGTTGTCATTTCATTTTATCATGTTCATCATAGACAGGTAAGATGTTTAATCTCATCTCGGTGGCTTGTATCCTGGAGATTTCTGTACTTTGAGAAATACGCTTGTTCTTGTTGACTGTGAGATGCGAGGATCTATACCAATCTATCCTCTGTGTGAGATGAAAATGTGTCCATGTGAGTTGAAAATATTGCACTTATTTGCATAAGATATCTAATTTGATGATTTTGAATTTGAATTTGTAAAAACAACTGTTTGTGATTTTGAGGGGAGGTGTGCATTGGAACTGTTTCTCTGGTGAATGACAGGTGGTACCAAACCTGGCAAACTTACTGTGACAATAGGGCTCAGAGGCTGCTCCCGCTAAGCCTAGAAATAGTTCCAACATATGGAACCACAAAACCAAAACCACAAATGGTCCTTTCGACATTACTGTTTATGTGCAGGTTAGCAGACAGGTGCTAACACTGAGCTTCAGAGGCATTTGTAGGCTTTTTTTGTTTTACTTACTACAGAGCCAGGCTAGCTGTTTGACCCAACCTCTGATCTGTATGCTAAGCTTGGCTAACCACGTCCTGATGTCAGCTCTGTGCTTAACACACAGACGTTAGACTGATGTAGATTTTTTTTTCAAGTATGACGCTCAGGTGAGGAACAGGACTGTCAGACTGGGCGGTTTTGGGCTGCAGGGTGTGGGGTAAAATGGGTGAGGGCGGTTGGGCAGGATGTGGGCTGGTTTAACATGAGCTGTGCTGGTTTTTAAATACATCGAACATAATGTGAAAATATATTCCTAAATTGTATTCCTTAGTTATGCAAATGCATCCTTTCGCGCAGCACAACTTTGATATGATATAATTTGCCTTCATTTTGCTGAGAGGAGATACTGTTTGAGTTCCTATCATTACCACCCACCCACAGCTTAAGAAAACACACACACACAAGCTGCAATGTTTTAACCGATCTGTATGTCATTGTAACAGAAACACTACTACCTCATTATTTATTTGGCTTTTTAATGACATGGGATTGCATCTTGCATTAGTGAGCTTTAGGGGTGTTGGTTAGTATATTGTTGAACTTGACTCCCGCTCTGGACTTAAGGCACAGACATAAGATTAATATTGATCTACTCATTTCACTCACGTGAAGAGAATAAACCTAATTTCCAACAATGCTCCTTTTTATATTGCTGCAGTTCAGTTTTGAAGGAAATGTTACTTGAATTTTATCTGACCAGCTTCTCTCATACTTTGAAGGCAATGTGACTCAGATTCTAAAGGAGGGACATTAGACATTCAAGGGATTGATTTGTTAGAGCTAGATAGCGTGTGCTGAATTTCATTACCATTTTCTTATTGTGTTTATGCTATATTTATCTAGCCTACGCCACATGCAGCCTTGTGTTATGCATGGCAGGCCTGTTTCAGGGAGAGAATTCTCACTCTGGCCACATTATAGTGTTACTAGATTTTAAATGGCTTCCTTTAAGCTACAGAGAACAAATGCTATGAGACAGAAAAGCTTGGCTTTAGGTTAAAATTGTATTATTTACATGCAGACTGTGTTTCATATGTATAAGTCACAGAGATAAAAAGCTTATGTGTTTCAAAACAGATCCCAGATGGATGGGTCTGTTTAAACCATGACAGCTTCTGCCATTCAGTTGTGTGATGGGTCCATATGATCCGGTCTGTCTCCAGACAGCCAGTATTCCATCAATCAGGGTCTCACTAGGTCTCAGTGTAGCACTGCAGTGGAAGATTAAGTGAGGACACCTGCTGATAACAACCACAGGTACAAAATGTGAAATGACTCATCTAGAATAAACGGAGTCTTGAGGCCAGTTAAGGCTGTTGCTGTCCCACTGTTGATGTAAGATGGTCAAAATGGACATTGATAAATAACAAGGTTTATTGGGACTTGTTTTCCAGTCCCCTGCTGAGGAGCCTTACAATATTTCATGTGTTTCTCTGTGTTGTTGCCTGGCTACAGCCTTCCTCAGAATATGGCATATTTTTATCACAGTTGCTGTGTGTTCTCCGTACTTTCCCCGGTTGCTGTGTGTTTTATGCGTGGACATTATTTGTTGGAAGATGCCCAGTTCTTCATAGAATGTGGCAGATAAAGCAGCACATTGTCTCATCTTATTTGTCCTGCAGCGGGGTTTATGCTACAGAATCGGTTTTGCCTTTCATTGTTCATTAGTGAACAGTTACACACCTGCAGTCCTGATAAGCGTCATGGCCATTAGCGCGGGCCATGCTGTCATCAGCGATAATAGTGGCCATTTCCTCTGACTCTCGCAGTTGGAGGTGATGATGAACCAGGCCCATTATGGTGGTCACATGTGTCTCTGTGCAGGATCTGATGGCGCGTCCTCCCTCTGATTAATGCAGACATTTATTAATTAGCCTTTTCAGATAATTGATTCCTGGAAATGAATAGCTACCTTTAGCATCCCAGTGTGAAGCCGTAAGTTGGACCCCTTCAAATAAATCACAAGCCTTTAATTCAGTGCCACTTTAAATGGATGGTAGCTTTGTGAAGTATGATAGCCTAAAGACAACAGCCTCCCGAGGCTCAGCAGTATGCAGCCAGTAGGGCACGGGCTGCACTCCAACTTATTACCTGAACCACAGGCAGGCGACATGCTCCCTCGCTCCTTCTCTTTCCATCTCTCACTCTTCCCCTTGCTTTCCTTCACTCCGTCTTTATCTCCCTCTCAGAGGAGAGACCTGGCTTCACAGCCTGGGAGAAGAAGCCACTTAGCAGATAATGATGTTTTGCCTCACCAGCCTCTGACACAAATAAGGCAAGTGGGCATGGAGAGGGAGCTTGCCCATCTGCCACGGCTTCATCATTCCTAATATGCCATGCGTATCCCTGGGAGACCAGCAGGGGTTTGTGGGAAGTGAGGAAGCCATTACCAACAGTAAACAGGCTGCTGGCCAGCCTTCATCATACACTATTGTAGCAGATGCAATTAGATACAAACAAAGATGCCCTTTACACCTGGCACTAATACAGCGTGTGCCTCGTATGCTAATTGGGTGGATTGTGTTTATGTCGGGTATTAATATCCATCTTACGATGCACATAGAAATCTGATTAGTCATTCTCTTGCCAAAAGTATACTGATAATGTTTATGTCTTAAACGTTGCTAATAAATATTTCCTGGCTCCTGTATGAAAGACATGCTTGAAAGAGTTTTTGTAAATGTGGCAAAATGGATCCCTAAACTCTGGATTCAGTTTAAGAACCCAGAATGTGGGGTACCAAGTGAGAGTGCTCCAATGCAACAGTGACCCCCATTCAACATAAAAGGTGACTGTGCTCTCATTTGTGTCCCATAACATCATAAACAGAATGAAAGCTGTTAGCATGCAAGAAGCAGCAAGCTTGTCATCTGTAGATTTCATCAGCTGTGGTCAAGAGACGTTAATTCTCTGAGTTAGCCAGTCTATAAAATGAATGAACCAGTTGGCTGCTACCCAGTGAACACGGATTGCAAGCTGGTAGAGATCAGAAAAAGATGCGTGCTGTGTACATAACACTTAAAAAGATAGTTGTATATGGGTTTCGTCAAACTTGTTACTGACCATATTGTAGAATCACCAGATGCCAGAAACAGTTTCGGTGAATATTCCCAGTGTTTGTAAAGTGTGAAAGGAACATTGGCTAAAGTTACTGAGATACAATCAGATCCTGTTCGTTGGCTGACCACAACATCCACCTGGAGAAGGAGCAGCTGAAACAGAATCAAATGCTTGTGTTGTTTGGTTCCCCTCGGAACTATATAAAATAGTTCAGCAGCTTTAAAACTATTTGATATTTCCTGTAAACCAGTGGAAGTGTGAACAGGCTCTGTCACGTATCATCTAACTGAAATGACCCCAATTCAGTTCACGAACCTTTAACATTCACCTCTCCAGAGAGCTTGCCACCACTTTCCAAATCTCTGTTTTTCCCATCCACGCTGCCACTCACTCCCTAAATCCTGTGTGGCCGGGGCTCCGTCTGCCCTGAGGGGAGGGTGGGAGGGATAGGAAGCTGGGCTGGAAGTGTGTCGTGCACCTGGGGCTTCAGTCCCAGCAGGGCGAGGGTTTGTTTCCACCAGACTAATCCAGAGTAGACTCAGGGAACTGTGTGCTTAAACAGACATCTGGCTGCTCAGTGTGAAGCAGCATCCTCTTCAGATTTCAGATCAGATTTAATGCTCCTTGCTTAAAAGAAAAAGCCTGTAGTTAATACAATGCATATTGTTTTACTGTCTAGCTTTGAGTGGTTGTATTAAGATAAAGTGGCAGAGGAGCTGGAGGAGTTGCGGTTGAAGCAGAGGACAGACAGCTAAAACTGTAGTATTCCTGTGTAGGTTAAGGTGGTCTTCTAACATGGATGGCTTCTGGTATTAGTGGGTGCAGTGATGTGTTGCAAGTAGTCTCAGGTTCTTTCAGTAATTGCGTGTATAAATGAACCATTCTCCTATCAGCCACACTTGGGAGAGTTTAAAGTCTACCATTTGCCTCTAATCATCTAAATTTCTCCAGAAAACCAGCAGTTTTAGTGCTTTCACTGCGCTGATTGGCACACTGCGCTTACTGCACCCTGACTGCTACTTCTGTCTGTACAGTGTGGCTGGTGTTACAGTGGAAACTGACATGCACTAAATGAGTTGACACTACCAGAGAAGACATTCCACTTTGGATCTGGTTCCCTGTTGGCAAAATATCCAGAGTCTGCAGCTAACAAATCTTTTGACTTTTTATATCTTGTGGAGCGTATTTTTAATGACAGCTAAAAAGAACCTTGTGGCTCTTATTTTGTAAACTTGCTTCCTGTCCTCAGCCAAAGGTCATTTGCGAGCTAAAAGAAACATCACTCTGTAAAAACTTAGTGTAACCGCAAAAGGGTTATGTGTTTCTGTAGTTTCAGAAGATGAAGAGAGTAACAGCTCTTCTGGAGTGAAACAATCAGAAAATCACATTACTTTCAGGAGTCAGAAACTCGCAATTAAGCCATAATACAAGTTTATATCATTATGGATATATCATATTTCATGTTACTCATTTCATTTTCAGATAGCATCAGGCCATGATGAGGCTAGGCCATGCAAAATTGCAGACAAAAAGTGATCACAGATTTAAATTGAATCTTAGCTCTTTGGTTATTTTTACCTTCAGTTGGTTGCCCATATTGATAAATGGTAAAATGCTATTGAACCCCAATCCTAGACACCACGTGACCTGACAGGTGTGTGTTGCACTTAACAATGCAGATGTCAGTTGTTTGTCAATCACTGGCCCGACTTTAGTGGCCCCCCTGAAGCTGCTGCCACCATCGTCTAAAGGTTTCACAAACACTGTCATCTTTGAAAATAAGGGCTTGTTTTACTGGAATTTGCTGTGGATTTTCATGGTCTCCAGAGGATAAAACTTTCAACGCTTTGGTTTCACTTGTCCATATCAAATGTCAACATTTCATGTTCAGGTTGAAGCTAGCTGAGCACATTCATGCTTCACGGTGGATGAAAGCTTTCTGTTTTGAGCTTTCCTTTGATGCTTCCTTCAGGACAATCTCTGTAGTTTCAGCTACACAGAAAGGCTTTACTTGTTAGCTTGTTGCCTATTTTGTCCATTAAATCTATTCACTGTACTGTATGTGTATTCTCTGTGCCATTGCAGAACCAACAGACTAATCAGGGATGTCATTGTACTGTGGAAGTCTCTGTTTGAAAGACTTTTTTTGCTGAAGACACATAGTGTATTCTTTAGGAAAGTGAGCTGCAACTACTGAAAATGTCCTCAGCGTCTGTAAGAAGGATGTTCAGAAAGCTATTCTTGAAAACACTTCCAGCTAAATGGAAATTCAGTCACTGTCAAATACACGCAGGCGATTAATGACAGTCATGAACTGGTTTGTAAAAGATAAATACCCTCACCCAGGATGGGAGGCATGGGATAGGTGAGTGACTGACGTTTCATACGCTTAGAAGTGAAGGCAAACAGTTTATTAGAGTGGGTATTATTTTTCAGCAGAGCTTCACAGGGTTGTGTCTTTTCACTTTCTCTCTGTGGCTCCAAGGGGAAATCTGAGGAGATGCACAGCAAACAGGACAAGAGAAACCCAATTCCCCCCACTGCAGGGCTCCTCCCTGCGAGCAGGTACACGCAGACTGCTTTCTCATTTAAACAGGAAATGGTGGAGAAATATCTTTGTCTCATGTACTGTTACAGAGCCCAACCATATTCCAGAATAAGCAGTAGAGACATGGAACATGTCTTTGTTAAGTTTTGCTGAATCAGGATGTTTGACTTTCACCAGGCTGACAGTAAAACATGTCAGCATGTTAATGATGCTGCTGTCAGTGGAGACAAGAACATGCAAGTCCAGTGCGGGGACAGGTGTCATTCAGAGACACTCTTTGTCTACTGCATGTACAGTGCATGGGGCTGTATGTCGTCCTGGAAAAATGAAGGCCTTCATTATGGGGTGAAGAGCTGCACTGTGACCTCTGTGTAATTCATGTTGTTTCCTCGATGATGCCAGCTGCACTGTATGGGCTCATTTATCCCTCTGGAATGTGGAGAAAAGTCCTCAGCTGCGGTCCATACGAAAGACATGCAGAGTGATTATCCTGACGTGTTGATATGAAATATTCTAACAGTGCTACAGTGACTGTTCTGTTTTGCTTTTTTGTAAATATTGTATACACTAGAAAGAAAAGATACGAAGTAAGATATTAGTTAAGTTTTTAAACTTGAGGAGGAAACTCCACAACTATTAGCTGTCTGTTTCTACCTACTTGTCTGTTGTTCAATCACGTATGCCCTGATGAAGGTCTGATAGACCGAAAGCTCAAAATGAAGTGAAATACTGCAGAGATGTAAGTATAAGAAAACCTCTTTAATCAGTTTGGACTCATTGATGCTTCCATCACCACGGTAAAGATTTATCCGGGAGTGGTCGTCATTATGCATTATGTCTATCTATTTGTAAATTGGGTGGACTGGCCCTTTATAAACAAAACTTCAAAAGAAAATTCAAGATGATCTGACAAAAGTACAGCCAATGTTTTGACAGCCAAGTCCTAATTGAGATGGGTAATGGAAAAACACTATAGCAATAAACAGTTTTCACAATGGCAGCAAATTCCAAGTTCGACAAATGAATAACCAGCATAAGAAAAAACACGCAATCATACTGAATACTGAAGTGGAGGCAGCAGACTCACAGACCTTAAGTCTCAAAACGACTAATTAAAACTTATCCACATGGATCGATGAATTGAAGCTTTTTAAGTTGCTGTGTCCAGGCAGATCGACTGTCACTGCTCATCCTGATGATTGTTTCTCTGTTTATGTCAAACTGTTGTAACTGTCATATACATAAATGCATCATTCCCTTTTTGATTAAACCAGTATGATGTTTGATCTATCAGTCAAGCTGGTAAAAATAAAATGTAAATTAAATACCGTACACATTATATTCCCATTTGCAAATAGGAAGATGGAGACTGACAATAGTTCAGGTCTTGGGTGTTGCAGAAGAGGTGCTGCCTCCAACCATCCTGCTAAACTGGAAAACATGTTTATCATGGAATAAAGCTTATGGACACAACATCAGGGAGAAATAAAAATTGTTTTTCATAGTTTGCTCATTGCTTTTAATAGTAATTTACTCAAAATGTTTTGTTTTTTATGTTCACATGACGATGCCAAAAACACACATGATCCAGTATTTAATGCCGGCGTTTTTTCACCAACATTTACATGTTTGAGTTCTTAATCACATCATATACAGCTTTACGAGTTGAAATGTGCTCGGGGGAGTTGACTTAATTGTATCCATAAGCAAAGGAGGGCTTTGACATTATTTCAAATGTGGTCACTATAAACATTTGTGGTTACACCCACATGAGAAGGCCCCAGAGCAGAGAATAAATCATCTTTGGCCACATATTTTCACTCAGCCCTGACATCCCCCCTCTCTCTCTCTTTCCACCTCCGCTTCCATTATAATCATAGTTCTCTCTCTCATTCTTTCTGACAGGACTAAACATTTGAGTTACACTACAAGCATGTTGTGAAATCACAATTTATTACAGTGAAATTTGGGACCAAAATCATTTCATTTCAATGGAATCAGTCAAGCTGCAACTTCTGAAGCCAACGGCAAGTGCCAAAAAATACAGTTCCTCGAATGGCCCCCTTGATATTATTACTAGAACAGTCATTTTAATATTATTACACTCCAGAAACTGACTGATTGTGATCGGCTGTAGGCTTAAATGTCAAGATGTAACGTTATGCCTGCCTTTCAGGATGAATTATGCAAAGTAGCATAGCAGTGCTGTTGGGTTGGTACCATACAGTTAGACAGTTAGCATCGTAGAGCAGCATATAGCCTAATTTCTCAGCTTAGTTTGTCAGCCTTACTTAGCTTAGTAGCATTGAGGTAAGAAGGTGTGTTTCAGCAGCCAGGCTTCATGCAACCTTCCTCAGCTCCATCCTTGGTTTACTTTTTGGACATTTTTGGATTAGCTGGGAGTTTGGAGGAGTCAGGCACTTCCAAGATGGAGTCTGGAGCCACCACACTGAGCTGACACAATGGCTCTTCAGAAATCTTCTGTTGACATCACAGAGACGTTACATTTCCCTCTTACTCTTCATGTGATGGAGCTCTGAGTATCTGAGTAACTGAGTTTTGCTGTGGCACCTTGTGGTCTGACCTGATACATTTTCAGTTTATGTTGGTGTTATAGCTGTTAGATGTTGCAGATGCTGAAAGCACAATAAAAAGAAAGAAGAAAGTTATGTTGTGGATAAGGTCAAATCAAAAGCAGGAGGGACTGTTTTACATTGATTTTTATGTTTCTATACGCTGCATTTACCATCTGCCTCTTCAAACCCAATGGAAACCTTATGAATGCTAATTACCTATAAGGTGATCATCCACATGAATGAAACATGTTGGGGTAGAAACCAGACTGAATGAGGGAAGAGAGAAAAGTCTTCTAACACTTCCTCAGTGCTCTGTAACTCTATGTACAGCCTGTCTTTTCAATGGTGACTTGGAAGGGCTCCATGAAAACGAAACTAGATTTTGGAATATTATGCATACAGTATGTTTTCTATGCTTTATGCTTCTTCTTTCTGTTCACATATTAAAGTTCTGGCATGATTCCAACACGTGAAAGTTGAACAGTTGCAAATTTTCAAACAACCACAAAGTGTCATTCTCTGGCTTTTCAAATATAGGCATGTTTTCTGTATCACAGTCTTGGCTACGTTTGGAGAGAAGATTTGCTCCCTTTGTTGGGGGCCTTTGCAATGGAAACTCCAATGCTGGTCCAGTCATGCAGTCTTTCACTGAAAAACAGAAGATCTATGAATCATTTCAATTTCTGGCCACCACCGCTCCCATCTTTTCTTTTCTCTCCATACTGTATTTTGTTGAGCTCAAGTCCTTCAAAAAAGCAGAATCTTCTTGAATGTAAATCCATCAAATTCTGGTCATCCTGTAGGATTTGACTTCAAGTCATTCTCATAGCTAGGGTTCAGCTTGCCAAAGCCTGCATCTTAACCTCCACCTGACCTCCATTGCTACCCTTACAAGTGCACTCCACACAATGAACTGTTTTTGATACCTGACTGGACGCTATGGATATAGGCCCCCAGAAACATTAAAGTTGTTGCTGTTTGAGACAATTTCTCAGATTTCACAGAACTCCCTCCTGAGACACAAAAAAGCTATGTGAACTATGTTCACATATGCAGTCGTACTCCCCAACACCTGGAAACACACTTTCATTTGTAAACTCTGTGTAGTTCCCTTCTAAGCATCCCTCCTGGATGTGTCAATGTTTTCACAGACACGTCCAATTGGGAGGGGACCCCGAGAGAGGATCCAGAGGACACGGGGGGATTACATATCCCATCTGGCCTGGATGTTTGGGCCTCCTTGCTTAGCCTGCTGTCACTGCTAGCCAGACGCGGATAACATTCAGAAAAGGGCTGGATTTGACTTTTCATAAGCTGTGCTTCCTTTTTGCTTGCAATGAATGAACAATCACATTCTTGTCATTTTCAAGAACATGAAAGGAAATGCCTGAAGTAGCACTGCGTGTCATCATATGCAGCATGGGAATTGTAAGAAGAGGCCTTTCCACTGTTCCTTCCTTCTTATCAGTTATGGACCTTTTGTTCTTTGTGCATACACACTGCCTCTGGGTTGGACATGTCATCACAGAACTATTTGTATTGCGAAACGGAGGGTGCGAGGTTAATGAAATGCCTTTTTAACAGCCAGTGTCCCTCTATAGCCACAGCCAAAGGACAATGACACTGTTATGTCGTCTGGTTTTAAGATGGGACACAGGCAGCGGTGTCCGCGGCAGAGTCAGAGGTTTTGCACGTAGTGAATGTACTTTTGTGATGGCTCTTCACAAAAGAGCCACACATCATGTCAAACAACGCTGTGTACAATGAAAGAGCATTATGCTGTGATGTATAGACTTGTACCATCTGGATTCCTGGCAAGTGACAGAGAGATGGTTTGGAGGCTCAGACTCTTTGTTTGATTTTCTGTGACTTTCATTAAGGATGAGATCGCATTTATGTGGTCCGTACCCATCGGGGATGATGGCACACATGAAAATACAATGACTACATACACAGACACAGATATCTAGGCAGTGCCAGATATAGAGATGAATTGTTTCTTTCAGTCTGCAGGTGTTGTATTGTGCAGCCAAAATAAAATCAGGTCAGCTTTGAACTCCCCCGCAAAGTTGAAGAGAACTTTAAGGGAAGTTGAGCTGCAGGAGGCTAAAAGTACACATATGGAATGTTTGCTATATAATAAAAGTACATGTACGAATTAGCCCAGTGCCTGATATTTGTCGTTTCACCACAGTGACATGACAGGAAGACATCAAGCCTTAATAGACTCAGATATATAGTAGACCCAGGCTGAGCTGCAGTATTGTTGCGGTTGTTATCAGGCCCAGATGTGACAGCGCAGCCAGCAGGTATTCACAGCTCTCCTGGAACAGTGCCAAACAGGAAGCTGGAATAATAACAGCTTCTCAGCTATATGCCACCGCCCCGGGACATCAAATTCAACCAGCGCAACGCACCTCAGGTCCGCGTGTGCGTCACACCGCTTCAGTCGCCCTGCCAAGCCGGCCAACAAAAGCACAGCAAAGGGAAGTTTTATCTGTTAAATTGTTGCCACGGGATAGATCATCAAACTGGGCGTCCTCCCTTAACTTGTTAATACCCCACTTCTTCCAAAAAAAAAAGGGACCGTTAAGTGTGTGTTGTTGAAGGTTACTCATAATCAAATCATTTAGGATTTTGGCATCGGAGCATGGAAGGCATTTTAAGTGTTTCCTGTGAAATGTGTGCTAATTTGTTGCAGATGAGAGCACAAATCACTGTCGCAGTTGTCAAACAGACATGAGAGGACATTTTAACATTTTATGTATCCGTCATACTTTGCTTTGGTCAAATCATGCAATGTTGTATGCACTGACATATACAGTCTTTTATTTTTTTTATTTAAATTGTTTTATGAGTAAATGTTGCTCGTACCACTTAATATCTTGATTCAAGTGATCACAGGTCAATAACAGATAACTGTCTCAATTGTACATGAGTCAATTATATACCGTATTATCATTGTAAAATATTTATTAATTTGTAAATATACTTTTTCACTGGTTTAGACACCTGCCCCAGGTAACAGCTACCACTGGTAATTGATACATGTAACAGCCTACTTATGGTTATAGCACATTTGTGAACAGATAGTGTACATATGTACAAACAGCAGTGAGCCTCTGTGAGCACTGAGCTGTGATCAGAGCCCTGCTGCAGGCATACTGCCTTCTGTGTCTCCAAAACACAGGTTGTGTATTGCTTAAACTGTAAAATGCTCCTACCTACATCTAACCACTTCGCATTTGTGGATATGTCTTTCTCTACATTTTGCTCACAAGCCAATAAAGCAAATCGTTTCTCACATCACAGCACTGTGTGTGGCTGACCTTGTTTTTACTCCAGTAAAAAGCCAATTGGTGTCAGCCCTTGTTGTTTTCTGGACTGCTCTACTTCATCGTACTTAGGGAGGTAATAATCATACATGCATTGTTTAAAATCACCTTCCCAACAAAAAGTGACGGATTTATTTATTTATTTATATATTTATATTTATTTTATATATTTATTTATTTATTTTATTTATTTTATGCCCACAATACCGACCAGTGGTTTCAGTGGACTGTGTTGACTGTCTCTTGTGCCATGTTATTGACTTCCTTCTGCAGATCAATACGTTTTCTCATCTTAAACAGACTTAATAAATAAGTGTTATATTAAATGCTCAACGATTTTCTCCTTTACTTCTTAAATTCTACTATTTGTCGTTTTCACCACAGTACAAGCAGATCTTACAGTGTGTGTGTGCGTGTGTGTGTGTGTGTGTGCGCACGCACGCACGGTACAAGTATGTGTGTATCTTATTAAACCCACTAAACCCACCTATCAGAATCTCTATGAAATGCACCGGGCTTTCAGCTAACTCTGATGTAAACCCATCCACAGCAATATTGGATGCTAAGAGGAAGGCGGCATCGCAAGAAAGTCCACAAACAAATAGAGGAAGGTGGATGAATGAGTCAAACAAAGCCATGACTTTCACCCAGTCCTGTCCTGTGATAAACCAAAAGTGAAGGATCTTTTCCTAAACCTAAGGAAGGCTTTGTACGTCGCTGGGATGAGAATGTGTAGAGGACAGCCGGAGCAGTTGCTCCTTGCTTGCAGTGAGACCAGGTTGGATATTCAAGCTCTGTAGGGTTTTTATCAAGGTCACTGATGCCACTTGGTTCAGTCCCTAGATCCAACCCTCCTCAGATAACCACGACCTTGATGACTGAGAATGTTCAGACTGTCTCTTGTGATCTCACATCTCTTTCTCCACTTTACGAAAGGAACTGCAACCATCACTCCCAGAGGAACTGAAATACCTGTAGTTAGTACACAACAGCTGTGGCAGTGAGCTATTTCTGATTTAGATTTTTCTAAGCTTTATCTTCGATCATGCCGTTTTAATAGTGGAAAACCCACTGGGTTCTCATTTTGAATCTGGAACCATAGTTGACGTCAAGCAGTTTTGCTTTGGCTTTACTTCAGACTTCCATATTTAGTGCAAAATAATCATGGCTGTATTGCTTCCCAGACATCATGTTTCAATTTATAATTACAGACGATTCCAATGATTTCAGCATCAAAGTTTTACTCAATTAGAGAATTTTGTCTCTGTGACTTTTCTGGTGACTGCTTTCGTGGCAGTTTTTCCTGTTTGTCATTGTGTGCTTTTCTTTTAGCATTTTTATGTTGGAGGTGCAGTAACCTTTAATAGTGGGTCATTTATTTGTCTAGGCCTCCTTGGATAATTGGTAGACTCATGTTTGTTTGTACATATAGGCCTGTGCTTTTACCCATTCTCTGAAACACCCCGATAACCCTCATCATATACCAACTGAAACACAGATCAAAATAATACACAGGCTTCACATCACCGCAGTGAAACATTGCTAAAATGCTTTCTAAATGTGAAAATGCTTTCTGATTATCTTGAGGAATTCATACTGACCAGCTCTTGATCCTGCCTCAGTAACTGGTATTTTAGTGATACAGTACTCTAGCTGGCCACCCTCAATTCTTCTGAAGTTCAGCTGTGTTATTCACTGCAAGATGTGTACTGTAATATTCTTGTAAGGGATTAAAATGACTTTGGTATTCATGCCTTTTTTGCCATCAAGTCTTTACTGTTTAATGTTTTTAGCCTTACTTTTATCTTTAGTATTATCAAATCTATTGTTATATTTTCATTTTTATGTGAAGCACTTTGAGTTGCATGTCTTGTATGAAAGATGCTACACAAATGCATTATTATTATTATTATTATTATTATTATTATTATTATTATTATTATTATTATTATTATTATTATTGCAGTGACTTTTTAGTGCTGAGCTGTGTACTGATAACAAGCTTTACCACTTTCAATTCACTGTATTCTGTTTACGGTGCCTTTTTTTATGCATAATTAGAAGCACATCCACTACATCAATTTCCCCCCCCAAAAAAAAGAAGAAGAAGGAAAAACTGTGCAGCCATCACTGATTTTTGGGCTCCTTGCATTGTCTGCTAATGAGGTCTTGAGTGTGTGTAAGTGACATTCATTTAGCCATTTCAGCCATGGTGGTTAATGCTGCTCATGCTTAATGCCCATATCTTATTTCATACCAAACAAACCACTGTCTCTCCAGTCAGGAATGTAAATCACATCTCTTCCTGTTTCTTTGTGGATTTCTCCCAGGAAAGGTCTGCTGAGTCCACATGAGACATCCAAATAATTAGTTACCTTGTTGGAGATAAATAAATATGGGATTGCTCATGAAGTTACACTGGGTCAGAGACATAAATTCAGAAAGTGGAACCAAAATAATAACTCCACTTGGTTCTGGAGGCTCTTAAATGAACTGCTTATTGACTTCTCTATGAGCTTTTTTTTCTGCACTGCTGCAGGTTAGCCATGGACTACAAGACTTGTAGAATTTTGTGTGTGTCAAGTGAGAAAAGATGATCTGGTGCTGTCCACATTCCCTTGTCATGATATTTATGGGACCACCCCACTTATCTTTGCTCTTTTTGTCTCACAGACCAGCACATGTCACACAAAGACGAGGCTGGTTGGGGCATTTCTGGTCTGGGTCAGAAATGCTCTTCTTCCTGTTCTCAGATGTGACCCCACAGCTCAGGAAGCTCTTTGCAGCTGTACCACCTTCCCAACTGTGACAGCAGCTCTGAATGGCAGGATGTCCTGCTTTGACTTCCCCTGGGAGGCTCTGTCAGAGGCCAGGCACCACTGGAAGGTTCACTGGTCCGGAAGGATCCTGAGGGCCACGAAACGAGGTGGTTACATGTTTCACATCATACTTGAATAAGGCTACATTTACACACACACCAGTCATACAATGCAGTTTGGCAGAAAGTGGGTAAGGTAGAGCCCTTATTCAGATAAAACTACTACAGAAATTTTATCTTGTTTATTAATATTTTTTAATGTTTATGTGTGAATTTAATTACTGTTTTTGCAGTTCCTGATTTGCATCCCTCAAAGGATCGACTGTTCAGATGTCAGTTGTGTCTCATTAGCTGCTAACAGTATGCACTGAAGGTGAATGTGTGTGCGTGTGTGTGTGTGTGTGTGTGTGTGTGTGTGTGTGTGTGTGTGTGTGCAGTGTGCCTGTGTGATATCAAAAGTCGTTACACTGACTTTGCAGATAATGATGTTGCAAATCTGTTCCAGAGTTGAGCTGCACAAACGCCAAAATCTCCCTTCAGTCTTAAAATGGATTTATGGATAATGCAAAGAGTTGATAGAGTCCTACTGTGTGTAGGATTTGTTTTACTGTTCCAGTTCAGATTTCTACTGTTGATGTAGCCACCACAACACCACACAGCTGTATCCCATGTGATCAGGCAGTAGTAAGCTTCAATATATCATCTGAAATTTGTAGGAGAAATACAAGCAGCATGTGCTGACTAGTCACTTTTCTTGCAGTCCAAGTTGCATTTTTGAGGAAATGTATGTCAGCTACTGCGCAGCCACTGAGCTCAGTCACATAGCCATCATAGGTATGGCATAACCCCTTGATGCAAAAGTAGAAATCCAGCTTTACACCTTGACACTGGAAGATCCAAAAGGCTCCTGTCTGACCAGTCAGTCAACACACAGGTTGAGAAATGGCACACTAATTCAGAGACACATTCTGGGCCATGAAGTGGTTTTAAAGTAAAATATCTAAATCAATTCTATAAGAAACTGAAGTAAAACCAATATGATCTATTTTCTTGGTTTTAGTTTGTATGCACATGTTCTACCATGTTGAACCTGCTGTTTAAAAAGAAGACCTTATAGCTGTTTTACTTCATTACTACATTATCAAGGCAAATATAAATATATTTATATATAAATAATAGGTAACAACTACCAGGTTGCTGGGAAATTGACATTTGAATTGAGTATGGATGGTGCTGTCAACCTGTAATCAGACTGTTCTGTAGCACGAGGATAATGATGGAGTGGTTGAATAAGTGTAAATATCTTGTAATGCTGTAATTATAGGTCATAATCTGATTAAAATATACATTTAAACAAGTATAGCTTCGCTGCCTCACTACAACAAGGCATTTTGATTAAGTAACCAAGGAATCCTGTGGCAAAAATTGTTGCGAAACCCTGAACAAGCTGTCTTTGATAATACTTAAACGAAACTTAGGTGACTGCAAGACTGGAAATACCATTTTGTAATCTGTCTGGAGCTGATAGACGCTGTCTGAGCTGAGGTCTGCTGGGGTGAAGGGTTCTGCTGCCTTGTGTCTGAGGTTACTGCAGGAAGAGTGCAAAACTCATCTGCTGGATTTTCCTGTGCACAAATCATCATCCTGTCTCAGAGGAATTATTTTTACTCGACTTATCAGCTCCTGAGTATCCTCTAAAGGTCAGTTTTTGGTGCACAGTCCATCATACTTTGTAGACAAGTGCTTTTTCACATGCGTATTCTCATGGTTTCAGATAAGCAAGTGGCCCATTCTTTTCTTCCTAACATGCATACCATCATTGTTCACCAGTTGGACTACATGACTTGTTAGGGTCGTCTGACACTGGGGACTGAGACAGCGCTCAGGATGACACGATGACTGCATCCCATCAGAATGTCAATGCCTCGGCCCAGCTGAGTCCAGCTCACTTCCTGTGGATCAGGGCTTTCTCTCATGCACCACTGAATGGGGGTGGTGTGACAGCGCTGAATCGGGTTCCTGTTTTTGCTCTTCAATCGAAAGTGATCCGCTTGCCAAGGTTCTGCCCACTTTTCAACTTTCTGTCCACTAAAAACAGACCCAGGAGCTCTGGGGAAAAGAGAAGTGAAAGTCATTAGTTACTTTGGAAAAAGGCCGGAGAGGAAAGGCCTTTATTTTGAAATCAGTGTATAGAGCTTCCTTATGGGGATTTTTACAGAGAGACAGTCATATTTGATGCGGAATGAGAAGGTGACATCTGGTTTTGCTGTGCCCTCCAGTTAGTTCCTCTGTGTAGATTTGGGTTGGTTTTAGCTTCCTGCCTCCACACAAGTCAGATGTAAGTTGTATTGAGAATATGGAGAGGAATATAATTGAGAAAGTAACTCTCATAGGAGCAAAGTACCAGTATTCTGCTGTAACGTAATTAATAAAGTTAGTCTTGTTTCACAACTTTAGTGTAAATTTTGTAATTTTGGTCATTAGTCAAACTAGTCAGAGTGAAGCTGCTACAATAGAACATAGCAAAGAAGACAGCTGGTCCAAAGATAAGCATGTCAACAAAAAGTTAGTCCAGCTGAAAGTGAAATTGAGTGGTTGGTATGGTCCCTCATAGCTTAACAAAAATGTTTGCATGAACAAGCAGTAAGTTACCGTTGAAACATTTGGACCCACAAAATCTAATAGATGTTTACAGAGGACAGAGTGAGTGCTCTAACATCCTCTTTGCACCTTCAATTAAAATGTGTTTTGGGTGATCTGATTGCATGCAGACAGTGCTTTAACAACATGAAAGTACAGGTATAAATGCACCCAAGATACACTGAGAACAGATTGTAATTCAATTAGCCAAACCACTTCAGAGGTGGTCAGGGATGCATTGTGAGCACACTGAACACAGTGTAAATGCAATTTTAATGTCAATCCGCATACAACAACTACGCGCCTGAACAAACCTGTTCCTAGGTACCAAATGGTCACTGCAACCCTCTTCAGCTGTATGGCCAAGCACAAGTGTGCGTCTCTTCTGGATAACACCTGCCGCAGTCTTACTTGGCTTAACATTTGCCAGGTGGTCAGAAACAAATCTATATTAATGCTAATGTTGCTCTGGCTCTACCAGATGTCGAGGTTGCCAGAGGTAACTATTTGTGAACCATTTGCCAAAATAACTTTATAAGGTGATAATTTGTCAATATTTGCCATGTCAGTCAGTTGAGGTTTTAAAACAGAATAGTCTAAAATGATGTAGTTCCTAGAATGGGATCAAGCTCCAAGAATGTTGGATCCTACAACTCCCACAATGCAACTTTATGGCATCTTTTTGTTAGAGCTTCGCTGCTAAACTCACATCATTCAAACTTTCAAGCACGTCTTTTAACATGTTTGCAATGCAGGCTCTCTGTTAAACATCTGCAGTCTGAAGAAAATGGCCTGGATGACATCGCCAGGGTTGCATTTATTTTCTATTTCAAGTTTATTTGGTTTTGTTTATAACCTGTCTGATTATCTTTCTTGGCCTGACAGATGTATTTCTAACAATGTCACCACATTCTCAGATGCTTTTTGATTTTGAAAAAAAAAAAAAAAAAAAAAAAAAATTGTAATAAACTTTATTTTTCTGTTTACCTTCCATGTACATTCACCACAGTGGTATACAAAAAAAAATTAACATCTGTTTTTCCGATACCTCCGCAAAATCATTTTATCCCCTCCTACTGTAACAACAAGTCAAGTTTGTTGTTACAGTAGCAGCCCCTGGGATCCTCGAAATACATGATGCATAAATTGAGTTACTCCATGTAAACTTTGCTTGAACTTCACTGAAACAGAATATGAGCATTAGACGAACTCTTGCCACGGCCACAAACCCACAGGAATGCATATCGAGTTTTTGGCATGTCCCAGAGAAAAGAATATATTTTTAATTAATTGCACATTACTGTGGCTCAGAGTCCAGTTCCATCATCAAAGTTCAAATGTTTTCCATATCCTTTGAGAATGTGTTGATTACTTTCTTTCTGGCAGAGATGAGGTGGTGGAAAGATCTCACTGCTGCTCACTCCACAGTGTCTTACCTGGCTGTCCTTGTCACCAGGACTGTATAGGAACAACTGATGTAGGCTTTGGCAGGCCATACTGTAGGAAAAACAGACCAGAGCACGTGGTAGAGATATTCAAAGTAATAGAGAGCTGAAAGTGCATTTGCAAAAGCTGTTTTTGCCATAAAGCTACTGGAAGGAATTTTATCTTTGTAACTGCCAAAAAGCTTGGAATTGATGTTTTTTCTTTATTCCAAGACTTTAAAACTCCTTTAATGAGCATTTCAAGAACTTTTCTCCACTTGATGTTTTCACAAGTCATCCTACTGTTCTATAGTGCCAATGTTGAACACAAAATTTGAAGTTCTTTTGGTGTATTCTTCCCAAAGAGGAATACGTGACAGAATTTTGCAGGGCATTTGAGCCCATGCTGTATTTTGCTCCAAATATGCCTTGGGAAGACTGAGAAACGGCTCATTTCTCCTTGTAAAGAATTCCCTGCATTGCATACAAAACTATGTCAATGTTGACAGTGGTGTAGAGCAGCAGTACCTCTCCCAGGAAGAGAGACGAACAGCCTCACCACAACTCAGCAAACAGTCTGAGGCTCATGAAGGCAAAGGGTGTCTGAGTCACATCATCTCCATGACAACTACATGTGGAGCTGCTTCTAGAGTAGGCATTCTCATCCATGTAATGAGTCTCCTTGTATGAGCTGAAGAATCAAAATGGAAAAAGATTTGAGAGAGGGAGCTGTAATCTCAGCTGTAAATAGTGGGAATGCAAATGTCTATCTATCTATCTATCTATCTATCTATCTATAAAAATCTATAAAGTCTCTCTAGTATACTCTTCTAATGTGAATTTTAAGAGTCACTTCACCAAAAATACAAGTAAAACACATTTTCTCACCTACCTCTATTGGATTATAGCTATTACGATTGTAGTTTATTTGTCCAGGTTTTGGGATATCAGTTTCTAAGATTTGTCTGCACCCCAATACAATGGAATTTTATTTGTGAAAGCTAACTTTAACAGTACATCCTGAGGATGTGCTGGGATGCATCATCAGTGATGTAACCTGGGGTCATCAAGTGTTTAGGATCTTCAACATCAGACACTCTTGCCCAGGCAACCCAGCAGGGTGATCAATTCCCAGCTTGCATCCCCACAGCAGTTGACCATGGTGCCTTTTTCTGTCACAGCCCACCCCTGCACTTACCTACCGCTGGAGTCTTCTCTGCCACGCCCCGCTCAACTGCACACATGGGTCTTATCAGGCTCATCAGTCAGGGCATTTAAGGAGCAGTGTTCACCAGCTCAGTGCCAGATTGTCTGAGCTTCATGCCAGCGCCTCCAGCATTTGTGTCTTGCCTGATACCCGGTTCTGAACCCTGTTCCACCCTGACCCAATCTCCTTGCCTTTTTCCTTGGTTTGTTGCTGCTTCGCCAGTCAAGACCTTGGACCTGTTGGATAAGAGAGATCTACTTGCTTTTTCGAAATCTGTTTCTCCTCCACTGAAGTCTGCCAGTGATTTTAGCGTTGAAACAGTCTCATTCCAGCAAATCCATCTAAGCTCACTCTCGGCTTAGTACGGTACACTGTCGACTCAGTTTCCCTGTCATCTATCATCTTCAGTTAGTGGCCGGTACTGCACTTGGGTCCTTTGCTAGTCTGTGATACTCTCTTCAACCAAAGCCAGGTGGTGGCTTTCTCTGCGGCGTCAGTGACAGAGATGATGGCTCTCCTCTTTGCCAGTCCCACTAGCTTGAGTTTGATCAAGGCTTTTCAGAGTGACCAGCTTGCAAAGCCCAGCATCTCACCTCAATAGGTTAGCTGGATGATTTCCAGCCCTGTCTCATATGTTGCTCTGCCATTTCATGGTACTTGGCATGTTTGTGCTTGTGTGCTTCATCCATGTGCTCTTTCCAGGGTACAGTGAACTCCAACATGATCACCTGCTTTGTAGTGTTGGAGAAGATGATCATGTCTGGGCAGAGTGTTGTTGGGACAATGTGCTAGGGATACCTCAGCTGCTTGCCCAGGTCAACTTTCAACTGCCTGTCAACAGCTGAGGCGAGAAGGCCTGTTGCATATTTGGGCTGAAGGGTGTGTCTCTCTCTGGCTCTGACAAATGTGATGGTCTTCTTTAGGTGGTGGTGTTTGCTAATGATGGCTGACACTACTGTCTCTGCAGCTCCTTCCAGGACTTGATCATTCCTCCAGCAATAGCTGCCTTCTGCCAGGGCCTTCAGCAGCTGTTGAGGATGTGTTTGAGGCATGCTTTTTCAGAGCAGAAGGCACAGGATGGTGTTTCACTCTTGCCCCAGATATGGAGGTTTGCAGGACTTGATAGGCCATTGTATATAACCTGGATGAGAAAACGGACTCAGTTGTAGTCTGTCTGCAGGATGTTATCCCAGGTGACCGTTTGCTGCACAACAGATTCCCACTTTGTCCATGCTCCTTGCTGTTGCAGACCTACCATCCTGTTTGCTATTTCTTCCTCCCAGTGCTTTACAGATTTTGGTCCTGGGCAAATAACCATGACCAGTTCAGCTTGTGGCCACATTACCCACTAACCTCTGCCTCAGGCAGACTGTAGTGCCTCTGATGCTCTCCACTCTCTGCCCATGCTGACCTTGATGCCATCTGCTGCCACTTTGGGGTCTCTTGACAGGATGGTGGCAAAATCTCAGAGATGGATACAGTTAGCCTAAACCTGTGTAAATCAAACAATGATACCGGGATGGTTACACACAACCACCACCATGTTCACCATTTTAGTTTAGTGAGTTAGCATGCAAACATTTGCTAATTAGCACTAAACACAAAGTACAGCTGAGGCTGATGAGAATGTCATTAGCTTTGCAGATATTTGGTCATAAACCAAAGTGTTGGAAAAACTGAAAATTGGACCTGATGGTGGTAAATGGAAAGTGAAGGGACCTGTAAAATGATGACAATTCATCCTAAAGGGTACATGAACAGGGCGTTCCCCATGTGTGCGACCCACAGTTCTCCCGTTCCTGTCCTCCCCTGTTATGTGTCACTGTCTTTTTGCGTTTCTTGGACAGGATGTAACTGAAATGGAATTTCTCCTTCGGGGACTAATAAAGGCATTCTGATTCTGATTCTGATTCTGATGAATCTCTGTACCAAATGTCATGAAAAGTGGAGACATTTCTCTTAAAACCAGTATGAACCTCATCACAGCGCAAAAGGAAAGGTTAGGGGAAGTTAGTAGGATTCATCCTTCCAAATTTCATTTGTACCAAATTTCATTGCAATCCAGCCAATATCTGTCATGATCTCAATCCTGACCAGAGTGCATAATTGACCATATAACATTGCCATTGCAAAGACCAATCACTAACTTCCAGTGAAGTTTTATTAGGGATTACTTTTTTATGGCAAATGTCAGGGAAAATGTTGTATGTTGCAAAAGGCTTCTCCATTGCTGGCCTCATTTATTTTTATATGGCAATGAACAGACCAGCACTGATTTCTGGTTTAGTTTAGTGGCCAAGTCTGCAGGAGATGAGGCATTGTGCTACTTATACCAGATATACTCTAAACTCTGCAAATCACACACTAAAAAGAAGGTTGAGAGAATTACAGGCCTCTTGAGAGGATCCAGTGTGTGCGCGAGACAGTCATCAAGCATGCTCTGCCCTGCCCTGTCATTACGAACAACACTCTCAGACCCTGGTGACAGCCTAATGGCTGGTGCCAAAGTGTGAGTCACCCTCTGGCTGGCACTCCTCATCCTGGGCAGGATGGCTGATGACCAGCCCTGATGGCCAAAGTGTTATGGAGGGCATACATCGGATTGGCCTTTAATTTCTGCCAGGACTGCTGCCTTCCACTCATTACTGAACCTGTTTTTTTCTATTGCAGTCAGTTGCCATAATCACAAGACAGTCGGGCTGCAGCTATCATTTCCATCATTGCTTCATTTGTTATTATTTTTAGCATTTTAGTAAAAGTAATCATCAACCAGTGTTTGTTTGTTGTTAATTTATGGTTAAGTTAGGAAAAGATCCTAGTTAATAAAAAGACAAACTTTAATTGCAGCTCTATGAAAGCGCTATATGGCCACCCACCATCCTGACCTCCACACCCCTCCGCTGTGATGTAAAGCGCACATTAGGCCTACTTCCTTCAGTGGCACTAAATACTGGGCTTAATTCATGAGGTGTGGAATTGTGCAGTATGGACATAATTCATTGAATTGGCTGTGCTTTTTATGTATGGCAGGTGTCTTTGTTCTCTCTTTGCACTGCCTGCTTTGCTTTTGGTCAGTAAGTTGCCAATGGCTGCGTTGGCAGTTTGCCACATTTGAGTAATATCCCCACTATTGAATCACAAGAACATGTTTTAAAAGCTGTTCAGTATCTCCTGCTGTGATTAATACAACACTGACATTACACAAGGAAAGGACTGAAGAAAAGAAAGACTTAAAACCTCATTGTGAAGCTTGAGCAGAACTATTAATCATTACATCCGCCAAGGAGGTTTTCAGTTGGTTGTTTGTTTGTCAGCAGTATTATGGTAAAAACTACTGGCCTGGTTTTCATGAAATTGATGGAAGGATGTAGCATGGGTCAAGGAATGATCCATTAAATTTTGGATCTGAATCAGGGATTAGATACACAAATTTATTTTTCACTTCCATTAACACTGCACAATAATGGAGTTTGGCTTTGGTGGAATAAGTGCCATACAGCTTACATTGCAGTAGATGAAAGTAAAGTTCAGTGGTGATTGTTGCAATAAGAAAACTCCACATTCATGGGTACCAGTCATTGTGGAGGACTCAGTGACAGTGGTTTCATGGGAGAAGCAGTACAACAGCGATATCACCACAGTTGTAACAATACTGTTTCTCAAACTAAGCTGTGGCTATGGAAACATATTTTCTGATTTTCACAAATATATTCGGCATGTGAAATATGTCCATTTTAAAAGTACATAATGAATGCACAGCTGAGATGATGAGACATCAGATAGGCACAACCATATCCTAGTTCTAATAGTTTGGGAAATAAATATAGACATATGTAGTGGTTGCGTTTGCAGATTTGCGTGTCATAAGAGAGTGGACCTTTGCGCCCTCTAAGTGCCCTTCTTGTTTTAATCTGTGACACATCGATAGATTTTAAGAACAAATCCACTTATGGGAAAGAAAGCAGTGCTACATCTGATGCTCAAACTATCTAATGAAACAGGGAGAGTGTGAGGAAATACATTGCCAATTTGCATCATGTAGATTCCCCCTCTAAAGGTACAACTGGGGCTGTTATGAAGTTTTACTGTTTGCATATCTTGGAAAGATTTTTGCAAGTTATGGAGAGTTTCACAAGGACAAGCTCACACCAAGAATGTTTGGGGTGGTTTCTTCAAAATCTGGAACAGCTTCTTTATTTTCTTTTCTTTGGGCAGGTGGGTACAATGTATTTAGAACTTGGGAGCCTACACCAAGATACCTGAAAACCTGGCTTTCTGTGCCCCTCCAAAGCAACAGCACAGCAGATTTAGATAGTGGGGATGCAGTCCAAACCAAGGACGTGCACTGATCCTAAAACATGTAATTATATTGGCATAAGGAAATAGATTTGACATTTGATAGCCAGGAGAGAGGGATCAGGAAAACTGGAGGAACAAAATAAACTGCAGAGCAAACTTGGAGTCAGGAAGAGATCGAAATCTTTGACTCATGCAAGCCCATATTCAGTGTTTATTAACGTTTGTACTTTTACCTGGCATGAACATCAAAAATAAGGACAACTTCAGAGCAAGATGAGACAAATCCATCATGTTTTGCCAAGGTTCAATGGTCAGATTTGTTTTAACTTTTCTCACAGCTGCCAAAACAGACTGAAGCAAACATAAAGATTGAAATAAAAGTAAAGGGGCAATACAGCAAATGTACACGTAAACTTTTCACCATGGTTTGGACCCAAGATGACGAAAATGTCGGCACTACATGTTGTCTCTTACAGAATACGATATGTTGTCCAAAGAAAATCTTTACAACTTTCAACACACATCATGTCTACGTTTACTTGTTCATGTCTGTTGGAGTTGTTTTCAGCATCACTGAAGGGGGAACAAATGCTCAGTCGGAGCTTTATTAGGCACAAGGTGCATTTTTATTTGTATGACTGTCCGTGCTGGGGAGGTAGATTACAGTCCAGCAGCTCTTATCTCCCTCAACCAGATTCCACTGGCAGGTGGCTCAGGACATTAGATTTCCATCCCTCTTTACCTCAGCCATGGTAATATGGCCTGAGGCACAGCCCTCTGAATAATGTCTCAGCAACAAAAATCTACTGTATCCACAATTTACTTTAGTGTTCAAATGTTACAACAAGGAATGCGCAGTGCAACCTGGCCACCAGTGGAGATTTGGGTGTGTTATGCTAGTAGCTGCTAATGTAGCATCAAGCCTATAACCTGCAGCAGAGTGGGCTGCAGATCTTCTAACTTTTTAGTTTATTTTTTTTATTTTTTTATTTTTTTTTTTTCTTTAGCCTCAGATTGACACAGCTCCTTCTGGAGCCACAAAAGCCTTTATACAACCTCTTTCCACACATGCAGCAGTATTCCCCAACACCTGGAAACATAATTTGATGTGTAAGGTCAGTGCAGTTCCCCTTTAAGCGGCGTGTTGTTATCAGTCTATGCTGCTTATGAATGGCACGCAGAATAACAGTACTCTGATTCCATCTGGTGAAGCAGGAGAGCGGCGATGAAATAAACAGTTCAACACAACCTATTATGGTCTGTTTGTAGAACTGCATGCCTCGTTAAACTTGAGCAGATGAGAATTCCAAATGAAGTGAGGGTTTGATGGCGTGATGCCATGTTGTAAACATGGCATGTCAATCACTGACTCTGCAGAGATGAGGAAGTCAAAAAGTTACGAAAGCTGAACATCTTGTTTCAAGATTAGAATTTGTAATATATGAGCTCCAAAGTGTCAAATTGTGTGTTTAACTTGATGATTTAATAAGAAAGTGAGGGGATTTCAAAGTCTGCCATCATATGCTAGGCTTCCATCCATCTATAGTACAAATGTTTTACCGTACTTAATGAAAACCTGCACAGGAAGGAATGTGTGTTTCTGTCCATGCTGTGAATATTAGGAGTTGGAGGACATCAACTGGTAGAGCATTCTCCACTCATCCGTCAAGTAGACTGAAGCTTCAGTCACATGCTTCATGTAGGTTAGGATTTATTTCCCAAGTTTTTTTTCATTAGACACTGTCACATTCAACACATCGAATTTTCTATCTCAGCCAAGTGTAAATTGTTTTGCAGTATTTTCAGGATTTTTCAAAAGTTTTCATCTTTATGCGCAATATGAAAATACATGCAGGTGAATGGAAATGCATTCATAGAGAAGAGGGTGAGTTATCAAATCTCACAAATGGAGATGAAACCACACATGTTCAGACAGTGTCTCCCCCAAAAACATTCTTGGTGTTGCACTCGACTGCACTCTCAAAAAGTGGCAGAAGTAATTCAGTAAAGAATGGCAAAAGAAAGCTTGAGAAAGTGCTTCAAACCCTGCCCAATCCTGAGCCTCCACACTTCTGGCTCATCGCTGCACGAAGTCAACATGCTTGAAAGTGAAAGTTCCAAAAACTGACTTAGTCCAATTGATAACCTGCCACCAAGAGCTGATATCAAAAGGTCTGTATCTCAGGATGTCTGAGTGTAAAAAGTTTCTGTGAGAGGAAATACTGTAATATGCATGGTTTCACATACAGGCAGTAAATGATCTGTCATTTTGGACAGGCTAAAGATGCTTTACAGTGAAACCTTTGAAGGTCAGATACTGTACAACTGTCTTTGAGTTGAGTCGTTTTTCTTCAGAGGGAGATTGAACAAAGAGAGAAAGCAGATCTGGTGTCATTAAAATTGCTTGCAGAGCCCACAAGAATGGCCTAGCAGCTGAGAGCTTTTTACCCTAATGTGAAAGCAGATTCACTGTGAATGAACTGGTGTTTCTGTGTTCAGGCACTTCTCTGTGACAGCACAAATTTATTAAAGCAATTTATGCTCAGGGCCACATGTAGCTATCATCAGGAAAATACTGTATGTTGTATTGGAAAGACACAAAGGTGACATTCATTTTGTAGTCCAGCCTGCTCACCAGCACTTCTTGTACTGCTCTGTTTTTAACAAGTGGCACACTAACAGCGTCTATACATCTTTCAGGACTTTGTAGTGTAGTTGGCCAGACTGCTGCTTCTAACAAGCCCACCCCGTTCTCTGTAGTTACAATGGATGGATGCCAAAATAATCACATTGTAACCAGGAATGTCAGCCCATGAGTTGGAGACATTCCCAAGAGGCCATGAAGCATAGCTCAGTATGAAGCATTTGTATAAGTCTCCATTTTCAAATTGTCTTCGATACAGTTTGGACAAGCGTAATCTCTGTGTCCTCAGATGACCATGTGAAGGAAAGGGTAAAACAGAGTTCACCGTTCCTATTTCCCTCATCAAAACGTCTCAAAACTGCTGTTCTCTGAGGCTCTGCTTGGCATCTGCTGTTCTCTGGTTTTCCAGTTTGGCAGTTCACTCGTAGACGTGGCTGCTGAAAACCATGACACAGGCAGATTTGTAGACTCTTGACACAAGAACCCTTCCAAGACTCCCATCTGATGACTTTACATTACACACACAAACCTTTGAAGACACATTTCCCATGACATTTCTTTGGGCTTTTGTGGCAGTATGATTGACACATATGAATTCCATTTGGTCCACTGATATTTTCACTTCTTTACAAACCCTGCGCTCTCTCACAGTTTGACTGTAAGCATTAACATGTTGTCATTAACTCTTACACCATGATCTGATTCATGTAGGTTCACACTTTAAACAGCAGCATTTGAAGACTTGAAGCAACGCTGAGGCTTGTCCAGGTTAATGAACATTAATACTCTCTCATATAACCAGAATGGCATGTGAAGACTTGGCATTGCAGTGTATCACCAATGAACTGTTCACCATAAGAGTGTAATTGTAATCAAAATCCACAATTTGGGCTCTAACTTTGTTTTGGATCATGGTTCAGTATGTTTCCTATGTATCCTTTGGCTCATTGGCATAATTGCACTGTAATTGTACTTATTTTGTTCATATTTTCTGTGCTGAAATGTTTGCATGTGGTTCAAAAAACAAAACACTTAATTAACAACTGTCCCAGTTTGAAACTGTGAAATGTCTGGGTGGACCTCACACTTTAGACAGACCAAAATTAGTGTATTAAACTAATTCAACAATACTGTACTGACCCAAATGTCTGAACAAACAGATTAGGGATGAATACATGCACACTTACACCCCCAGCAACCACCATAGATTGGGTCACGACATCAAGATACACATGTTTGTATCTGACAGCTCTCCAATTGAGTCCTGCACAACATTTTTTACTGAAAACCCAAACTGAATCCATGACTAGCTTTCCAAAGCCAATGAACATCAGCACAAAAATATTCAACCCTGATTCCAAAACAGTTGGAACACTGTGTAAAACATTAATAAAACAGCATGTGATCGTTTGCTAATCCTTTTTAAACATATACTCAATTGGAAACAGTACAAAGACAATATTTTTAATGTTTGACCTCATCAACTTTATTGATTTTTGTAAATATTTGATAATTCTGAATTTGATGTAGCAACACAGAGATTTTACCCATGTCTTTCTGTGAGGGAAGAGGTTTTCCGAGGCCTTTTGTTTTATTACTACATAATTCACAAACTGCTCTTTCCAGTCTTGTTTTTAGCCATACTAACGTTGTGGCTGTAGGGATCAAGTCAGTAAGTCGTTCACCACTTGGGTCCAGACCAAAATATCTCAGCAACTATTGGATGGATTGCACAAACTTTTATACAGACACAGAGGATTAATGCTAGCTTTTGTGTTGCACCACTAGCAAGGTGTTTTTGAGTGAAATGCCTCAACAAATATTTGATGGATTGCCATAAAATTTGTTGCAGACATTCATGTCCCTTCATTGCCAGACCTTTAAGTATCATTTAATATTTTTGACAAAATACCTGCAAAACCAATGACCTCTCATGAACCTCAACAACACTTTACTCTTAGTGCTAATCAGCAAGCATGCTAACACACTAATCTAAAGATGATGAATGTAGTAAACCTTAGAACAGCTGAACATTAGCATGTTGGCATGCAAATGTTAAGTTTGTAGCACCAAATATAGACTCCCACCAGTTCTCTGACGGCTGGTACATGCTGGCATATAAATCTAATCTATGCTGCACCTTGCTGCTCCACTTTGCTCTTTGTCCCACCTTGCATCAAGTACCGCTTGCTGTAGGTGGTCTTGTGTCAGGCCAGTGTCAAACACTGTTCTTGTGGCGTTACCAAGAGGACACACTACTGTTAAAATATTGCTATTCATTTGTTTATAGTTACCAAAACATGTTTCATATTCAGTCTCCACCTTTGAGTTATACGATTCTGACAGTGAGATACAGAAGCAGGCAAGGAATCAGTGTGCTGCTCAAGGACACTGAGCATTTGGCTGCAGTAGAGATTCAACCTGTGACCTTATCACGATGGCACAGTCCCTCCTACAGTGAGGCCAACCTGCCACCACAACTGTGGACAGCAAAGGGCTGTTTCTGTGTCTCTGTCCTGCTGATTCCTGCTGCTCAGGATCAATTTCTGCTCACAAGGTTTGAGCAGATCAGGTTGAGAGCTTTTCTGGCCAATATCCACCAACTAATAACTAACAGCTTCAAGGGATCACCAAGGCCACATTAAAAGCTGCACAGGGCAATTTTCACTATCTGAGCCTTGGTGTCATGATGCAAAACTGGCTGGAAATCCCTGAAAATGAGTGATGTTATTTGTTTGGATTACCATTTGTTTTACTGGAGACAAAGCAATACATGCTGTTGAAAAGCAAGTATGTCATTTCCATGGCAACTGTTCCACAAACAAAACTGAAAAAACCTGTCGTGGTCACAGTCACTGGATCCACAAATCATCCTGCTTTGCAGTATCACAGCAGCATCAGTTTTCACTGACTGCTTTCAAGTGACAACAGAGTGTGTATTCATTCCAAATGTGATGATGATGATTCTTTTAGGGAGGTATTATTACAGAAGGTTTTTATGGTCCGTTTTCCAAACATTATGTGCATGCCAGAAAGCATTTTGTAAGACTAAGCTCTAGGATTTTCCCCCAAATACTCTAAACAACAAATATGAAGCTGCTCATATGCTGTTCAGAAGAATAACTGAAAGGTCATTTAAATTAGCGTACCAGTCTTTTTTTTTGCAGGTTTTAGATACTCGATTGCAAATCCTGGCACTTTACGTCTTTGCTGACCATTTTTAAATGCTAATAATTTTTTTTTTTTAATGAAATTACTGTATGTAATGACAAAGGGGTTTGCTCATTGTGACATTCCCCCAGAATGATCACCCAGCTACTCAGCTGCCCTCAGCTCTTCATGTTTTAACAATATTTTAGCCCTTACTTGGGTTTTATGCCCTACAACTTCACTGTTTGGTTCAGTCTCATTGCTCTTATCAACCATGTTTCCAGCAGCAGCAGGCAGCTGTTTTCAGAACAAAATCTCTGATAAAACTACTGTGTGCTCAATCTCAGACAGGAGATAGGGACAACTAGCGGAGCCAGATAACTTCCTCAGGAATTGGTAGACGACAAAACAGAGCTAAAAAGAGAGTGAGTATTGGACTTACGTTTATCATATGGACACAAACATGACTCTGAATGAATGCTAACATTGCTCTGTGTCTGTTACATGTGTCAATAACCCCCTGTTTGCAAATATCAAGAATGTTAATGTTGTGTTTACAGCTCCTTGCACTGCCCTCAAATTCATCACATTGGACATCAAATCAAGTCTGAACTCAATTACCTCCCGGCTTTTACACTCAGTTTATCGGGTGCACAAAGCTAGGCCTAGACAGGCCTGAAACTGAGACCCAGAACCTAATTAACAGACCTGAACAAAACCGCAGACCCGTACCTTTATTTTCGCTTTATTCCATCCCTTCATGACAGTTAGCTTGCACGGCTGATGCAACACATTGTTTACCTTCTGTCTGTTTTGCTCTTCTCACTGGGCATATCTACTTGTAACACACAATATATAAGAACACAGCAGAAATGTTCACATGAAACCTAAACTTGACCCAAAACCTGATACTTTGTTAGGATCCATTGGGTTTTTCTAATAAAGGTTCTAATCTTCAGTTTAAGAAAGATCGCAGTGAGAAGTTATGGCGATTATGGAGACAGTAGACTGATTCTGATTCTAATATTTTGTCTCTCCTCACTGATATAAATGGGATGGAGCTTCTGTGTTAAAATCCATTCATTTGTTGAGGTTATGCTACTTCGAGAAAAATAAATCAAGACATGATTATGCAACCCAAGCAAGTTTCAAGAACCTGATAGCTTTTGTTCATATGATGTGGCTGCCTGGAAACAGTAGAAAACTACATCCAAAAACAAGAAGCATTATTTGCAAAATGGTAAATTGTGAGGTAAATTATACCCAATTTGAAGTCACGGGCAGCAAATCCACTGGTATGGTCTTATAAGGACCCTGTATCAATTAGAATTACAGTATATCATGAACCGGGGTGCTTGTACAGTAATTAACTCTGATTAACTCGCTATTTAACAAAATAGTGTAATTAAACTTCTCCTGACCTCCTTGGATCTCCTAAACAATCCCTAAATTCCCCGCACCCGACATGACGATGCTCCATCTAACTGAAGTTGTACTATTGTAGTGTCTTTTGCACACTGGGTGTCTGTCTAACATCCGGTCTGCTCTTTGTCAAATGTCAGATCTGCTCTTTGTCCCAGAATTAGGGGCAAGGTTTGGGAGCTGGGTGTAGGGTGAAATCTCACGCACTGTCCTCTGCTTCATGCAGCCCCTCAGGGCTTCTCCCATCACCCTCAGACAGCTCAAGATCTGGAATGTTGGTTAAACTTTCAAGACTCTCCTCACCATAATGGGAGTGTTTCACTGTTTAATGGGGGTCCTAAGATTCTTCAAATCATGCCCCTGCAAAAAAAAAGTTTTTGGCCTTACATAATGATTTGTATGGTTCATCCAATGGGTGCTCTCAGCAGGAGGTTCTTTGTGCACTGTCACAATAACGTCCTGACTCATTTAAGGGCAAATCTTTTGCTGTGACCGAGAATCATGGCCCACTTGTACACGCAACTGAATTATTCAAAGTAAACAATGGAAAAGAAACGTTCCACAGAGTGCCTCATGCAGTGTCATTATTCCTTCACATTAAATAGGTTAGTCTCCTTTTGATTTAATTGAAAATGGTGAAGGCATTCAGCTGTTACACAGGACTGACTGAGAACCCAAATACAGAACACAGGAGCTGAGAGACGTACGTGCAACAAGGAGTTTATTAACACAATACTTAATATTAATAGATGGGCAGAAAAAGGGCTGAGCTGTGAGCCCCTGGGGTTGAGCAAGGCAAGGTCAGGGGTCATCAAAATAGCTCCTCCAGAAACAGTGGTACAATAATAACCTTATCGCACCAAACATGGAAGTGCATGCAGGGCGATGATAATGCAAATGGGTTGTGCATAAAAGCTATAAAACACAAAGATGACAAATGCCTAATGTGATGAATGCTAGCCGATGTAAATGTGGATGTAAACAATTCAGGTTTCAAAAGCTTAACAAAAAGCTTTGTAGGGGACGTAGTCTTTGGCTTTGTCTATGAATCTGTTATGGCTGTGTTTCTGGCTGCTCTGATTCTGCCTCTGTGTTTCCCCAGGGCCTGGAGTGTGGCGGGGGCAGGGCCGATCTCCTCTGAGGTGAGCGCGGCTGGACACACCTGTCCCTAATCCTGGCTCATCAGGACTCTCCTTTTTAAGCTGGCTTCTCTCACACTCCCGTGCCAGATGATTCTCACACGTGTCCTTTGTGTCTCGCCACAGACTGATCTCCTGCTCCCTGCCACGCTTCTCCAGCCGGCGTGTTGTCTCGCTGTATCTTGGTTCACTCCTGTGAGTTCATTTTTTGCCGGCCTGTGTGTTTTTTTTTTCCCGGTGATTTTTCGTTCCTATACTAGTGGTTGGTGAGTTCTCCTCCAGCAGTGGTCATTATGTTTTGCCTGCCTGTGTGCATTTTCTCCCTAACAGTGATTTTTTTGTTCCCTTACCAGTTGGCTGCTGAGTTTTACCTTCCAGCAGTGATTTTGTTTTTTCGTCTGCCTGAGCTGCATTATTCCCGTCTGGAGATTTGTGTTGTTTCTTTAATTAATAAACTGTGTTCGAACTACCTCTCTGCATTCTGGGTCCTCGCCTTCCTTGCAGTCCATAACATGAAGCAGTCTTTTTTGAACGACTCTTAAAGAGGTGTTAACTAGAGTTGCAAGCGGAAGTGATTTCAAAATCCTGCTTGTGTGTGTGGCATCCGCAATTTTGCATAAGAGACAGGTTAAACAATACAACAGTCATCACAAAGGACACTGGTCTCATAAATAAATCATTATTTTTTCCTCTTACAGTTAATGTCTACATAAAGACGACTGGAGCAGTTCCATGACATGAAATGCATCCCATATTACCTCCAAATGGACCCGAGGTTGGTGTATTATTGGTGTCTTTTGTCAGCAACAGAATGGGTCCATGCCCACATGAATGCACAGCGCTCTGCAGCCAGATAAAGTTCAGCTGTCTGTGCATTGATGCAGACACCTAAATGAACCATTGCTGCCTTAGTCTGGCCACAGGTGGGGTATGGCAGAAATTACAGCTACACCAGATATTTTTAGCTAATATTCCACACTTTATGACACACCTTCTTGAACCCTTGTGTTGATTTAATGCTATTGGCAGTCAATATTAGACTTTTAATCTTATCTGACAAGTAATCAATTCATAATAAAGCTCCCTTGTAGTTAAATCTTAAACGAGTGTGTTAGAGGCAATTTAATTTGCTTTATAGCTTATTGACTCTTCTCATGCATGATTACTCACTGTGTACTGTAATTTGTTCAGAGACACTCACTAGACAAGGCTTGACTATTAATTGCATATTCTATCAGCATGTCTCTCCACACCAAATGCATTGTTATGCTTTAGCTTAATCTATATGCAATCTAATGAATATTTTTATGCTCCAGCTTTTACTGTTATGAAATGATCCTTTTGTTTTATGTACATTTTTACATGAATTTTGTCTTTAATGACATAAGCAAGGCAACAGTTGGGTCTGACCTAGAGGTAATAAAGTACTGATGTGTTATGTGTGGCCCTCTTGATGTGAGCCTGTGAGTACAGACATTCTCAGCACTGCATGTATCTGAGAGGTTTAGTCAGAAGAAGTTCAAGCAGAGATCCACAGCTAAAGAAACTGACAGAAACAAAACACAGAAGTCATGTTAGGATGTCCTGAGGAAGAGTTAGGGTTAGCGCTGGGGTTACTGTTAATTATATTGTACTCTTATACACAGTTCTTGTTTGTAATGGCAAAGAACTTTGATGATCGTATGATACAACTTGTCATTGGTGTGGGCCAGAGATCCTGCCAATTTTAGGCTCAACACTACAAGTTTAGGTCCGGCAATGTTCACAAATCTGCTATTTAACATAGACATTTTTGCTATTGGATACTTTTTCGATGACAGGATTTTAGTGAAGTGCTAAAGTGTGAGGTATAATGAATGAATTGAGTCTGAAACCGCAATATTTTGATAATGATTTCTTACACTATCATGATTTCATGCAAACTACTAGATCCAACTTCACATCAGTATTGTAAGTGTAAAGGGTTGCAGTGTCATATAAAAACTCCTTATGGTAGCCTATGACAGTTTCATCAGTTGTTTCAGAGCCCTGACTAAGATCCACAGAGATCACACAACGGGTCAATCACCCAGTCAAAGCTTTTGCTAACTTTCTAGCCTACCTTACAGGTTAGACTCACTGCCTTCACTACATAGACTGTACAACTGTACTAAAAACCTCATCAAGGTGCTGGTTTTTACCACAGTGGCACATTGTCTTATGAAGGTCATGTTCACAAAGTCCAACGGTAAGCAAAAGATGCCCAACAGAGGCAGAGGGAGCCAAACAGCAACCTTTTCTTTGCAGCAACTGAGAGGATACTGCAATAATGAGCCTGTTATTACAGTTAAAGTTGGTATATGTATTGTTTTTATTTGATGAATAGTTATTTCCGTCTGTGTGCTGGAGTACAATGCATCTTGCACTCTATACTCCACTACTGAGAAGTGCCGACTAGCTCGTGTAGTCACACCTCTTCTGGTTGATAGTGCCAATTAAGTCTGTTCAAAACAGTGCCAGAGCAATGGTAGAAATGAGCTTCACACCTTGTTTGTATTTTCACACATTAAAACCAGCAGCATACGCACAAGGATGCCACAATTTTCTCCTCAAGGTGTCTGTCAAATTTTCTCATGTTGATTTAAATACAAGGCATCCTTCCACACAACTCTCCACAACTACTCCACTGTCTTTACTGCTTCTCCAAGAGAACCTCAGTTTTTACTGGCACAGGGTCGGAGCATGGGTGAAATACATTTTCAGCCGGAAATGACTGATTATTCTGCTCATGATACCAGTTAGTGTCTAGCAAGCTGCTGGACTGCATGAACCCTGCAAAAAACATGCTGACCTACTGTGACTTAGCAGACCTTAGCGGCACAGTTATGTGACATGTTCAAAGGACCCCTGCCCTCTCTCTCTCTCTCTCTGCTCCTCTCTCTCTCTCTCTCTCTCTCTCTCTCTCTCTCTCAGGCAGTTAGTGTGTCAGAGCAGAGAGTCAGAGGCTCTGTTTTGCAGCGTAAGCCTCGGCTGTCAGTGAACCACGGCTATCGGAGCCAGCAGCATCCTCCTCTCGCTCTTTTTAAAGCCCCCACTTCAACATTATGTCCCCCTCTGAAGTGTCAACTCCCAGATTGAACTCAAACCTTCCATACACAAGTTAGTATGTCTGATGCTGCTCTGTCTGACCCACCACATCAGCATGCACACACTCATACATGTGCAAATTCAAGCGGCCAACCCAAGTTGCTCATCTTTTCAGCTGAAAATACTGTGAACTTGACCCACAATAAACAATGTGTATGTTCAAATCTAAATGTATTGTTAAAAACCTGGAGTGTGTGGATCAGTTGAAACACAGTGTGTAAATGGACTGTTCAGATGCTGAATTCATATGAGACATTTCTATCAGCATTCACAAAGCACAACGGCTTCTCAGAAAACACTACCTTTCAGAAAACAAGACGATTTTTCAGAAACAACAATACTTCACAATGCACAATGTTTCAGGAAAAAAAAACTTTCAGAAAACATAACATTTCACTAAACACATTTCACAAAATAGAACATTAGAAAAAAAGACAAATGATCAGAAAAGAACCAATCACAGCAGCATAGCGTTTAGAGCATCCCCTGGCTGATCCAACCTGGCACCGGCCCACCTGAACACATCCATTGTTGTCACTTTTTACTTAATGTGTCATTGTGTTTTGTGAAATGTTTTTTCTGAAAGGTCATATCTGTCATATATATGATGATGCACTCAGGGCCACCGAACATATGATCAGCTTTTAAGTTAATATGGCAAACTTTTTGGCAAACAGTTAAGTATTTATATGTCCAGTAGCATTCAATTTGACATTTCAGTTGAGATATTTTTGCCTCTTGGCAAACTCTGCACACTCTCTTCGTGTTTTTGGTCTCCTGTTTTTTTGGTCATTACTGACTCTCAAGGGGAAATATCTGGCTCTTTATTTGCTAAATGCTCCACTATGTTCACCAGATAATCTCCGATTGTTTGCTGTTTGCTGCTGAACAGGTAGTGTACTTGAGTTTATCAGAGCTTCTTACCTGAAGGCAGCTGTCAGCTGCTGCTAGAAACAACTCTGTAAGAGTGGTGAGAGTGAACCAGAACAGGAAAGTTACAGACTGGACAGCTAAACAATGAGCTGAAACTCACTGCAAAGCTCTGTAAAGCTGGGGGAAGCTGCACATTCAGCTGATAAATGTCTGTAGGTTGATCACTACAAGCGACCTCTTTCACATTGCGACACTGTTTTCACATTGTCATGTATTGTTCACGTAAAATGAAATTAAAAATGAAAAAGAAAGTACATCGCACCAATCTATGGCAACATGTCTTACTGACAAATTGATTATTTTCACACACTGACTTGCAAGCTGCTCAGATATATTTGTTGAAGTGTTGTGATACTTGCCCAGGTACCTGATGAAGGTCGAACACACTGAAACATCATAAATTAATAAATATTCCAGCAGTCAGCAAAACAGTTTTCTCATTTTTATTCATGTTTTTAGATATTCAGGTGTACAGAAACTCTGCCAGTGTGTTTACTGCTGAAAGACACTTATTGATTACGGTATCATCCATGATACAGAGTAAAAAGAAAGACTTGATTGAAGAAAGTGGTTTGTGGTTCTTTTTTTAATTTAGATGGTGAATCAGACAAAATCAAAAATTTCAACAGTGAATCTAATACACTTGAGTCTAATCTGTTGTTTGTCCCAGTGTAAATCTGCAGTGATGCAGTTTCAAAGATTTCAAAAGGTTCTAATAAAGGGGTGTGCCAAGGGTGGTAAAGGACGTCTGTGTAGGCTGGCACCATGTGTCCTATCACATGTCTCCTCTTCCCATGTTCCTTAATCTTCAGAGCAGAAATCAATGGAAATAAGGGAATTTAAACAGAACAGAATAATTTACAGATCAGGCAGGGAGTGAGGAACAAAGAAATTAAGGACTTGGGATGTGTCTTTTAAATGTTTACCAGCGTTGCTCACCCCCCTCTCAGCTTCAGCAGCAAGCACGGGTCAAGCAGATGTGTGTGTGTGCATGTGTGCGTGCATGTGTGTGTCAGGGCTTTGGTTGGGGTTACAGATAATGAGATTGTACACAGGCAGCCATTACCATTGTTCCAAGCCATGCTCTAACTTTAGAAAGCCGAAATGAATGTCATTATTGCAGGAACCAAATGTTTACATTGTCTTTGTTGTTTTGTGTTGGACAGCTGAGCTGCAGCATGTCCTCCACTGCAGCATGCGTAGTTATAGCCCCTCCAACCCCCACTTTTCTCCTCAGCTCCCTCTTTTATGTCTTTGACACCATCAGTGTAACAGCATTATGGTGCACACAGCGGCCTGGGTGGTCTCTGATCACGTCACACGAAATGATACAGTAAAGAGGAAGTGGTTTTGCAGGTTTTAACCAAATCACTTGAAGTCATGTCTACTTGACATCACTGGTGACCATTTTCCAAAGCAAACCATTAGTTTAGCCCATCCTCTTGACAGCTGCTGCTTTCAGTTCGTGCCAGCTCAGCAAGAACGTGAGGAGACTTCATGTCATCGGTAATTCATCACAGTGAACATTTGGATGCCTTTATCATTTTAGCAAAGTTATGATATTGTTGTGTGGTAGTGCAGGGTATGTTTTGTTCTTTGGTGGTGCGTTGAAAGAAGTTTCGGCTTCAAAGAATGATTCACTTGTGAAAAACTGCAGGAACACACAAAAAACAAATTCGAGGAAAATGTATGGTAGCAACAAATCTCAAGGAAGTTTTAGTTTTCTGCAAGTTCATTTTTATTCCACACTGATATACAAGGTAAACAATGGCAGCCTGGAGGGAACCAGCCTCAGTTCCAGGGGAAATCTGAGAGGGAGTGAAAAGAAAAGGCCAAATGAATTCTGTAAACAGAGCAGGCAGCGAGAACACAACAGCCACAGCTGCGTAGAACAACAGGAATCTTCAACAATGAAGCAGACTGTTGAATATGAAGATAATAAATTCTCTGTGGTCTGAAGTTCACGACACACAGATGTAGCACGCGTGTAGAGCCTGCATGGCATTTCAACATGGTGACAGCGGCGGAGGTGTAGAGTTTACTCTGGGGATGTTAGCCCTGTTTGGCTTTGGAAGACAGCTTGGCAGGATTGTGCAATATCTACAGTTTGTAGTAATTGTTGAGATGCTTCAAAGTGTGCTCCCCACATGTGGCATTTCCCTCCTGTAACACTGTCAGACTTATGATGGACACTTTTGAAAAGGTTTTGAAAAGATCAAAATTGATTTGAACAGCAGAACCAGAGTTAGCGTCCTATTTATTCCATGCATGGCTCGCTCAGTCCATTACTCCCTTGCAAATATTTCAAATCTGCTGACAAAAAATGCTGACAATGGCAACCGTCTTGCTTTGCATTTTTGATGAACAGCTAGCCCAGTTAGCCAAAAACTTTGCGATGAATGTGTTGTTTCATGTAGCTGCTTACAGTAGTAAAAGTGAGTGAGACGGATATTGGTGACATGAAATTAAAACAGCAACCATGGATTACATGCTTTCTATATATATATAGATAGACATAGATATAGATATAGATATAGATATAGATATGTAATCGAGGAAGCCAGCTGATAGACAATAATTTAATGCCCGTTATCAGAATATCTGAGAATTAAGATCTGTCAGTCTTTTAAGTAATATTATGGTAGCTCATCATCCAAAGAGGACACAGAGAGCTGACAAGAGTATTAATTTAGATCTGGAAATCTATGTAAAAGTCATCACTAAATCTAATGTAACTTTTGACAGTAAGGATTAAAATAATGAAAAAGTAATTTAGCCATAACAGTAATGTAGTTATCACTAAATGTGAGCTACAGTAAATCTGCTCTTTAAAGTTGACATCTAGTAAAATACAAATAAAGTATGTGTCCGTGACACAGGTAAATGTCGATGAAGAGGAAATACTTTCTCATCCAAACACGATCATAATCACTTAGTTCCTGAGTATTTGTGTATATAAAGCTTCACTGAGAAATATCCTCTTCTCTTGATGCCGGCCAGTCTGAAGCATCATGTCACTCTTGAGCCTTACACCTGGATATTGATTCGTGTACTGCTGTCATCGAGATCTGATAAACTATGTCTAGAAATGGAAAGTGATGTGATGTGCACAAGTTCGAGTCCCAGCAGCATGTGACAAGCAAATCGGTCAAACAGAAATTGAATGTGCACAGTAATCAGTTTTGTATTTTCTGTCACTGTTCTGAAAGAGTGACTTGCTCTTTAAAGCCCAGGGGTTCAATATGTCCTCCACACCACATAAAGCTGCCATTCATTTTCTAACTCTTTGTATCTCCGGGTTCCCGAAAGGGAAATCTTGCTCTCTTATCCCCAGGAACTTCATTTATTTCCCATTATTGTGTGAGATGCCTATTTGTTCGCCAAATATAAGTCAGGTGTCCTTGGAGACAAGTGCACAAAGGATCCCCTTTGGGGGCAGGGAGTTAATTCATTGCTCGACAGCCTCCTCCCACCACATTCCATCAAGCTTTCACATAGCTCACATGAGTCTCAGTGAAATTACACAGTAGAACAGAATTGCATCTTCAGTACCTTGGGAGAAAACCCGGTAGGACACTTAAAATTGGATGGAAAAGATTGGCTCAGTTAAATGCACAATATTGTCTCATTTTTTGACACTGAGGTCAGGTTAGGATGGCAGCAACAACAAAATGTGAAGCACAATCCCAATCCAAGTGCTGGCTCTAACTGACCTTGATCACAGTTTTAGGGCCCCATTTTTTTTTTTTTTTTTGACATGGCAGCATGTTGCAATGTTAGCAATAGTCCGCATTTTACAATTGATTCCATCTGTATTGACTATACTGAACTGTATACCCCCGAAAAATGGGGGATATGGACAATTATCTGTCCAAGGCAACAAAAGATACCACAGAGATCCTGACAGGCGATCCAGCTGTGCAGTGGATTTTAGGTTAAGTGAATTCCTCTTTCCTCACTTCCTTTCCTTGCATGTTGTAGGGTCTAAGAAGAATAGACTAACCTGATTCCATGATCCCATATTCAGAGGTGTTCACAAACATGATGGTCACTGATGAACCATGACTTGCAAGTGTGACGGCCCCAGTATGTCTGTGTGGTGTGACTAACTGTGCTGTCTCTGAGGTGGGAGCTGATTGCAGTGGCGACCAGGAGGACCTGATTGTGGTTATTGGGAGCACCTGGGCTCAGTGCTCCGCAGGATATAAAAGGCCCAGCTTCTCGCCTGCCGCTCTCTTTCTGTCTCTCAGATTCTGACCACGCTTGCTTTTTTTTTTTTTTTTTTTTTTTTTTTTTTCAAAACTTTAGTTTACTTTTCTGCACAACACCCATCACCAAACCACACCATCCAGGCAACCACACAAACACTACTGATAATACTGATTGAAACACATCCCATTTCTTTTGGATTGTTGTTGATTTATAATAAAAGGGGGACGTGCCAGTCTTTTGTTGTCTTTTCCCTTCACTGTCATGGCATAGAGCCAGGTTTGTGACACAAGAAAAAAGACAAAATCTTTTTTATAAGATATTTGTAAGGAAATGTTGAGATTGAGATTGAGTTTCTTAATAGGTCTAATGATATCATGAAAGAGCATTATTAAGGGAACTTCATTCATGAGCTCATTGCCACAGAATCAAAAGGCAAAGAGTGGAGAACTGATGTCGTATTCAGAGGTCTGAGAGTCTTGTGACAGCAAATTGAGCGTGTGTTCAGGCCAGGATGTTCTCGTCTCCTCTGCTCTATCTAGAGGTCGTAGTTTTGAAGGTTATGGAATGTGAAGGATCTTAAACATGTGTTGATCATTATTTGAAGCACGGGACGTTATAGGCACCAGCCAGCTGACCTATACAATGATCTACTGGAAAGAGATAATGATACACATCGGGGGATTTTAGTGTGCGTAGGTAAGTGTGTGATTGTGTGCGTAAATATACATTGTGCTGGTGTCTGTGGAATGTGTGTTTGTTTCTGACATAGTTTTGGGGACAAAATTACAGACAAAAGACCAAGTAACCATGTCCCCAATTGTAAAAAAAAAAAAAAAAAAGCTGATTTTTGGGACAGTGGCTAAGGTTAGGGTTAGTCTCCAGGAAATGGATGTAAGTCATGTAATGTCTTCAAAAATGACGTGTGTGTGTGTGTGTGTGTGTGTGCGTGTGTGTGTGTGTGTGTAAGACTGTTAATATACTGTTCTGTCAATGACCATGCTTTTACTGAGTCTGGTTGTGGTGTGAACAAATGAAGGCCTGTCCTTAACAGAGAAGAAATCACTAGCGATGACCTGATCAGGTTTTTTCAGCCCTGATCGAACTTTAATTTGGGTATCTACCAATGTTGAGTCTGATCTGACACTTATATTGACCTTAATGTTGATTAAATATTTATCAGACACACTGAAATAACAGCTGTAGACTACGTCACCATATTTTTCACGACTTACTTGATCCATAAACATTTTTTTAAGCTTAATTTATCAATGTGACGCACATTAACCAGACAGGTAGGTTTGATTTTAGTCTGCCATCAAGTTACACATGAAATCAACCTGCAGTCAGCGATGGTCAGCGCAGGCTAAAAACGAGAAGCTGCTAGCTGCTTTCTAGTTGGTATATTTAAAGCCCTTAAAGTCACTTTTTGAGAATTTATGGCAGTGCTTCCCAACCTTTCCCCTTGAAAAAGAAGCTATGTCTACTTGATCCCTTATATATCATACTAAATGTGATGCTTTAGTTTAATTCCATTACCAAAATGCTTTTGTTTTTATTGCTAGCTTTCTTGTTAAGTTTTGTGGACTGTGTTTGAACTGTGTCTGGAGGTGGTAGAGTCAGTGGTAGGATACTGTATGCTTTGTTTTTGTCTCCCATCGCTGTCCTGCAGTCTCTCACCGATGGTCAGGCCTCAACGTTGCCCCATCTTTCAGAGATGCAGCAGACTTGTGGTGGACCCAGAGCTGTAATCACTCTGAAGCTGAAATCACTGTTATTTTAACCCAGCAGCATGAGGAAATACTACATTCCAAACGCAGCCGTGCAAGACAGAAATGGAGCATGTAGCTTATTTCTTGCTCCCAAAATGATTCTTCGGTCAGTTTCCTAGAAGTGTTGTCTGATCTCAGTAGTCCCGTATGATGCATCATTGATACGTATCAGGTGTGTCCAGATCCCTGGATTCCTACTGGAGGCCCCATTGCCAGGGTTGCATTACCCTAAGATGGCCTTAAACACACCATAAAATCATCCAGCTACTGCAGGGATTTTGACTTGCTTGTATATGAACTCTGGCAGGAGCTGCAGGAGACAGTCAGTCACAATTTCACCAAGCACACAGGTCATCTGATACTGCCAGTCCAAAGTGAGTCATTTGGGAGATTTTTGGGAGAGATTTGATAGATTTTTCCTGTACATTTCATTGAGAGCTTGTGTTCAGGTCAAGACCCTCAGGATTCAGGATCATTAAACTCTGGCAAACATTGAGAAAATGAAAAACATGAAGTTATTCCTCTCTTTGTATAAAATAGCGTGTCATTTTGTCCCGACGTGTTGCTGTACCAGCATGCAGGCTACTGTGTGTATAAATAAATGATATGCCTTGTTAACAGCAGATCAGCTTCACAGAAGAATGAAATGCACACCATAGCACACATTTATTTATTACTGTATATCATTTATTTCCCATAGCTTTTATTTTTCACACAGTTCTGTTGAATAACACATCTTTTTGTGCTTTCAATGCACAGATTTGACATAGTAATTTGAGGCGTCTTTTTCAGCCTTCTTACGACACAGACATGTTCAATACTCTTTTGGGGGCTCATGTGATGTCCATACAAACATTCCCATTGTTTTCCTCCCACAGAATCTATCCTCTCTGGGTATCATGGTCAGTAAGTGGATTACTGCAGAAAAAGTGTTTGGTCTGTCACACCATGAAGGAATTTCCTGCACTGCTCCAGCCTGGAGATTGTCACCCAGGTCAGTCTGTCCTTCACTGTTCAGAATAATGTGTCTGACGACCATTGTGCAGGCGTGTCAGCCTGTATCTGTGCCTGCCCACTAAAACGCCAATGCCCTGACCAGTAGACCATGGGAGGGATTGTGATGAGGGTCACAGACAGGCCATTTGGCCGTTTCAGGCAATCTAATGCCAACTCACCCCTCCCCTCCAGCCAGGGAGCGGTCATCTGTGTCCACAACACAGTCCGGTGCCGGACCTGCATATTGATTACGACGCAGACAATCTGAGGCTGTACACATGGCTCACTCCACCGAGAGCATGATCAAATGAGCCAAATGACCATCTGAGTGTCATATTGTTGTTTTCTAATGAGTTTTCCATTGTGTGCTCTCTGGCACAAGTCCAGCCTGCATTTAATCACACACAGTCTTTTATCCATAGTTGTGAGTGATGAGTTTGGGGTTTCAGTTACAACATGAAAGAGTGTTTGTTCAGCTGTTCCCTGTGGTCTCGAATCCATCCTGATGGAATTCAGAGAGCGTACGAGCTGTTAACAGCCGCAACCGAATGGTGTCAAATCAAATTTCAGTCACAAGATGATTATAAAGTTTTAAAGTTGTTCACATCCTAATGTCAATTATTTTGTACCCAAAATGATCAGTTTAACCAATTTAGTCAACTGAACCAAGATGAATGTCTTTAGGGATTACATGAAGCTGCCCGACAAGAAATAGACTTGTGGCTTGTGGCTTGTGACTTGTTTCCTATAAGAAAGTTGATATATTGTCATTTGGAAAATACAAGTACAGACTCATCGGGTAGAGTAAGCAATGTAAGACTCCAAATAAACTGGCTGCCCACACAGATTATTGTTCTGTGAAGCCAGAATAACAGTCCCAAGAAAATGTGGAAGACGAGTACACTTGTGTTTCCCGCACTGCAAAAAAATAATCCAACAAAAAAAACAAGATCCACAGTAATTTTAGGAACGATACAATGTTGAAAATATAGCTTTTAGATGTTGGGTATTGACTTCACATAGAGATTTCAATTTCTATGCTACTTTTTCAGATGATTGTTGAAGTCTTAATAAACTTTATTTATAAAATGCCTTTCAAAACAAGGTGCTGCAAACATAAAAAAAAATAGGAAGTTAAAACAGGAAATAAAGTCTCGCCCACATTTTGGACCAACAAGAGCAAAGACAGAGGAGCAACTCAGTAAACAGTGACTAACAGTAATCAAGATAGAAGGAGACAAAACATGGATGACTTTCTCCAGATCTTCAAAGGATAACACAGCTTTGATTTTGGAAATGGTTCTTAATTGGAAGAAACAGGATTTGACCGCTTCTGTTATGTGACACTCAGTTAACAGTTGACAGTTCATTTGTTGGTCAAAGAAATCACAGACTCATTTGAGGTTTGCTTCATATTAGCTGCTAAAAGACCAACACAGTGCTGTATTTCATCTGAAATGACCTCAGGATCTACGATGAGGACTTCTCTTTTGTCAGGGTCAAGTTTGAAGAAGTTATCTGACGTCCAGTCCTTGATATCAATTAGGCAGCTTTACAAGGTTTGATGAGGTCAACTGAAGTGAAAGAATAGTATTGCGGGGTGTCGTCCACATAACAGTGACAAGAAATACCCTGAAATCAATGAAGAAACCAAGGGGGAGCATGATATTATTAAATACACGGCAGTCTGAAATGTTGCAGTAATACAATGTAAAAATAATAGTTCAGCATTTGGAAAGTATGCTTATGTGACTTGAAGAGTCACATGAGATGATAAATACCACTCTTGTCTCTGTGTTCAGTACGGAGCTGGAGCAAGGTATGGGTTAGCCTAGCTTAGCACAAAGAATGAAAGCAGAGGAAATGGCTAGCCTGGCTCTGTGCACTGTGTGTTTGTGTGACAGCTCAGATCATGGCTGATCTCAGAGATTACCAGGAACTCCATTTGTTTCTGTTACATTTCTCTGTTCTCTACTATTTCTGCTCATTTTTGTGCATTTATGAAATAGATTCATAAAGGCCTACAAAATAGGTTGCTCAAGTTTGCCTCAATTTGCATTTCCAAGCGCATTTGCGTCCACAATGTGTGTCTAAAATTTGCTTAGCATTCTGTCTTAAAAACGTTAGAGAAAACTTACGTTGGAAGGTGCTTTTTTATGCCACGGTAGCTGATTCTATGTGTAACACACTGTATAAAGGATATTACTATTTGGGCTCAGTGACACTTCTTAAAACCATAGGCAGGAAACCGTTTGTTTGCAAATGATGGCATTCTGTTTTTATCCATGTTTTACACAGTGTCACAACTTTTTTGGCATTATGGTTGCACCTGCTTTAATCAAATTTTTTCTCATTTTGGGGGGGAGGGCCATCTGGGAGCAGCACAACAACACAACACATACACACACGACATATTATCATGGTATAAAGCTGAAATGGTGAACATGTTAGCTGAAGGGTTGCTCATTGTTACACATCAAGACACAGAGCAGCATTAACATTCACTTAGATCCATGTTTCTGGCCACCTGCCAAATGTAAGGCCAATATTCAGTCTCATTTTAGCTGTTTTGGTTTCCACTGACTCCTGAGGGAAATATGTGGTTCTGTCTGCTAAATGCTCCACTGTGTGTTCACCAGCGAGTCGCAAACTGTGTCTGTCTGCTGTTCGCTGCTGGGCAGGTGGTGTAGTGGCTTTATCAGAGCACTTTGCTGAAAACAGCTGCCTGCCTTAAATGGGGTTGAACAGAGCAGTGAGAGTGAACCAAAACAGTGATGTCGCAGGCCATAAAACCAAAACAACAGGATATACTGCACATATACTGCACTGCATGAGACCGAAGCTGCTGCCTTCCTGTGACACAGTTAGTTACTCAAGACAAGCAGCATCTTTCACTTCATCATGTGATCAACTACCAATAAAAAAATATTATTCAGAATAGCTTTTGTCTGAAATGTCTTGGCATCTCTTAAGTGTTCAGAACTCAAATCTTTCATCTCAGTGTTTTAGAGTTTTCAGAAATTTCATATTGTGGCCTCAAACCAACCAAAGAACAGCAGCAGTACAAGGAGCGTGTCCACCCAGCCGTCAGCTGAGTGGGCCACACATCCTCCCTCTCCTGAAGCACTCCTCATTAAAGTTGCATTAGTGAGGATTCAGCTCCGCCGTACCTCCCGAGTGAAGGGATTTTTCTTCAAACTTTCTCTACCCCCATGTTCAGCAAATGCACACACAATGGATGTTGAAAGACCAATATGCTTGGCTGAGATCAGCTTGACATTTGAATGGCCATGGAAGGTAAAGCAGAATGGGAAGTGGGGACTCTCTCAGGGGCCACTTCCTCCTCACTTTTTGATTTGAAAATAATCTGGAACTCACAACATTTTGCTGCAGAGATAAGATTTAACAGATATTTAATAGATACTTATGGTAATGAAATTTCTTCATCAGCAATCGTCCCTCATTGAGGTCCATACTGAAATATCTTGACTTTGGAAAGGATTGCCTTGAAATTCATTCCTTGAGGACAAATTCGATTTACTTTAATGATCCTCTGACTTTTCCTCTTGTGTCATCAGCAGGTCAAAAATATGAAGGCCTACAACTAAATAGTGCAAAAATATATTAAACATTATATGAAGTTAATGTCCAGAAACGAAAAAAATGACTCATCCTGCATCAATAAATGTCCATCCTGCATAGTTTTACAAGGCAGACAATTTCAATTTCCATGTAGGCCCCATAGGTGAAAACATGAATAGTGTATTCAGTATGCCTTCATACTTGCATCAAATACTGTATACGAATACAAAAACTGAACACCTATCTGAATGAAATACCAAGTTTTTAGGGAGTCCCTACTTAAATACAGCCTTAGAGCCACTAGCATGGCTATACACTCTTTGGTCTCTTTGATTCCTAAAACAGAATGCAAATGCAAGTACAATATCCAAAATCCCAATTTTGGTGACCATGACCATGACCATGAGTGTGTAGGATTTGGATTTGGATTAGGATTTGACCATGAGTGTGTAGGATTTGGTGGCATCTAGTGGTGAGGTTGCAGACTGCAACTGACTGAATACACCTCACCTCACCCTCCCCTACAGAGGTCACTTAAAATATCAAAATCAGTTCCTAGAAACTGTGCTTGTTATGTCCATTCTGGGCAAAAGGACCTGCTCCCTCTATAGATCTAAAGAGCTCATTCTGAAGTAATGAAAACATAACAGTTCTTACCTGTAGGTGATAACAGGTTATAAACTCATGAAAAAATAATTCTGATTATTATATTCTATTTCTGCCTATAGAGTTCCCCTCAAATCCTATACACTGGAGCTTTGAAAGCAACTGCAGTTGAAGGAAGGGAGGAAAGAGACTGAGGGCTCTGAGAGAGAGTAAAAAAAGTTGTAGAGTGGAGTTTCAAACTACAAAATCACAACACTTATTCAATTCAATTCAGTTCAATTCAGTTCAATTCAGTTCAATTCAATTCAATTCAATTCAATTCAATTCAATTCAATTCAATTCAATATTCCTTCATTTGTCCTGCGAGGGGAAATTCCAGATTACAGCAGCATCAGTAGAGCAGATTAACATAAGAAGTGCATGCAAATTAGAAACAACATCAGAATATATACAAAAGAATGAGAATTTTAAATAAAAGAAAGAAATTGTAAAAAATTGTAAGAAATTGTAAATAGTATTTAAAGAATGTTATGTGCATGTTTTATTGCACAGCTTTTTGTACAGACTATTGCACTGATTACTTGGAGCAGTTTTTATTGTACAGTCTGACAGCTGCAGGGAGGAACGACCCGCAATGCCGCTCTTTCACACACTTTGGATGTAGTTTATTATGCACTGCTCAATTTGGTAGAATGAAAAGCTAGTTGATGTACATCATTGCCCCAACAGCTAGAATCAATTTCTGTCGAAGTCCAGCTCAAACAATTGACATTATTGGTAAAACTGTTCGTCAATCACATTACAATATGTTTTCTATTACAAACTCGATTCTAAAAATGTTGGGCCCCTGTGTAATTCATAATAAAATTGACTCCATTCATTTGCAAATGAACTGTTCACCAACAACAGTGTTCCTGAGTCCATGTAGTAATCTTCTTCATACAATCATGTGTTCACAAAGTGGTGAACCTTGGTCCATCCTTGCTTGTGAACGACTGAGCCTTTCCAGGATGCTCCTTTCATACCCAATCATGATGCTATCACCTGTTACCAGTTAACCTGTTTACCTGTGGAATAATCCAAACAGGTGTTTTTGGAGCATTCCACAAATTTCCCAGGCTTTTTGATAAATATATTGTCTTTGTACTGTTTTCTGTTGAGTATATATCAAAAAGGATTGGTAAATTATCACGTTTTAATTTATGTTTTACACAGCCTCCCTGAAGTTGCGGTTTTATGATGAATGATCTGCAGTAGATGAAAAACCGTGCAGCAAACTGATAGAAGCAGAATTCTATGTATGTAAATGTATGTAAAAGGTGTTTAGAGATTCAGGAGAGCTCTGTGCATGTGCACCTCCTCCATCTTAAGCTACCAAATGATGGTCTGAGCAGGTTTTAATGTAAACACAATTCTGTCCCAAAATGAGAACCAGAATTGCATCTAATCAGCATAAACACAGCTTCAGCTGTACTTCCTCTTCCACCTTGGCACAAATCCATTTGTTTGGTGCCAAGAAATGACCAAACAGGCGCACATACAGTGTCCGAGGAAAATAGCATAAAAACTGCGTTTGCACTGGCTTTAGCCTGCATGAAACGTGTAGTGTTTTTGGTTGGTGGAGCTCGTTGGCAGCCATTCAGAGCCAGTGAGACAGGCAACGTTTAGACCAACATCAAAACTGTGTAAAAAAAAACAAAACACAGCCCCCTCATTCATTTCAATGAGACCACTGTGCACACAAAGCTGAGAAGATTACTTGATTGCTCTCTAATTTAAGTACGGAGTTGTAAAATCCTGTCTGATAATATTATCAACCGTTCTGCAGTATGTAGTGTATGAGAAGCATTCAGACTGATGGATCTTAGCTTTGCCTGTCTAAAGAAACAACACAGTAACATAACCAGCCTAATGCAGTGTTATTTTCAGTCTTAGAAGAAGAAGAAGAAGCTGACTTGGAGGGAAACCTAGACCCTTAGGACTGAATGTATTGGATTATTTATCAAGGCTCAGCAAAAGATGAGCAGAGGCTCTGGAATTTTAAGGGCAAGGAAAAAATTCATGTATTGGCCAATATATTTTTTTCCATAATCGCATCATAAACAAATTCCAAATATGTTTATAATTTGGGAGGGTGCAGCAATTTACATTTGAACAACAATCTTTATCAAAGTTGGCAAGTAAGAGAAAACACAAGATAACAATGAACTGGAAAGTAAATTATTCTACAGAGTAGATTAAAGAAAGGAAAACAAAAGTGTATCTTATATAACTTAATAATACATACAAATGAAGTGTGTAAAAACATTAGGTGCTGTAACTCATTCCTACATATATGCCAATATATATATACACAGTTATACAGCGCAGTTCTATCTATGATAAGCCAATCCTATCAAATAATGCAGGGATTATTTGTTTTTCTTCTTCGTAACACACCATCTCACATTCCTTGAGGGGCTGCTTTCTGTTATGAACCAACTATACCTTACTGTGCTGGGTGTACTGGGTGTACAGTACTAACCGTCGTGTAAATAGCGATAAGCAAAACATTATCTTTGAGCTAAAAGTGTAAGCAGCCATTCCGAGAATTTCACAGATTCTTGGATGAACGCAAAACAAACCAGACGACATAATGACAGTGTAGAAATGTTTGAAACAACAAAACAATATTCTGAGGTCATAACAGCAACCTGGTCAGTGCAGCGGCCCGGTCTGTTTACACTTGGAAGGGGGAGACATTGCAAGTGTAACCACAGTCAAAGAATGTGTGTGTTGATTGCTATCTTACATGTCCCGTATACATTCTGAGGATAGGAATGCTGGTGGTTTTTCCAGCTAAATGGTAACAGCTGTTTCTGAGTGATGTGTTTGATGGAGGTCGAGAGAGCGGTCTGCTTTTATTTACTTTGGCCACAGCCTTAGAAGGGGAATACTTCAAACGGACGTAGTCTGCCATCAGACGCCAGGCCCAGCAGTCAAACATTCTTTGGTTTCCTGCAGCAAAACATGGCATGTTACCCTGGGCGTTCAGTTTCAACGGGAAAGACCCAGTTTGTGTTGGGTTCCACAGGACCCACAGCTGGGATTTTACAGGTCAGCACATTTCAGCCGGAGGCTTTACGTCTGATTATGGGAGGGAAAAGGAAAGAAAATAGATTTACCTCAGCCTGGGAATGTGTTTACAGGCTGCTGGTTATCCTCACACTTCACAGATAGCATAGCTGTTTTTACTTCTCAGTGTGTTTACATGACAGCTTAGGGCCTCCACACACTACAATTTATGGCACCATTTGCCTGTCACTGACAAATTTCTTAGATCTGAGTCAAATAAACTGAAGTTGGCTTGAAATCTGCATACGTGCCTATCGCAGAAGACCCTCCAGTTGAAGCAGTTCCAGGATGGGTCCTGACCACACGGTGAGTTGTCCCAATGAGCTACACCAGTTTGAATATTTGATTTCATTGCACTTAGAAGCATAGTTGGGGCACCTTGGAGACAAGTCTGAGATGGGAGAACAAGGAAACAGAGGTCACGAAAAACAATACACCTTGTCGAAGGTCAGGTGTGTAGTTTGTGCTTCCTCATGGACACATAAGAAGAGTCAGGGACAAAACATGTCTTGTGGTTTGAGCAGCACAGCACCGCTAAGATTTTCAAACTCTTGGAGTCTACACTTATATTATCCAGTGAGAGTATGCCATGTCAGTGCAGTGGCAGATTTGCCTGCCTTAACTCGCTCATAAGCTTCGCTTCTTTAAGAGTCTCAGTCGGACCACAAATCAGACTGCAACTTCCTCCTTCAACCACACAGATCAATACTCTCTCACCCACACAGACTAGACTGATCAGGGATCAAATAGATAAATACAACAACACACTGCACCTCCTGTATGACCATTTTGCATTTTGAGATTGCTGGAGCTGCTGCTTTCCTGTGGCTTTAATGAGACCAGGAGAATGATGGCTCATTTCAGTGTTATCACAGGGAGCAGACCTTGCAGGCAGTTCCCACAGAGCACTTTCTGACTTACAGTAGTTATACTGTAGAGATCATGTATGTACCTTTTGATGCATTTCCATCTTTTCCAACATCTGGATAGAATGTTTCTCAAACCATCCAAGGTGGTTTTGGACTGCCAACAAAAGTGGTTTGAACAATCGGATTCCAAATCACCTATAATGCTTCATGGTAGCATTTTTCACTGAGCAGATCTGATGGTTATTCAATCATTCCAGGATGGACTAATGAAGTGAGTGGAACTGAGGTGTAAGTTGGGTTCCAGAAAGGATTCCATGAGGAGATATTGTGCTCTCTCTGCTCTCTTGGTTTCTTGTGTTTGTGTCTAAGGGTATACGTCTCTACCAGTTACATCAATCTCTCATTCAGAATATTTTCTAATCTCCTCGACCACAGCTTTCTCTGGATCTGAGCAGTTAAAAGCTGCAATAGATGGATGAATGGTCATTTTTAAAGATAGGGTAATTCAGAACATTTAGCCCATTGGAGACATTTTAAGAGCCAGAACCCGCACAGCACGCAAGCTTTGAGGTTGACTAATGCGTACTACAAGCTCTGCAGCCACTCAGTGTTACAGCTGCTAGTCATGCACAGGGGACATGTCCTGAAGTAACAGCATTAATCATGGTTTCACAGATAAATTAGATATTATCACAGAATCTCTAGAAGCATTTTTCGTGTGACCTGCACTTGAATCCAGTACTTGTTTCCTCTAAGATACAGTCGTCCGTTGACTTTGGAGGAAGTTTCCAAAACAAACATGTGTTCTGTGATTATGTTCAGCCTCCTCCATTTGTCTGTGTCTGTGATGTTGTACTGTATGGCCCGCCTCAGCCTAAACACTCCAATGCCCAACTGCCTGAGATGTTTAACATGTCTGCGGTGCTGGTGGTTGTCCACTATGTGTGGTATTTTGAGACAGAGGTTGTTAGTTAGTTAAACAGGATATTTATTCAATGCTTTGGTCAAAGATACCTCAGCAACTGCTGAATAGATTTCCATGAAATATGTGGTGGATATTCATGGTACCCAGAAGATGGTCTCCATGCATTTTGTCAACCTTCCAATCTTCCCTCTTGTGCCAACATAAGGCCAAATTTTCCATGTGTACAAATAACATTTGTGGTGTCTTTGCTTGGCTAGCTTTTGGATAAGTGTCTTAATTCTTTCTGATCCACAAGTTTTCCATCCACTTTTCCACTTTTTCTTACCCAATCTCAGGTCCAGCCTCAGAGTTGTTCAGCCTCTCATCAGATTCTGTTCATATATTCTGTTCATAGTTTCTTCATCTGTGTAGCTGCAAATTCAGTTTCACCAGGTGGTCATGACTGCTTAAACATCCATGTGACATGTCAAAGTTATGACCACACAAACTACATGTGTGAAACCTGTCCATGTACACAGACACCAAGTGTATTATGTACAAAACCTTGTGCACATTGACTGTCCATGCTGCTGTGTCTGCCCTGAGTATTTCAGGGTTTCAATGCAACAGTGGAAAGGTAATTGCTTTGAACAGCAGTTTGGTTTTTTTATACGTTCGATTTTGCATATATTTGCTATATAATGATACATGTAGATATTGGATCTGTAGTGATTTCATGATAATGATTTAGACCATATCACCCAGCCAGAGCCCAAGACAAACTTTACACTTGTTGCCCCAGATCTCTAAGGTTCTAAGACTAGGAACTCATTAGTATGCAACATACTTTCTAACGCTTTTGTATTGCATGCTGTAATTAACTTCAGAGTTTAATTCCACATGTTGTCACACTAATTTCTGAGAGACATTTTCTCAAATTGCCATTTTATCTCAGGTGTTTTGTTCCAGAGTTGCCACAGTTTCTTGTTGGGGCTGCACACTCATTCTCCAAAACCAATCAAATGTACAATGGGACTGCTGTAATCTTTTTATGCATGGGAAGGTGAAGTTGAACTTAGTCAACTCTGGCAGTAATCTCTTCTTCCTACACTGTCTTCACCTCCCTCCCTGCCCCACTCCTCCCCCTGAGACACAGAGAAGACAAGTGGGAGCTGAGGAATGCACTTTAGCACTGGCACAATGGAAGCCTTTTGTAGAAGATGAAAAGAATATTAGTCACCACTAATGAGATTTGATGTAGGACTGCCATTGTCAGTTCAGACCAGATGGGTAGGGAACATGGTGAGGCAGCCAGTCTCCACACATCAAAGATCCCTGTATTGCACACTCTTCTGGCATTTAATGCAGTGATAGAAATGAAGAGATTAATTAAAGGCATGGTTTTTGTAAGCTGCATTGCTAATGAGAAAGCTGTTCTGTGCGCAGCCTTAAGCAGCAGCCACCTACAATCCATGACTTGGGTCTGTGCTTTGAACTTGACAACAAAACATCCTCTTGGGCTGTATTCTTTTCATCTCACATTGTGCCTCCCTCTGATTCTTATCTTAGGTTGGTTCACTCTTCCTCCTCTGCACTGTTTGCAGATACTGTATGATGACACAGTCCTGAAAGTTTTGTAAAACATCTTTCCCATCTGCAACGAAATCATGGAAATATACTGTATGTCCATGAATCTAAACTCAGATTAGTTTTAGATTCAATATACTAAACACCATTATGCTGTGAATATACTGTATATAACTACATGTTAGTGAACACAAGTTATCCTTCCTAAAAATTAAAACTTTTGCAAATGAGATTTTCTCAAATTCTGCCTTACTGGAATCCTATTAGTTTAAATAGGATGAGAGGTTTATATTTTAGATCCCTTCGGTGATACTTTTGTTCTTTTGCGTATCATTTTTATTGTTAATAACATCATTGGGCTTACCGAGTTAGGTGTTTGAGATCTGGGACACATCATGAAAAAGAAGTCAGACCATTATACATTTTAGTCAAAATTTGAAAGAGAAAAAAAAAATGAATGGCAAAGTTATTACCCAACTTTTCAATTGCAAACATCCATCACAGTCTACAGCTGAGGTTGAGAATAGCAGCTCTGCATTCAGAGTTCAGGATGGTTCACCTTTTTCAACTTGCAGTGTGACCATGGCAACTACAGCAATGGAGACACTACAGGAGCTAATTTTATTGTATCTGAGTTCCCCAAGTGAAACACCTCTTCACCATCAATCAGATCAATGAAGAGAAACGGGATTTGGAGCAGCATTAGCTTCAAAGTCTGAGACAAGAAACAACTTTTATCATACCAGCAAGTCGCTCTAGTTAAGTGCGTAATGACATTACACTTGGTGATAGCACAAGATGATACAATATAATATATATATAATAGTACGCATAGATATAATAGTAATAATAATAAAATAAAAAGGAAGAAAGATTTCTGGGAGTTTTTAAAAGTTGGCAAAATGTAGATGACATTAGCGTAATTAGTCATTAGAAAATGACCGTATTTCAAGGAATTAAACACCAAGTTGAAGTAAGTTTGATAATCACTGGTTTTACCCAACACCATAGCTCCACTGAAGTTAGTTTAAACTTGCTATAAATGATTTTTCATCACCTGGGGGCAGCAACAAGCTGTGTTAGCAACATCTGCATTCATTATGAATTCACCTGAGGAATTTCAGTCCAATGTTCACTCTCCTTTGAGCTCTGTTTTGGTCTCCACCAACTACTGAGGGAGATATCTGGCTCTTCATCTGTTAAATACTCCACTATGTTCACCAGCTTATTGTTTACTATGTCTGTCTGCTGCTGACCAGATAGCATACAGTGAGTTTATCAGAGATCTTTTAGTGGAAACAGCTGCTGCTGCCTCTGAAAATTGCTATCAGAGCAGTAAATATATTGATCATAACCATTTTAAAGTTTGATATTGATCATGTCCCTTTGGGCAGAGCTACAGTTCACAAAGAGGACAGGACAGGAGATGGAACACTGGGTAGAGGTGCACTTCAACCTCCTGTCGCCAAAAATGGATATTACAACAACAAAGACATAGAAAAATGACCCTGAACACAAAAAAATCACCTGCCAAATTCACAACCTTTCCCCCGAGCTGTTTCACAAATGAAAAACAATTTAAGGGATTTAGAAAGATTATCATGGCTAAACATTTTTCCCTGTTATTAAGTCACAAACACAGGAGAGAAAACAATTAACAGCACACTCAGAAGATGGATCACCAGATTTTTTTTTCCCAGCTTGCCTCTCAGGGCTTCCATACTAAAGCCAAAATACCCTGCAGCATTGAGAGGTTATTTTAAGGCCATATCAATGTCTCTACCTCTTTCAGTTTTCTGTGGTTTAGGTAATCTAGTTAAACTGTTGGTTAACTTGCAACTTGTATGACGTTTTTCTGTCTGATTTTGCATATCTCAGCACTTCCTTTGGTGAATTCAGTGTTAGAACTAATGAAAATGAAGGCCCAAACTACAAAAACAATAACCAGGTTATAATAAACCATAATTATTCTTCCAGTTTCAACATCAAAACAAGCTCAATGTTCCATTTTAGCACTGACACTAACAGATGAAACAGTCTGCTGTGACTCTGTCTTTGTCAGAGGAGTATGAATGGTAAGATACATTTTCAAGCCTGGAGTCTCTGTTTTAACATTATAGCGGGCTGATTCCTTTGCATAAATCTTGATTGAGTGTCCACCACCAAAAGAAAAACCATATGTGGAATTTCCCATTGGATGTTTCTCTTCTTTATTAATGTACTGATGAAGACTTGAGCCAAACATACTTCATATAAATTTCTCTCTCTCATGATTAAGGATTGGAAACAGGCAGTCTTTATCAAATGTTTTCAACGAGTATATTACACTTGTTCTTTTCTTATCAGGGCTTAAATTAGATTTATTTCAGACTGAGGAGGTTTGCCAGATATTAATAGGAGATTTAAGGAAGATGTGTACGTGTGTATATTTCATGTAATACAACCCTTGATTCAGCTGAAGGGATTCCTTCCTTATTGGACACGATCCAGGCTTCTTTCTCCAGCTTCAGCTTGTAACAGCAGAGCAGTGCTAGAAATCTGTCTGGGGTGTTTTGCCAAACGATTGCAAACGCGCCATTTATGACGACCCATCTTCGTCAATGGAATCTAATGAACAACTTTGTTCTCTATGCCACTTTCAGCATCAGATGTTCATTTGTTGCTTTTTATGCATTACTAGCCTTGACTTCTCTCTCCATAGCTGGGATGATTGTTTTTAGCAGGCAGTGAGTAAAAATAGTGATAGAAAAATTAAGATGTGTGCCTTGTCTGTGCGAAACAATTCATGTGAAGGTTTTAAAAGTACGGAGCCCCTAAAAGGACATGGGGGGAAAAAAGAAAGAAAGAAAGAAAGAAAGAAAGGAAAACAAGCAGAAAAAAAAAGTTTAGATGGACGACGACGGATGGATCACGCACGCTCCAGAAACTTATCATGTTGGCTCGAGATACATATCTCATGCGCTTGATCACGTTAGCACGACATAGCATTTCTGGTATACAGGTTACCTGGCAGGCTAAGGTATCTCATCTGATCTGTATATTTCGTGATTTTAAGAAACCATACAGGTCCACTCCTGCAGCCATCCTCCAGAAAGTGCAGCTCTTCTTCATGTTCCTTTAGGGGCTCTGTAAAAAAGTCCACCATGAGTCTGTTTTCTGACCTGCCACCTCTGGGATTAAGGTCTGTTTAAGTTTTGGGACAAGCTGCCTTCATGGTTAAAAGAAATCCACATTGACTGTTGATGGAGACATGGTGAAAATGGTTTTCTGTGTTGAAGTCACACTTTGTAAGTCCTCTGTAAAGCTGAATTTATTGACATAAAAGATAAATGGGTTTTCAGATGATGTAACACCTACAATTAGGTAGGTTTTAGCGATCAAATTGCACCCATTGATTTTACCATGACAGCACTAAACAGATGAATGTACGTGATCGGGCTGTGTCACAATTTTAAATTCTGTTCCACACATAAACTGTGTTTACATGCTTTCATTCACTTTGTCTTATGAAGCAATGGTGGCCTATGAAAGCATTCATATAGCTAGAATAACTTCCACTTAACTTCTGTTTCCACCTTGTCTAATTACTGAATAGAAGATTACTGCTGTACAGTTGCTGTGTTTACATTCATTCATTCTCTGTGACAGAGAGCTGTGATTTCAGCACACTGAAGGTTTACACTGGAAGTGTCTTTGTTAGAGGTGCATCACTGAAAAACAGCAATCACTGAACTGTTCTTTGACTTGTTACTGGCTGTCTTTACTATCAATATTCTTTTCAATAATGACAAAAATACCTCCCTTTCTATTGTACTACCTTCTTATATGTTTTTGTCATGTGTGATCTGTGCCTCTTTTTTGTGCTTTTAATTTGGAGGCGCACTGAGTCGATGCCTGTCTTATGAAATGTGCCATATAGATAATATTGATTTGACTATCAACAATCTCCACTGGCAACACAAACTTGGAGCAAACACAAGCAGCACAAACTGACCAATCACAGTTCTTGCACTCTCCAGTTGGTCTCTTTGAAGCTCTGACAAATAGTTGCTTTTTTTTTGTTTCTTTTGTTTTATTTTTCAGATATTTTGACTTATTTCATGCCTTTAGAGAAGCAGTCGAGAGGTGACAGGGAATGACGTAACATTCCTAGCAAGTTCAAACTGTGGTTGTTGCAGCTTATGGTTTAAACTTTATGGCATCCTGCAGACACTTTTATGAGGAGCCACAAGTCAACTACAGTATAACTGCAATTATGTGCATAGGCTTCATAGTTTTTCTGTAACCCCATAACCCCATCTGCCTTGTTCAGTGCTACCTGAAGCCTGCTCATTCATTTCAATGTGACCACTGTGCTGATGATGTAAGGGTCCCAAAACAGAACGCTCTTCGCTCTAAGGCTCAAAATAGTTGAACCTGACTAAGCATTTGCTGCAGTCTTACAGTGATAGCTTTCCAGGGTTGTAAAGTTCTCTGTCTTTGTATTATAAATTGATGTGTTTGATGTCTGCATAAGTCTTTAAACTCATGTGTATCACTTAAACTGGACTTCCTAAATCATATTTCTCATTCTCACCAGTAGCTGTCACAGCATGCTAAAAAAAAAAAAAAAAAAAAAAAAGGCTCAGCTAATAGTGTGCTGAAATGAACAGAAACCAGTGGGTGCATGGAAGGTTAAAAGTCAGTTTAGAAAGTGATTTCATTCTTTGGAAAATGCTTGGCACAGTGTGGAGTGTACACAATTTATGGTTAACTGGAAAATGTGGTATTTCCTGATGGAAATGTGATTATGCCTTGGGAAGCAGTAACTGGCCGTCTCATATGTTGTACATTTTTTTGCACAGCTGGGGTTTGAACTGACAGTGTTTAATTGAGGCATAAGCTGATGCTAATGCATGATACTGTAGTGTGTCTGCAGGGCTGCAAGAAATTATCATTTTCATCAGCAAATAATCTGATTGATCAGATTCTCGATTGATGTACTTGTCTGTAAAATAACATGATAAATCTGATAAAGAACAGGTATAAACAGTAATGGCTATGTGAGTGACTTGCTCACAATGTTTAAACCTGGTAAGATAACAAGTAGATGGAGAGGTTTGAACCCTCAGATAAACTAGCAATGAATGGGAGAGGAAACACCATGCACCACTGTGAGCCATGCATTCTTGTGAAAACAGAAAGTTGCAGTGAATAAACCAAATTCAATTACCCGAACAGCACTGTCAGGAGCATCTTTGTCAACCAGGAGGGAGACTGCCAATAGCATTGAACTTTGAGCCTTCTGATTATGAGACTGTAGTGCTAAGGAGTGAGCCAACACAACTCCCACGAAATGGTTCACAAATTCTCATTTAGTTGAGGAGAAGTAATTGCCCAATGAGTAAAGCTTGCCGCTCTGAGACTTATATTATCAGTTGCAGCAGCAGTGCATGAGCATTAGGATTTATTGGTTGGTTATGGTGCACATAAGTAATGCTCTGCCTGCAGCAGGAATCAAACTCTGAACCCTTTGACTTAACACAGAACCCCAACCAGGGAACAGTTCTCACTACTGAGCCATTCAGGTATCCCATGAATACACGCAAGTTAATTGGCCCAAAACTGATGCTGCTACACTAAAGATTTTTGTGATATTAATGGCAGCAGGAGAAGCTAAGCGTGATGATATAATAATGTTACACAGTGTTAAAATTAAAGAAGAAATTGCATGTTGAAGAAAGTGAAAGGTGGCCTGCAGATAAAATGGCAGTGAATGAAGTTTGAGTGCACTGATACCAATTAAGGGTCAGATCTCAAAAACTGTAACTGCTGTGGGATAGACATTTATCTTTTGAGAAAGAAGAGGCTTGTGGCTCCATTTTAAGGCATTATATGGTTAAATTCATGCCCTAGAATAACCACTCCTCACAGCCTGATCACTGGCTGATCACGACACACAGCTGAAGCCTTAGAAAGCCTGTGAAAGCAGTCACTTTTGACTTAAATAGCTGCAAAAGTTCTAAAAGAAATCACAACGCAGAGCATCATTTTGGATGTTCACTGTCTTTCAAAGCTGAGTAGGTTTGAACAGAACTGGTTCATTCCTCTCATAGACTTTCATTGTGAAATCAGAATTTTCAAAATATGAATATGAAATTGGAATATGCTTTAAAACAAGTAATGGCTCATATCTGCTGAATGAGATGCACAATGTGAGGTTTATTTGATGCTATAGGGCAAACCACATGGGACTTGTTTGATGCCAAAAAACATACAAGAAAATCATACTATGAGATATATTCAGAAGTACCAAGAATTTTCATTCCTGTCAGCAACATCTCACCTCTGAACAGAAACAGCTCTGTATTTATTCAGCTTTTTATTTCCCAGTGGGCTGCTGGTCCCAGACACGGTTAGCTGAAGCTGGCCGGAGAGATGTTTACTTGACCCTGCAGGGAGATAACCCAAGTTCTGTCGTTATTCACACAATACAGCCACTTCCTTCCTACCCACCCTGATTAAGAGGAGAGGGTTCAGAGGTTTGGTTTGTGAAACTGTGTTCAACACCAGTGCATTATTTATGTCACTGCAGTGGCCTAACTCTGTCTGGAGTGTAGCTGTCTATTAGGATGATTTACAACCACAAATATTGACACTAAGATTGCAGTAATTTGAGGGGGTGCAATAGAGAAAACTGTCTTATCTGTAAAAAAAAAAAAAAAAAAAAAAGTGGCACTTACACATGTATCAATACAACACTGTGATTTTTTTTCTGATTTCCTAATGAGACACATAACATTTTCAGTGAAGCAGAATCAGTTTCATTGTTCTGTGCCAGTGAGGAGCAGACAGGAATTTCCTGGATGGATTTGTTTACTGGTGACCTGCAGTGGGTTTGGCAGGATGGCCTCTCACCTTTAGTCCCACAAATTCAAAATAACAGAATAAAGCTTCAGCTTCAGGCCTGCACTCAGCTATTATCGGTGTCACGTTCACAGGGAGCTCTCCGCTGCTCTTGGGTTTCGTCTTCATAATTCAATGGTTTTTAAAATGGTGTCTGTGAACCAACTGGTTCCTCCTCGGCTTTCTGCAGTGACTTGCTCACCACTTGTGGTCCTTTTTATTCCTTACCTTTTCTACATATGGTTAACTGCATTGCATTGCAGTAATATTTAATACCAGCAGGTGAGTGATTCATACATGAAAGTCTTATTTTTTCCCTTCTGTTGCCAAGTGTCTTGTTGATTGGACCAAGTGGATGCAGAAGCTCTTTCGAAGACAATGAGAAGTAGAATTTCAAGTGCAACCAAAGAAAAAACAGCAGTCAAGTAGCAGTGAAAATGTGTTTTTCCTCCTTTACTATTTATGTGTTTCCTCTCTGACAAACTAAACTGAAAACTTTGTAATTAACTATAGATGCATTCCTTCTGAAACATGACCGCTTGACATTCTCTGTATTTCCACCCCAAAGTGATGTGATCTACTGCTGAAAAGACTTTTCTCTTGGACATTAAATATGTTAGACAGAATATATTACCAACTTACTTTTGTCCTGTGCTTAGTTGCATAGAGCAAAGAGTTTAATTAACGTGCAGCAGTCTGTTGTTACTCCAAACTTTTACATTCAGTTCAGTACAAAAGCAGCCTGTAAAAGCACAGCACATAACAGCAGCCTATTATTTACAACTGAGTTATCAGATAATGATGGTTTCTGTGGCTTTCACTATCTTTTAATGAGCTTTGTCATTTGAACATAAACATGTCATTTTTTTCACTTAATGATGAGAAGTGCATTTTATTTGACTTTAACTAGAAAACATTTCTCAAGTGTGCAAACAGCAGGCATGCCCTGCAAACCAAAACAGATTCAGACCGCTGCTGCCAATGTATGGTGGCAATGGTCCAGCTGAGGGGGTCAACTTCAGTTTCTCTTTGAGCTGCAGGGCATGTTTCCCCCCCTGCCCCCCACCTACCCACACACACACACTTCCTCTGCCATCAAAATAAGTCAATCTCCTCAGCTTCCAGGAACAGGAGCTGCCCATTCAGTTCCCAGATTGCACACAATATAACCAAAAGGCTGTAACAGAATGTCGTTGTGACAACAGGAAAAGTGTTTATGCACAATCACAGCTGACGCAAATCAGAGAATTTAGCGGTAACAGTACGAAAACCAAGGCTATAATTTGACTCCTCTTCATCCCTGGGAATGAAAGTTGGTTTGGAATTCACACTGGTAATGAAAGTGGTGGACAGTTCAACAAGATGACATGGTGACGGTCTGGAGAGGAAGCCCTATATGACATTTTTAGAGACATCATTCTCTCAATGCAGGAAGTTTTCCTGTTGAGTTTCCTTCAACTATAATCAGTTACATTCCCCAACAAGTTTCCTGGAAATCCTGGATGTGGGCAGGACCAGCAGGACTTTTAAAACAAGCTTAGATCTTTGCCACCCTGCCCCAGAGCCTTATACCCAGTGTTTGAATCAGCTGACACACTTTGTGGATTTAATGAGTTGCATTGAAATGAACACCATCTGTCTAATTGGACAAACCATGCGCCTCCATGGCCTGGCTTGCACTGACTCATACACAGAGGTTAATGTGGAGGTTGAAACTGCCTGAGCCACCTGCAGGGTTTTCTGATGGGATCAGAGCTGATCTGTACATGACAAAGACCGCAGAGAGCTGCTTCCCATATGGCTTTGCCAATTCACAACTTAATGTCCAGTCTGCCTGTTACTCTGTAGGTGTCTGGCCTATTGTTTTCATATGCATACAATTAACTATGTGCCTACTGTAAATCATTGTTATTTTCAATTGCAGCTACCAGGTAATTGGTACAGTGATTTGCAGTTGAAAGGAAACCAGGGAGTCTAGTTTTAACCTGGATTGAATATGGTTGAAAAGTTTATAAGTACTGACTGACATTTGGCTCATATGGTCCAGACCAAGGAACAAAATGATTTGCTTTTGTCTTTTAGTTCTGGTCTTCATGTTTACACTGGCAAATTACAAATGAACAAAGAGCTTTAAGCATAAGCTTATGAGGACTGTAACTCATTGACTGGACAGTTTTGGTTGCATCGTGGTTACATGGACCAGAGACTGTCAGCAAAGACATGAGGCAGTTTTCTGAACCTGATGTGTTTATTTATGTTCTCTGGTGTCACAAAGAGCTCACTAAGAAACAACTGATTATGAGTATGAAAGACTTTGACCTAGAGAAATGACTGTAACAGGGGTCGTTACTGTGATGTTGCATAAATATAGACTATACACATGGCTTAAACAGATGAGGAGATAGCTTTCTGAACATTTCAAAATCAACAAATGAATTTAAAAGCGGACTGAACCAATTTTACGCATCAGCAGGCGTTTTTGTGTCTGATAAACTACAGTGATGTCACTTAAGTCAGCTTTGAAGTTAGAAAATGAAACAAATCTCATTAGATTTGTCTTAGTCTTAGATACTTGATGCAGATACTTGCAGCCACACAGAAACCATAAATTGACATGTAGTCTTGTTATATGATAAAGAAATATGTGATACTGTTATTAAGGTCATCAATTAGCCGAAGCTATCGCCAGTTTTTTTTTCCTTTGATCTGCATATTGAAATCTAATCAGTGCAGGTAAAACTAAGATCATAATAACAAAGTTGAAGGCCCTATGATCAGATTTCATTCCAGATATCATATTTATCCACAAAACATATTCAGATAACAGATGCATGCTCATAGCAGGTGGGAACGGGTACCTCGCTCTCACTCAATCTAAACATGCAGAAATTTTAGGACCTGCAACTCACTAAATCAGTCTTTACTGGGTATATTTTCCTGGCAAAACCCTATGTTCAGTCAAATGTAGTTTCTGGGATGCCTCACAATGCTCCATCAACATAGTCTAGTTCATTTTTACTCTACCTGCATCCATCTTGTTGTGCACCCTTGGCCAGTTCACTGGTGACTCAGGCAGCAGGTTTCCAGAGAGGACAAAGCCTGGAGCATCAGAAACTTGTGGAGAAAGGAGTGTTTTTGTTTAGGTCCTCAAAGGGACCCAGAGGCCGTCTGTCCCTCTCTATCTCCCTTCTGTCTGAGGAGGGAGTGGGGAGGGGTGCATGGTGACTTTTGACACCGGGCATCTGTTGCTTAACTAAGGAGCTTTTTCTGGAGTCCATGTGCAAACTAATACTGTACCAGCATCCCCCTCCCCCAGTAGCATCTGACCCACAGCACATGGCCCACACTTCTCAGGTTAATGTTGGACTAAACATCAATGGATTTGGTTTCACTTTTGTAGGGCAGTGTTTCAAGTGAGTCTAAGAAAAGTTTTTAAATCTCACAAGATTTGGAGGATGTTCAAGGGCTGACTAGTCTACATTTACAGCTTGTTTCATTGCAGGCAATTAGTTAATGACTCCATTGTCCCTCCAGAGGATAGAAACAGCAACAATGTGCTAATATGGGTAGTAGATACTTTTGTCAAGGGAAGAATGCACAATCTGTCTCCCATCTGAACATTAACAATGTCATGTTTCCAACTGTTTCCCTGAAAATGTGCTCTAAAGCTCCAAATGAATAGTACAATCTGTTTCCACTTGGATAAGGGAAACCCTCAGTTATTGTCAATCTGTGCTTTTTTTCTTAATTAAATAAGAGGTGTTCCTGTTTTTTTTTTCCTTTTCTTGCTCCGCTGAGTAATTCCCATTCATTAACGGCACTGCTGTGATTAATGGCTCCGCTTCAAGCAGGCAGTGTGCTACATCTGCTGTCCTCTCGGTCAGGGGGATGCAGAGTCCTTTTTAACTTGTAGGAGCAGAGACTTGGCCATGTGGATGGCGGTGAAGATCGGAATAATAGCCAGGACTTGAAAAATGAGCAAGTTCATTGAGCAGTCACAATGCACGAGTCGACTATTGTAGGATTAAATATACTATAAATGAATGTCAATGTTGAGAAAGGGATGGGCCTAGGTTTTTGCTTTAAACAGTTTACAGTTTATACAATAAAGTCATGGTCCAAATTTCAATGTTTAATTTGTCATAGGAAACTCTGTCTCTCCAGTAGATGAAATTGTGATTGTGGCAATGACCCTTTGGCACTGAATTTAAACTCAGGAAAATGCAAGGGAACAACATGCTCTCACTCCCAACTTGTCAAATACAGCAGCTTGGTCAGTGGCCATACACTTCAAACTATGATGGTATGAGTTCCCCTTTAGCTTCAGTTTTGTAGGTCTCAACAGTGAAGATACCAATAATAAAAATGTAAGGTCCAGTGTCAGAATTATACTTTCAAAATAAAGCTTGCTGAGAACAATAATAACCACATGGTTAATGTAAAATGGTTGCTGTTTGGTTAGGTTTAGGAACCGAAACATCATGGCTGGGTATGTTATGTATGTTCATTATGTACACTGGTTATGTACATTAAGTTTTATAACTTCAGTTACAAACATTATGTTCTTAAGTCAAAAAGGAGTTGCCACTTTTGGTTTCACATGGGACACTGACCTCCTGTGTAAAAGTCCTCTTTTTCAACCACCGCAACCTCCTCCATTTTTTTCTATGTTTGAAGTGCTTCAACAAGACAACTTTTTTGCAGTACTAGAAGACCTCTCATCCAAGAGCTCTTCTCCAGTTGGATGTGATGCGAAATGTCTTCTAGAACCTCCTGTTGCCTTTTTAAAGCTCTTAGAAGTACCATGGCCTGGATGAATGAGAGTCTTCATCCAGACAAACTTTTATTTTCTATCCATCTTTTTATGTTTATTCTATGTCTTTCTTTTATGTATCATATTATGAGCTAAAGGTGCTATGCAAATTAAGTTTATTATTATTATTATTATTATTATTTTCTTGCTGTTTATACTATGCCACTTGACTTCAGTTGCACAAAACATTATGCTAAAGGACCACCTTCAGATATGACAGTAGAGGGGTACCTACATCGTCAAAGTTTAAAGCATGGGGCCACTGATCAGGCTGCCATATTTGACACACTGGCAGTGAGAACAGGTTGGGAGGGAACACTGCAGGGCAAAGCCTGGGTTTTAATCATATACATCCCAGCAGAACTGATGTCAGTTGAGTGCTCTTGAGATTAACAGTAAAACCAGAGAAATGATCATATCCAGTACACACTACATTCCAGACTTGGACCCCTACAGTCCTACAGCCCCATCTCATGCCAAAGTGTTAGAACTGCCAATCCACCAGAGGATAGCATGTCAGCATGATGGGTTGCCTCACCAGTACGTGAAAAGCACATTCATCCATGAAGGTGCACTACCCGCAGGAGGCAATAATGAGAGTAGCGAAGGACAAATTTAGTATAAGAACTAGCAAATTCTGTCTAGATGTCCAGGGTACAGTGGAGGACCACTCAAGAGACATGGGCTCGCTTCCATGTTCAGCCAGTGTTGACTGTTTACTAATTATGTTAAGCGAAACCATTATCTCTTCCTGAGCCCAACCAGTTTTAGTGCCTACACACAGACGCAATTGACCAGCGTGCACACTTTGGTGCGATAGTGGGTTGACCCATGAAAATCACAGGACACCCTGTTGAAAAGGTCATTTGTCTTAAATACTTCAGAACTAATATAGATAGCCACCCTATTTTGTGCTAACCCTAGCCCATAGAAAATAGATTCTGTTTTCTGATTGTTTTTTAGTTTTTTTTTTTGTTTTTTTTTTTTTAAAAAAGCTATGCAGAGGATATACCTACATAGGAGGCAACAAAAACAAAGCCCTTGATATAATAATAATAATAATAATAATAATAATAATAATAATAATAAGTGATCCGTCCCATTCATTGTACCCACAGTCTGAATTCCTTCTCTTTAGGAGGGAGCTTTAGACTGCCACGAGCCACCTAAATTGTCTACAATAAACCATTTGTCCCAAGCACAGTTAAATTGTTAAATACATAGTTAATCAGGCAGTGCCGCTCCCTTACCTCACCCCTCACTGAATTTGTACATCTGTATGTTGGTGGAGGTTGGCACTTTGTACTTTTTGTAATAAGGCTATAATCCTGTGTTTAATTGCCTATGATTACTCCAAGCTCTCCCAATTTACTCTTACTTTTTACCATTGCCCATGTTGATTGTGTTGAAGTCAAAGACAATTTTCCACGTCATGGACATAAAGTTCTGTTCTAACAAGAACAGAATATGCTATTGGAATGAATTCATAGCTTAACAAAAGAAAAACTTAACTCAAGGTCCACTGACGAGCTGTCGCTCAAGCTTTCAACAGCACCTCACAGTCTTTCTTAGCTGTTGGGAATGGCTCAGTTGTCATGGAGCTGGCTCGTCACTCCATACTTAGGTCACATGATGACAACTGAGCCATCTCCATCTGGTGCAAAAGACTGTAAGATCCCTTTCAAGGCTTCAAAATGGTAGCATGTGAGCTGCCAATCTCAAAACAAACAAACAAACAAAAAACCTTCACACAATTTAAATGACTATCTGAAAAACTTTCACTTCCATTGCATTCCATTCCACATCCATTCCATACAGGCATGCCCATCTTGCTATACCTGGTTCTATTCAGGTTTTCTTGCAGCTTGTCAAATATGCTTCCACTGCTCTTTTTCTCCCCTGAACACTCCAGCCTCTATTTGCGATTATCAGTGAAGGCCAGCATGGATCAGTAGGCCTTTCCAACCTGACAAGGTAACACAGTAAGTCACTCTGAAGGATCCAAAGAGGGCTTCTCCGGGAGCTGGCCTGCTCGCTGAGCCAGAGAAAGCTGTCAAGTGCACCATTAAGCCAGGCGCAACAACCAATAAATCTGCCAGCAGAGATATGTTACAGATGTCTAATTCCACACACAAGAAAGACAAACGGGATGAGAGTGAACCAAGCATGGAAGGGTTTGAATGGTATGTGTCAAACATAAATCTCTGAAAACAGACGTCCCTCTCTCTCCGGTGTTTATGTTAAATTTCCCTTCCGAGACCACAGCATTATTGGATCTGCCCCTGGAATCAAACCAGAGTCAGGTTTGAAGCACTACTTAGCCAGTAATTTACGTAGATAAAACACTGAATGTTTAATGTCCCAGAGAGCTGAATGCAGTATTAAGTGCTTGTAAGCAGGAAATTAAACGCCTACTACTACAGTCCAGCAGTGTTCCTTAGTGCATTACATGAGAGTAAATGTGTAAAGAATGACTCTAAACTAGATCAGCTCATTTCCATGATATCATGACATTAGCATGATATCAGCAGTGCCACAAAAATGGCTCCCAATGGGGCCACCCATGCAAAATAATCTATGTATCATGACCCTTTAAGTGACTGATGAAATATTAACTTTTGAATATCATATTGAGTGGTTGTAGCTTAAATACTTTACTTAGACCTGACTCAGATTCTTATAAACCTAGACGATTCTTTGTCTGCAGGAAAGCAGAGGTGAACTGTTGAATCTTTGGGAAAAGGAGTGTCGGCTTTCAAAAAGGTCACTTCCTCCTTTGGGGGAAAAGTAAAGAGGAATCAGCCAAAGGGAACAGGATATGAGAAGCCAGGGCCTCCTTTGTGACTGAGCACTTTGTAATTAAACCCTATAAAGCCTTAATTATGGTGAACTTGTGTTAAATCATCTGTTAGAGATGAAGAAACTGGAGATTATGGGTGTGCCATCCCAGGATACACACTTTGACAATGTTGAAATGGGATTTAAATTGCTTTTTTTAAAAGACAAGGACAGACTGTGCCACCTATTAGCCCGAAGTCATGGCTGCTAAGCTGTGTTTGCCGCTGGCAGGTCTCCATTTCTTATCAGATAATCAGATTATGATCCTCTCGCCTGTCCAGACTATGATGTCATAATCGGCATGAAAACAGGAAGAAGAACTCAATATCCTCGTCATTATATTACAGATAAATGGCAGAACAACCAATGATAACACTGGGTTCCTGCAAATCCAATCAGGCGCCTTCACTGTGTGGCTTCATGCACCCATGACGTTCATGTGTGTGCAGTGGAACCTGGCTGCCGGTCTGTTCATCTGTACCATCTGCTGCTCTTTTGGACATTGAAGCACCACATCTGTCTCACTGCATTCTTGGATTTGTGCATTACTAATTTAGAAGATGACACACAGCAGAGAGTAGTGGCAAAAATGTTTGAAAGGTACCATTTCTCACATGTTGAATTTAAAAAATATATATATTTGTGGTTTAGAGAAAATATACATATCAAATTGCTATGTTGATGTTGCTCATACTGCTTAACCTGATTTAAAAGTTAAAGAGGGGAACTTCAATATCAAGGTTGTGTTCTGAGGCTGTTTAGTACTTTGTAGATGGCATCACACCAAGTGGCAGCACATCCTGATATAGTAGGATCGCTGTTATTACATTTATGCTCACTTTGTTTTGTGTAAGTATACTTTATTATTGTGTAACATTAATTTTCTTTTGTCCAGAATGATAGATTGCACATTAATACCCAGTTTCCATGTGATTGCCAAGAATTGATTATATTGGCTGCAGTTAAACTCAGAATAATGGAACTGTGTTTGATTTCTGGCAGTTAAAAAGGCCAAACAGGACATTTCCAAAACTCAGCACTATTCAAGAGAGTGAAGCTTATATATATAAAGACAAAATACAGAAACCAATCAATAAATTGAATAAATGTTATATTACACAGACTTACCAAATAAGAACACAACTGTTGTTGTTGTGTGTGTGTTGTTGCCATTGTCATCGTTGCTGTCGTAAGTTACATTGCCAAAGAGCCCCTATTCTGCACTGAAAAAACATGTTGTCATACTAGTATATTCAGGTAGTAGCCTCCATTACTTAAAACGTCCTGCACGCCTGCATGGGTAGTGCCTCTGAGGAGTACAAGCTACACACTGTTGCGCTTATATACTGTGAATTTCGAGCATGGAACTTCATTATTGACTTTCAGATGTAATTATGAGCTCCAAGAAGCTATTAAGCGGACCTAAAATTAACTAACAATTCCTGACACCTATTTTTACACCTTTTAATAGCTTTCTGAACTCTCAGAAAATCCTGGTACATTTGTCTTCCATTCAAAGATAAAGCAGAATTAGAAAGATAAACTGAATGGCTGATGTTTTGCCAGAAATTCTCATTCTGTGGAGATCTGCAGTCTCCCCTTCCCCATTCCTCTTCCTTGTGTCTCCTGTCTGTCTCTCCCCCATCTGTCTAGTCTGTGTTGCTGTAGGGCATGGCCAGCAGGTTGAGACCGGCCTCTTGAGCACACCTGTGCCCAATCATCAATCAGGACTCACCTGCTGGCTCAGTATATAAGCACCCAGGTTACAACCAGTATTCCTTGTATCATTTGCCTTGCTGCACGGTAATGACCAGACCTGTAGCTCGTGCTAGTACTCTGTCAGTATTTTTGTCTTGTCTGCCTTCTATATTCCTAATTAGTTGTTTTCCCTGTTGTGCTCAGGGACCTAGCCCACACCTGTTTTGTCCATGCCCTCTCTCCCTACTCTCACAAGGAGTTTGGATCTGCCAACCCTCCAGCTCAGTGACTCTGCCTCACCTGAACTCAGTCATTGCTTGTTACTAATAAAACAGTTTAGACTGTTTTTTCCACCATCTGCCTCATTTTTCTGAGCCTGGTAATTTGGGTCCTGCAAACTCAGCTAAAACTGAACACATTCAGCTTTGCCTCATATTCATTATTAACTTCTCTCCTCACGTAACAGGCCAGATCCTTATCACAGCCTGCCTTAAAGTATTGAGCTTTGTTTAGACAATTATTCCCTCCTCATGGATTTAAAAAGAAAAACATTTATCTTCCTCTAGCTCATGTGCAGCACATCATGGCAGGATATAAAGCTGTCCTACAAAAGGTATGCAGGGAACCTCAACTGTGAGCAGATAAGCACCATAATCCAGCAGATAATGTGAGTGTAATAGCTACCTTTTACACGGCTGTCTCTCTGTGTGTAACAGCAGGGATCCTCTAGATCTTAAAATATACCTTAAACAGTTTTTTTCATGTCAAGTCAGGTCATGTTTTATTCACACAGCATCCCACTCCAGAAATGTCGCTCTAAACTGTGTTGGAAAGAAAAACACATGCCTATCATTGTCATGGATGTCTAGTAAAAGAACATAAGAAATGGAAATGGCCATCCATCACAGCTATGACAGGACAGGAATAAGCACCTGACGCTCCATCATAACTACACTGTCCTGTTCAGTCCGTGTTGGGTCATCTTCATGCCAGAACACCTTCAAACAATCTTCATGTTGTCATTTTGTCTGTTCTGATAATGTGACTAAATGAAAAAAAATGCTCCATTGGAGTTAGAATCATTTATATTTTCCTTAAACCAAATGTTAATACTGTTTACAGCCATTTTCTAAATGAATCTCGAAAACAGTTTTCATTGGTACTGGCAGAGTCTGCCTTTGCCAGTCCACTAGTTTTTCTTTTGTTTTGTTTCTGAAGCTTTAAACCACAATAGCTCAGTATCACCGTGTCAGGGACAGGCCAGGTCGATACTGGGAGATCAATCCAAATAATAATGCTGGAGAGTCTTGCATGAAGGCGAAAAATAGTCTGGCACTGAGTGAGAGGAGGGGAGCAGCTTAAGTATTGTAGTGACTGGTGATGAGCCCCAGGTGTGTGTCAGGTGATTGAACAGGTATCCGTGGTTGCAGTGGTGCCAGAGTGCTGGCTGAGCAGATGAGAGGAAGAGTGGCAGCAGGTAAGGAGCCGACGAGTGTGACAAGTTCACTGTGCTTGAAACGAGATCATTCTTACGAGGTGTCATCTGTCAAAAGCAAAAGTTTTTCCAAAAGGGGCTTTCTGGGGCCCTAAAACTTCAAAGTCTTTTGTGGTGTTTCACCCAGTTTGTCACATGAAAAGTGACAGAAGTAGTTGTGTCAAGAATGAAAAAAAGACCAATCCCTGCTTACTCTCTCACCTCCATAGACCTGACCAATTGCTGTTTGAACTGGACATGATTGTGGGATTCACAGTCAGTAATGGAAGATTAGAATTGTTGTCAGACAAAGCCTCCCAATTCCACTGTCAAGTCTGTTGGAGGAGGAGTGTTTCAGAAGCTGTTAAACTATTTGAAAAGCTTCAAAGCATACTGTCCCCCCTTCAAAAGTCCTTTTTGTTAAAGCAGTGTAACACAATGAATTTGTTTGCTGCTTAGTGTGACATTTCTGACAGAGTGGCTTTTCAAGGCATTTGCTGCCCTCAGTGGTTGATACACATTGTTTTCTGTGTAGTAAAACACACTTGCAGTAATCACATTGTCACCAAATCAACCAGGACTGAAATCTTGAGCATTATAACTTTAAGGATACCAAAGATGGTTTTGCTTCTTCACATCTGTCTGGGAAAGCGAGTGTGGTTGTGTCAGGTTCAGAAATCCAGATCAGCAAATCAAGTCTCAGGTCATTTTCCACAACATTTCACAGGAAGTCTCACAATGACAATGAATAAACACGAAACCATAGGGAACGAGGATGCACTGAGGTTTCCCATCACAGTCGCTGAGGAACAGCGAGAGAGAGGGAGGTCACCTGCTTACTAGAGGGCGAAATGAAAGTAAAATATTCAGTGGTTACTAAAAATATCCCTGATCCCAGAAGCTCTTTAAAATTACATTCTTGTGTCTTGTAAGTTACGTGATAAATATTTAATTACCAGCTCTGTGCAGTTGCTCTCTGCTGGTTCTCTGCTTTGAAGTTTCTTTTTATTTTACATTTTTACGTTTGCTTGACTCTTGCTGTGAGGGTGTTGTGTGTGGGGATACATCAGGAGGCTAGAGAGTTGTATTGTGGTTTATAGTCTATTACACTTTAGCTTTTTGACCAAGGACAGCAACTGTGACAGAATCTTCTATGATGTGTTTAGAGAATACCAGTAAGACATACGGCTATAGAGTAGAGCAGAGGTAGGAATTATTTCAGGCATGTGAAGGTCCTGGAGCAGTTAGCTGCCAGTTGGAGCTTCAAGGCTTGGATGGGTATGAAACTGCTGGCTTAATATTATGTAGGAAAATGAAAAGGCTGCAAGCCTGTGCACGTAAACTATAGCAGAGAAGTCAACTATGCCTCACAAGGAGCATTTTGATAAGAAATATCACCTAACTTACATGTGCCACTGACAGTGAGCTGCAGCTAAAAATTACAAGTTGTAAAAACCTCATAATGCATTTATAAGTTTGCATCTGGTCACGTCTACTTTAGTTCTGATCCATCACTGAGGCTGATGGGTACCATAATATTCAGAGCCAGTCACCGTACCACCATACTTCTGAAAAACAAAGCTGAAATATTTAAAACTGACAATGCTGCTATTTTGAGGCCCATTGTGATAATCAGAAGATAAGAGAATAAATCTTTTGAATGATTATATACCATGGGCATTAATGTTCTGTAACTTTTTTAATCAACTGTGAGTTGAACAGTAAGTCCTTCATTATCGTAATATGATCACTGTGGGACGTTTAGTGCATTCAAAGAGTGATTACAAGATATTTCATGCTGATTCGTAATGATTGTATTAGTGATTTCCTACACCTCCCAGATTGAGTACACAACAACACGACACAGCCTGCTGCTTTCAGCTGTGAATTACAGCGATGATGGAATGAGCAGAAGTGAAAGCGATAGCGCAGACAGCAGAAGAATGGGGAGGAAACAACTTTCCAGCTGCCTTGTTGGCCTGTTGTGATGTAGTCTGACTTGAAAGACAGATTTTGAAACACTGTGCCTGAAGCGGGACTGCAGGTTTTTCAAGTACTGTAAAGAGTGATGTGTTTGTACTGTAAAAAGTGAGAGTGAGAGTCAACATGACATGTCATCCTGTGCTATTAAGTCTACTGTCAGGACAGAAATTGATATCCCCTTCTTCCCTATAGTGGAGTTCTCTCTATATGATTGCTACATCTCAGTGTAAAATTTAAAAAAAAGAATATCCAAACACCGGGCTCCAGAAATGGAAGCTAGATACAGTGTAAAGTGTTTTGTGGTCATTTTTCTCCATTGGTTAGTTATTGAAAGAGTAAAAGAATTTAAGTAGTCTACAGAACAGCCTGTTAAACCATTACTGAACGTACTGAATGTGTTTCCACCCTGATTTTCTACAGAATTATGTCCATGTTGGACAATTCCACCAATACAGGAAGTACCACATCTGACTTCCATGCAGGAGACTGGAGTTTGCATCCTGGCACAGACCTGCAATTCAAGTTTGCCCTTTTGCTAACTGTGTCTACAGTCTTATCCTGATCTCAACCGAGTCTAAATCTAAACATATCTTAACCATAATTTATTTGCCCATAATGCCCTGACCTTCCCTAACCTTAACCATGTCATAGTTGCTATGTGCAGATATTGTAGAAAGTGAGAAATGTAAAACCAATGATATTGAGTGCATTCCATGGTTTTAAAGCAGTCCAACATTGACATTGTTATGTGGTCATAGGGTTGCAGAAAAATGCCACTGGACAATTCTGCAAAACCATGGATTATGTTCAATGACCACATTTTGAATGTTCAATGCCAACATTTTTTTAGCCATTGTAGTGGCTTCGCTCTAGGGATGGCAGTGTTGGTCAGTCAGTTGGTCCACCGCTTTGGTCCTGAGTGAAATATCTCAACAGCTATTGGATGGGTTCCTGTGAAATTTTGTAGGTTACAGACACCCATGCACTGAAAAAAAATTGGAGTGACATTTACTTAAAAAAAGCTAGGCAAGTTTTTCCACACGGAAATCCCTTGTAATTTTTACTCAGGATAATTCTAAGTAGCATTTACTTCCTAAAAACACCTTTTCTTTACAAAAAAAACTCAAGTAAATCTCACAAGCAGTACTCGCCTATTGGAAGTAAATTTTACTTAATTACCATTGCATTTTAATTGCAAAATCCAGTTAAATATTTCTGGTGGTTCTTACTCTTATTTAACTAAGCTTTTCTTTGTTTAATTCTATGAAATGATTAAGTAATATTTACTTGAATTAAATTTAATTTATGACCTCACATTACCACAATAAATTTGTTGCCATTTCTGTGAAGTGAATAAATAAATAAACATTTTCAATTTTTCAAATGGACATTTTATTTTCCCGTTTGCACTGACATATATGTATGTCTACATAACATCATAACCTTCCTTTGGTGTACATGAACAAGGATTGAAAACACACACACACACCTCTGTCTCATTACAGACAGACACCCACTCACGCATGCATGCATGCACACACACTCCTGTCCACACACAATAGGGCTGAGAAACAGTGAACATCCTTTAAAATCTAATAAACACAGCTTTTTTATTGCACGTGAGGTATCCTCCCACACACTCAATGGAGAATTAGTGTGAATATCCTCCGACACCTCTTTCCCCTGTTGGCTGACATCCTGTGAAAACATATACAACTAGAATTAGAAATCAATGGCTGAGTCTAGATTTCAAACAGTTTGTGAAAGGGAGGTTGAATAACATGGAACAGTTAAAAATGCGGTAACACTTAACAATAAGGTACACAAAAAAAGAGAAGTTACTGAGGAACTAATGAAGAACTCATGAGTAGTTACTGAGGAACTGAGGTACACAAAATTAGAGTAGATTAAAATTAAATTAAATTAACCCTCTTCTCTGATTCAAACCTACATATCTTACACACCCATCTCATGTTGTTGCACCTGAAAAATACAAATTCAATACATAAAAACTAAGCCTGTGTTCTCTGTTCCTAATCATTACGAATTTGATCTTACCTTATCTCAGCTGTGGACTGGAAGTTGCAAAGTGATGAGCAAATGACCTTCTAGGTTCTGTAAAAGGGAAAAAAGTGTTATCTATTAACTTTTTAAATACATTTCTATTAACACAGCCACAGTCGACCCAGACAGACATACAGACACAGACACACACGTTTGTACTTCTATCTCCATGGGGACTCTCATTGACATAATGCATTACCTAGCTCCTTACCCTAAACCTAACCAAAACCCAATTCAAACATAAACTCTAAAACCAAGTCTTCATCCTCACAAAGAGACAGTTAGTCCCCACCAGTATAGTAAAAGTCAGAATTTTGTCCCCATGTGAATGGAAAAACACACGCACGCGCGGGCGCGATATCCCTCTCAAATGCGGGTATCCGGTTTTGCACTTGTTTTCATCCGAACTTTGCAAACATGGTCGGGAGTTGCAGAAGACTATGGGGCGACACATACACAGACACACAAAACCTACAAACAAGGTTGGGGCAGAGGACTAGCTGACCGGTGGGATCGAACGGGAGGGCTGCGGCTCGCGCTGGAATTTCGTAGGCGCGTCCAGTTTGAACCCAACTTTGAATTTGACCTGCGAAGGTGGTTGGGTGGGTCTGGGTCATACCCATAGGTCATACCAGACAGCACAATCACATTCGCTCAGCGTTAACGTTATATCTGTTAAACGTTTATCATATTACCATGCAAGCCAGCCATTCCACCCAGCAACATATCCAACTTTGATAAAACCACAGCCTCCAGGCAAAAACGACAAGTGCGCTAGCTAGCTAACATTAGCAGAAGACGACGACGACGACTAAAAACGAGCCGCACCGACTTACACGAAAAATAACACATGAAACGGGCCTCACAACGTCTGTGTGCTTGTTAGTTTTTGTCAAGACTTACCTCCGCGGTCCCATGTCGACTAAAATCCCACTGCTGATCGACGGTCTCAGGTGTCCACATGTGCGAGGGAAGAAGCACTCAACAGCACAGCGTGCAACGAACGGCCTCTGACGTCGCACACCGAGTGCAAAGGAGGTTGCCAGGTTCACTGATATCACCCAAGTACATTTTACTTGCACATTTCAACTAATAAAGTTAATGGAGTAGTTTAGTGAATATTACTTGGAATAAAGAGTAACATTTATATGCAAAATTGAGGATGCATTCTTACAAACAAACACCAAGTAACAAACCACATGAAAACCGACATTTTAAAGTAAAAGCACTCAAATGTTATTTGTTTGTAGAATTATATACGTAATTGAAGTAATAATTACAGGGACAAAAAATCATTTTTTTCAGTGTGGTCTGCATTGGGTGTATGACTTTAATTATCCCCTCACTTCTCTTCTAGTGCCACCACAGGGATGACATTTGTGGTTCAAAGTACATTTCCTTAAATCTATTTGATGACGTGCCATGCAGTTTGCTTTAAATGCTCAAGTTTCCCGGTGGAAAAATTCTCCTGACTTTGATGATCCTCTGATTTTTCCTACAGCACCACCAGGAGGTCACAATATCTATTTGTCCAATACATTGGTTTATGGCCAAATACCTGCAACACTACAGATATTCCCATCAGCTTCAGCTGTACTTTGTTTGCTGCTAATTAGCAAATGCTAAAATGCGAACATTAGCTGCTTTACATCAGCATGTTAGATATTGCGTATCTGCATGCTGAAACTGTCAGCATGCCAACGTTAGCATTTAGTTCAAAGCACAGCTATAGTGCAGCCTGACAGAGTTGCTAGACTCTAGACTCTTAGTCTTGGTGAAATCTTTAAACCTACAATATCCATACATAGAATAAAATAAGACCATAAGTTCAACTGAACCAGAATCATCTTCATGATCTGATTTGCAGGTGTGGCCATTTAATCCCGTTTTACATTGAATGTAGGTATGAACTGAACCATGGCACTAGGATATACTTCCCTTTTTCACTATTTCTGGTCAGAATTGAAATGGAAGGAAACACTTGGTGTGCTGTATCGGCTCATGAAATATTGATGTAAAAAATGTATTCAGTATGCAACAACACCCTCTAGGTCTCCGCAGTCTTCCTGGGCATGAGCTTTGAAGCCCTGTGAGTTGGTGTTCGCTGCCAACCATCTGTATAGGGAAAGGAGTGGGTTATATTTAGATATGCCTTGCATTCATGTGTAGACACCCACCAGGGGAATCATAGCTACTATCAATACACTTCCTGTCTGAGTTATTCGTAGGTTCCATAGGTTAGTTACAGGCTGCTTCCTGTGGGAGCTGATCATATACAAAAGAAAGTGGGCGACTTACTTAACCTTCCAAACGTATGTTGGAGATATGCATGCTAATTAATCTTGCTTTTTTGCATTATTCCTCCATTGTGTAACTGTTGAAAAATCACAGTTCAAATTGTGACACTTCCGTCCTTGTCACTCAAACCAACATGCAGTTTATCTATGTCGATCTTTATATTGTAGGTTTTGGATCACATTAAAGGGATAGTCATTTGAAATGAATCCAAATCTGGGCTCAAACAGTCCAGAAGGTTTTTGAGTTAACATGAATGCCAGTGTCTCCCTGGGAAGCTAATTAAAATGCATCCTGATAATAGAAAAATAATTGAAAACTTGTTGAAGGGGAAGTAAAGAATGTATTATCAAAGCATGGGATGTAAGGTGTAGGCATCGTAGGAAGTCTTTCTAATGAGGTAGAGAGTCCAAGTTGAAAGACTACAAAGCTGTAGCACAAACTCTTTTTCTATTTTTCATTACTTTTGTTTACTGTCCTGTGCTTTCGTGAAAAGTTGTTAAACATTGTTATTTAACCAAGGAGCAAAATTGTCTTTACATCATTTTGTACGAGTCTCAAGTCCGTGAGAGAAACACCCTGATGCCCTGAGAGTTAATCCGTACAGATCTTAATGAACAAGTTCAAATTTGATGTGAAAATTTGTACAGTTGACCAATGGCTTAATGCTGACATTTAAAGGAACTGAGATGTGGATGGTATGAAATGGAGGAAGCTATCCTGTGACCTGTTGCTGCACCATCCACTTTTACAACCCTGATTCCAAAAACTTGGGACGCTGTGTAAAATAGAAATAAAAACAGAATGCAGTCATTTGCAAACAAATCGTGTTTACTGGCAACGGTTTTATGAATTGTTCCTGAGCCCATGTAGCACCATCCTTTATCCAATCATGTGTTCACAAAGTGATGAACCACACTCCATCTTCGCTTGTGAATGACTGAGCCTTTGGAGGATGCTGCTTTCATACCTAATCATGATACTATCACTTGTTACCAATGAACCTGTTTACCTGTGAAATGTTCCAAACAGGTGTTTTTGGTTGCTCCTGAACCAACTTGTTTGAAAAGCGTTGCTGCATCAAATTCAGAATAAGCAGATATTTGCAAAAATCAATGAAGCTGATGAGGTCAAACATTAAATATATTGTCTTTGTGCTGTTTTTAATTCAGTATATGTCGAAAAAGAATGCGCAAATTATCATTCTGTTTTATGTTTTACACAACATCCCAACTTTTTGGAATCAGTCTTGTATATAACCCTGTTTTGCCAAAGTATAGCTCAAAAAAAGAAAAAAGAGTTGCAGTCAGTCATGATACAGGTACATCTGAGCTGAAAAGGAGATGAATGAGCCTTTCTTCACTGACTTGCTGTATTTACTGTGAACAATATCCATCAGCATCAGAAACTTGCAGGAGACAACACTATCAGCCCTTGCTGACCACTAATAGTTTTTGCAGTCCTCCTTTAGTAATTCTGTAATTGCAATATGTTGAATGTGTAGTCACAGTCTTCAGGACGCAAATATCAGCTACAGCACAGCCTAAGGCTACAGACAAGCTATGGAGTGTGTGCACACACAGTAGGTAGAGTGTAACCCCTTAATGCAGAATGAATCCAAGAGACAAGATACAAGTCTTTCTGAGATGTCTGAAGTTATTGTTTCACATATTTTTTATGTATTTATTTATTTTTCAGTGTTCTTACTTTCAAGTTCCAGATAATTCTGATCCTTCAGAAATCAAGTCTCATGGCAGCACGAAAGAAGTCATTGTTCCATTGAATGTTTTTGATGAAAAACTTTTATTTCAGTTTGAATATGAAAACTGCAAGCAGTTTAGATTTTGAAGCTTAGAAAGATCATGAAGAGGACATCATTACGGTTAACTTCAAAAAGATTAAATCATGAGAAACTCACAAGTAATAAATGATAAAATAATACGTTAATGAATTACTGCCCTCAAATGCCACTGTGGTCAAACATTGAACAGATGCAACTATTGTTGCTGTATTTGGTTTGAACACTTTCTCAGTCTGCTTGGAGCAGACAGACCTTCAAAGTCCACAGTCACCTCTGCACCAGTTGTTCTCTGAGCTTTATGTGGGGGTGCCTCATTCCTCAGTAATCTCCTCAGCCCTGGTCTGGCCTGAGCCATGACCCCTAGTGTCTTCCACTGCCATGTGATGAGCACTGCAAGGTCTTGTGGGTGCCGACGCTGTAAATCATCGATCCCAGCTGCACTATTGGATCAAGTGGAGGACAACGAGGCTTTTGTAAAGTGTCTCTAACTGATTCTCCAGGGTGATGAACACACTGGTTAGCCTCTTCTCCGGTGCTTGCTAGGGCTACATCGATTTTCTCCAACTTGTAACAAGTCACACACACTGGAGATTCCAACACAGAGAGGTTGGGATCCTCTTGGACACCTGTTCTGATTCACCTCACATACATGTCTTGTCTTTTTTTTCTTTTTTCTTTTTCTTAGTTTTGTTTTTACCAACTCAAGGTTTAGAATGTGGGCAGGCAGCTGCAGTTCATGATTTCAGAGGCTAAAGAAAAAAACAAAGGTGAGATAAAGACATCTGGTTCTGGTCATCCCCATTTCCAGCCCCCCCTCTAACATTTCAGGCCATAGGCTTTTAACCAGTGTCCATACATTACCATTAATGTCTTAGAAAATATACTTCCAAATACATGATGGGTTTATTTTCATCTATTTTCTCCTGTCAAACTGCTTTATGTGCAACACATTTGGAAGTAATCAACTAGAGATTCATTTTCTCACAGTGTTATATATAATACTGTTATACAGCTGCTCAGATGTTTTTTTTTTCACTTTTCAGTATACATAATCCGGCATTTGTTTTGTGAAACCAAACTAGGAAACCACTTGTCTCAAATGATGATCCCCTGCTACAGTTCCTCTCCTCTCGTTCGTGTTTGTATGATTTTCAGTTTCTCAGAGTTATCTGATTTTGTTAAGAATGATTGGATTTGCGCAAAACCTACTTGACAGAATATCAGCATCTGTTCAATTTGTGAACAGCTCTCCACTGCATCTCCACCAGTGTACCACAGGAAGGATACTTAGCATAAGGGAATGATTCTCTGAGAGCTCAGTCACAAGAGTAGAAATTTGAGGTTACTGTTGAGGATAGACCAAACTAATCAGCCTGACCAAAAGAGTATGGCTACTCTATATCCACATTATTCATGTTGCTGAGTCACATTTTTAGCCCCTCTAGTGGTGTGGCTTTATGTCGGTCACAACACCAACAGCCATGACATTTTCTATAAACATTCATGAGCCTGGATTTTTTTGGTTTTCATGTATCTGTTCACATCCATACCATTTGGTTAGATGAAGTTTGGTACAAATATTCATCCTTACCACAGGATGAATTGTTAAAACCTTGCTGATCCCCTGAAATTCTTGTCTAGTGTCATAATAAAATGAAGAATTCAGTTTGTCCAATACTGGTTAATAACTAAATACCTGCAAAAACTTCTTTGTTGATAGTAAAAATTACCTGCTAAACAATAGCATGTATACATTGGAATTAGTCATTTTAACCACAATGTTTACAAAGAAGTTTTTGTGGCTAAACATGACCAAACTTTAACCATAGTGTTGTCAGAACATCAGACAGATTTAGCGATTTGTAAGAGTTTGTGAGGGCACAGACAGATGATATCATCCTGACGATAGGGTCATCAGATCAGATGTCGTCTTCAGTCTTGATAAAACTGAACTGCCATCATTCAGAGACAGTATGCTGCGTTAACTAGTGGTGTAACAGAGAGTATTGTGATGCAGAATTATTGGACCAACAGAGTACTGACTAATCAGTGATACAGTATTGTTGAGAATAAGATCCCAATACCTGAGACCTGTTAGAAGTTAAACACATGTTACGTTTCAATCCAAGCCCTGATAACCCTAAACGGTGAATAGCTGTGTTTTTACTCTCAGAGTTTCTTGTGACAGAATGAGAAGTAAGTGGACAGAAAACAAACCATTCCCTTGTTTTTCATGCACATCCCTATTGATTCAAAAAGCTCAAGGGTTATTCTCTGCCTGTTCAGAGGGACTTGTGCTGGGAGTCATTCCAAAACCAGAATAAATTAATCAGAACTTCACATTGCTGCCTGGCCCCTGAGGAGCAGCCAGCACTATAATCAAAACAGGGCTCAGAGGGGTGCACTGTTTCCACAGGATCATCAGGAAGAAATCAGCCTCTCCACTTATCACACCAGTCACAGCAGAGAAAAAGCCGGCAAACTCCAATAGACTTTCCTAAGTGGGTGATGATGCAGGAGTTTTGCTAACACTTTGGAATGGCTCCATTCCATTGTGTTAGCCTGTGCATTATCAACCCTGCCTCCCAACAATGAGGCTACTGTCATGCAGTACACAACTGATTTGAATCAGCTAATACATTTAGGGTGATACATAATGCTGACTGGATTACATCTTTATCAGCATGTGTATTCAACATATCTGCAAACAGATGAACATGAATCTGACAATGAAAGTTATAGTTATTCAGAGACATTCCCATGGTTGTTTTCTATGTGCACAGATTTCAGGGATTCATTCTAACATGTCTCTCCCTTTAACATCTGTGAGTATATGAGGAGATTATGGGCAATACTGTAAATCAATGATCAGGACTCCACCTTGGTAATATTTGATTAAATGTATAGATGATTGGAATATTGGATGTTTATATGCTATTAGCATAGCATTGATTTGTCAGGTTTTTGATTCACTGCATTTGCCAAAAACAAATGGCCCTGTCTAGTATTTTATTCATTAATGAATTGGTAATCGTGATAATAACTAACAGTCAATCATTGACTGTCAACATATATTATCATTTATTTTCCTGTACCTGCTTGTGGCAATTAAAGCATATTAAATGGGGTTCTGATCAAATTTAAGCACCTCAAAGCTTGTGATTGAGGTTAGGAAGATTGTGGTCTTTTTTAAGTACTGAAAAGCCAACACTAGCTTGAACTAGAAGACAGAAGACTGATTTAAGATTTAAGCAAAACCCGCAATCTTTCGCTAACCTTAAAGGAAGAAGTGCAATGTTTGGGAAAAGTGGAGCCAATGGTTTGCCTCAGAAACTTCTCCATTTTAGCCGCCAGAGCTCTGATGGGTAGTTAGATTTTTGAGCAGGCGCACATCAGACATGACACAGCTACAGAGCCCACACTCATACAGCAGCTGTCATAGGCAGAATAAACCTTCAATGCAGTCATATGAATCCAACTTAACTCCACTAAAACCACAACTTATCATTTTCAGATTTCTGTTCACGTATTTGTTAAACATCATGTAACTAGCTTTATTTTGTTACTGTTTGTCACAGAGCCAGGCTCTTCCAGTCTTTCTGCTGACTGCAGCTCCATACTTAGCATAGACGTGAAATTGGTATTGATCTTCTCATCTCACTCAGGCAATAAAATTGCAACTGTTAATTTAAAGGTGCCATATGTAAGAACTGGCCACCTGTCAAAGGTCACTCCAAACAAAGAGAGGCAAGCATATTACCAGAACAACAGCTAACTGCTGCTCACTATATTCTTTGCTCTAGTTATCTATGGCTGTAGCTACAAGCTGCCATTATCTAATTAGTTCAGTTACCCATGCAGCTAGTGGTCTGCTAGTGGGGGTTTGTTGTTAACATTGCCGGCAACAGATGACAGCTCACATTACCAAGGTACTGGGGGCTGAGCTATACTATCAGACTATGGCCCCTGTGGGGACAAAGTTTTATTATTAGACAGGACGGGCCAGCTGGCTGGTACTGGTTAGCAACTTCAGTAGATGTCTCTGCAACACAATATATGGACATGTTTGACGTTACATCAACAGATATTTTCTGACATTCTGTTGATAATTTGAGTTAATTTTTGAATGTTTTAAATGAAACTTAGATAAAGATGACATATCACACCTTTACCCAAGTATTTTATTAGCCTAGACCAACCAACATTCAGGACACGCGACACAAAGTTTGGAGTGACCTTCAACAAAGGTTTGTGTCCGGCATGTCCTGTCTCTGCTGTCTGTGCTTTGTACACCCAACCATCCACCCTGATCTTCTCTATAAGAATGTCATACTGCCTTCAAGTGAAAAGATGTCAGCATTGAATGTAATCTGGGCAGCAATTACATTTCCTCCGAAACAAATTAGTTGTAAATAAATGTTTTTTAGGAGGCAAGGTCGGCATTACAACATGGAAAAAACCTGATAAATACAAAGTAGTTAATGATCTTTCTACCATAGCCGTAAAAGCACAATTTAAAGCCTGAAAATATAATGTACTCTCTATCTATCATATTGACAGGATTGCCATTGACCTTGGTTGGAGTTTACTGTGATTGATTTCTCTTCAGTTCCTCACCCCCCATTAGTGGAAACAGATAATGAATCAGGAGTCACTCAAAGCCAAAGAATCTTTTCAGTCCAGGAACAAGAAAGCTATTTAATGGCACAGACACACTTGTCTGCAATGATGAAGAATGTCCTTGTAATGCCAGCTTTTAATTACCCCGCAATATAAAGGAGATATATCGCAGTGCTGAACAACAAGTGGAGCATTCTCAGACATAACCACAGCCGCACACAGTGATATGTGTGCCACTGTTGATCACTGCCATCCCGACACACACTCAGGCTCTCCAGAGGACTGGACTGACATTGTAGTGTAAACCTACTTTAGCACTGGTTCAGAAACAATGGCAGTCATTTATCATCAAGTGATGTGCTACTTGTTGCTGTGTCTCTCTATGTCATAAATAGATATGGGACAAAAATGTACTTCAAAATGTATACAATAATTTTGTTTTGTTTAAATTTGAGAAAGGGGTGTAAAATTCAAAAATTAAAAGTTCCATTAATCCGGTTCATTATTTATTGAGTTTAGAGATATATTATTTCTCAGTTCTGTATGGGTCAGGATCCCAGTTTTCAAATAACATACAGGTCCAGTTTGGTTCTGGGTAGGACCTTTCCGGATCTCTTTGGGTTCGAGCACAAATTTCTTTTGCTGTAGAGAACAGAACAGCCATCTTATTTAAATGGACTAAACCATTTTCCAGTTTCTACAGATGATCATCTCCATTTGCTTGGGAGCTCGAGTACTGAAAGGTAATGGTGAGCACCCCCCCCCCCCCAAAAAAAAAAAAACATACATAGTTTAGATAGATAAATAGATTGATAACTTTCTCCAACAGAGATAAACAAGCGCAAATTTGCAAGAGCTGCAACCATATACGTGCATGCATTCACACACACAACCACACAAACACTTTACTTCACTGCCATGGCAAATTTCAGTCGCATAGAAAGAAAGCTGGAGTTGCTATAGGGTTGGCACACCTTTTGGACTGATAAACAGATAAATTTTTGTGGACAAATTAACTGATGGACCAACAAAATGAGACACAGAGCTGCTGGTTGCAGCTAAACATATTACACTCCTCTTAGGCTTCACATGTTGTTACTTCCACGCACATTATACCCTCCAATGAAGCCTCCCACAAGTGCCTCTTACAACAGATTCATGAAACAAGAAAGAGGACATGGCAAAATGGTGTGTGTGTGTATGTGTGTGTGTGTGTGTGTGTGTATGTGTCTTTCTTGAAAGTTTGATCATGTTACATTAGTCATTTTACAGGTTATGTGCCTTATTGTTATAGGCCAATCCCACTACCACGCCCCCTTTCAGTCAAGTGGCACACACACACACCTCCCCTCACTCACACACACACACACACACACACACACACACACACACACACTTGACCTCCATGCCAAATTTCAGCCAAAGGGTGGGGACATTTTGACCAACCGATGTGAAGTGTCAAAGCAGTGGGTTGTAGCTCAGTCAACGCTCTTGGTATCATCTGCCATATTAGTATCAATTAATATAATCACCAAAACCGTAAACCTTTAAATCTGATCAAAGTGAGAAAAACACATTCACTCAAATGTATGTATGTCTGTGTGCACTGACACATCTTTTATCTTATCTGAATCTGTGAATGTGGATACTGAAAATGAAAAATCTACATATATATTTCTACAATATTGCAAAAAAAAAAAAAAAAAAAATCCTTCGCAAAGCAAGAACTGTGCAACCATTTAAGGATTATTTTCATATAATTGAAGCTCCCTGTGGCACATAGCGCCGTCCACCATCCGGCCCTTAGGTCTCATTTGTCTGAGCAGAGCCATTAGCTCAGTCACACCACAGCGACTCTCCTGAGAGGCACTCAGGACCATATGGCAGATGACACCAGGCCCATGTCGTTCATCTGGACCTGTGTGGGAGCGTGGGTTACGCTGGCCTTGTTGTTATCCAAAGCCTTGATAAGAACACTTTAATATCCTCCTCCCATAACAGAGATCAGAAAGCACTGAAGGAGAGAGAGAGAGAGAAAGCGAGCGGCTGGGGAATAGTGGTGGAGAAGTGGGAAGGAGAGGGGTTGCCAAGGCAACTGGTTACTCAGCGACAAGCTCACCATAGAAATACACTCATGTTACATCAGTCTTATTACTCCATCGCTCCCCTCCCCCATCACATCAGAATGAGAGCTGTGTCAGTGAGCAAAAATCAAATGGGTGATGAAAGCCTTTAATAAAACCTATTTCTCTTCACTAGCCTCACGTCTTTGTGCAGAATACATACACAGCCTCATCAGACACTCGCCACCTTGATTAAACCATGACCAGCAATGACTCGAAGCATCCAGCGTCTTCATTTTTGTTTTCTTTGAATCAACAGGAAAAAAAAAAAATGAGATGCCGTCTGAGAGTGACAAATTCTGAGCAGCCCTCAATTAACAGCTGTTTTCAAGGGACTGCATTTGTGGCGTTCTTTGCTTTAAAGAACGGAAAACTGCAACGACTGCTTCGCTTGCAAGGGTTGAATAGTATTTAGGTTGCCATGGAAACTTCAGGAGCAAAACTGAAATAAAGGGAGTGGAGCGCAGCGGCCCTTTACTGGGTGACAAGGGAGTGATACTCTCTTTGTAGAGCAGAGGAATGTGAAAGGCTGCCTCATCTGTATTCTGGCACATGAACCAACCCAAAGATATCCTATGCATAATTGCAGTCGCCCGAGGCTACTTTAGAGGTAGAGGGGTTCTCTGCTTTCCCTCTGCTCCATTTAAAACTTCAACACTTCATCTCAAGTTATTTTTCCAATAGAGCTCTTCCTGGACAATTACCAGATAGAGTATCAGGCCTGCGCATAAACCTGAAACTTGTCACAGAGTGGAAAAACAACTTCCCCAGACATTCAGGATACAAGCCACTGAGCGGAATAATGAAGCGATCTCAGTCTCTCTCCAGGGTCTTCCCTGTTTAGCCGGCAAAATATAGTTATAGCGCTGAACATCGCTGAATGGTATCACGGACTCAGATCAGTGGCTTTGTTCGCTGGATTTGAGTCACCTTCGTCTGAGCCCTATAGAAACCCACAATCCTATAGGAGTGATCTGATTGGATAAGGAGCTGCATCGCTTGGTTTCCACTGTTGGCACACATGCGAAACAGTGAAGTGTCAAAACATCCTGCCATGCCAAGAAAGCCCTGCCTGTTGCTGTAATTAACATTAGTGTGACAGTAATAAAACGTTGTTGACTATGCAGATGGCAAATTGCTGACTTTGCTCTGAAGATGATCTTAATTTCATTGGCATAAGAACATATATTTCAGATGGCTTTTACCAGCCAGAGGCCTCTAACTGAGCCTGTCATTGGACTCAATCGAGCAATCAGTTTCAATTTTTCAAATGTTTCTTGATTTTATTCCCATATTTTATTATTTATCTATTGGGTCAGTTTATCCAAATTATAAAAAATCTTCATTTAGACTTGCACATTGTTTTGATTTAATTTATCCAGTTTTTAAGATATCTACATCTGAGAATTCTGCCTCTACCCCAATACATTGGATTGAGTGAAATCTCATTGCTGCTGCTCACAACACTGTATAAATCCATTTTGAAAATTCAATAACAATATTTCATTGCAGACACAGTTTCCCAGTTAAGCCCCAGTGACACCAGAAGGTGGTACAGCAAAGTTCATCCTCACTAAGTGCCAGAAACTTGGTGACGTGGTGAGTACTCACAGGGTTTGTTGGTCAATTAGTGAAGCTGCTGAGCTAAACACTAACATGCTAGCCAGCCAGGAACATGCCAGCCAGTCAGTCACAACACCTCTTCAAGCTAGCTAGCTTGCTAACTGACTAGCTGGATCAATAAGTTCATGTGATTTACTCGAGACATATTTGCACCATAAACACCTGTTTCTTGACTGCAAACCATGTCTCTTGTGGCCCAGTTCATACAGTGGCAGAGGAAGTGTAACCAGAACAGAATGACATGCTGCAATAGTTTCCTTTATTTTGGACTGCCCAGCTTTCACTTCCCTCAGCCAAGACTGTTTGCGATCGGGCAAAGGCAGAAATTGGTGTGAGTTCACCAAAGTTGAATTCTGCATGAAAGATAGGTCTATGGGTGGAATGGAACTTTAAATGATGTTTTGAGTGGGTTTTTAATGCAGCGTTCACAGAACAGGAAACATCAGAATTTCCTTTCAAAAATGATTTTAAAAAAGAAAAGACAAGAAAAGAAAAACTAAAAACACATACGCATACACACTGCGGTCTAGTTCCCATTTTTTTAAATTAATTTATTTTTAATTGTTCTACGTGGACATGACATCATCTGATAGTCACAGGTAATTAACACTCATCATCCTGCATGAACATATAAATAGCCTAAATTTGCAATTTTTGCTCCATTTTTGAACAACATGACATGAAGCATTATTCTGGAAAATCCACAGACCTCAGGGAGAACACATTTCAGTGGAACTTCTTTCTGCTGAACAAATAGTCCCTATGAAAAGTGAGGCCTGTGGTTTATCCTGACTGATTGAGACACAGTTACCAGAAAGAGATGTTGTGATATTTTATCATTTTTCAGTGTGATTTCCAAAGCTGTGTACTGCGTTCACCTCCATCTTCTGGGGTGGACAGAGTAATCTCGAAGATATCTGAAAATCTTGGCAATTAAAGCCAAAACTATCTGCCACACTAGGTAAATTGATGCTTAAAGCATGTGCGCTTTAAGCATTTTAACATATCTGCTCTTAACACAGAGAGCTCTTCAGCCTTCTCGTCACAGCTACTCACACATAGAAAAACACATCTGTGTTGATTCTGGACTTTACATCAGTGGACCTTACACACGGAAGTGCAGTGTAGCATTACCTCATCCCTAATCGCATTATTCAAATAAGTCCTCCTTTCTTTAAACATCACGCAGAGCAGACCGCAGTGCTCTCCTATTTACTGTGTACCACCAAGCTTTACTGAGGCTACTGTAGGAAGGATTTTCACTGTCCTCCCCTGGCATCAGTGTGCTCCGGTCAAACAGAAGTGAAACTGGATCAAAGTTGTTCTGCAGATATGGTCACGTGTAATAAGCCAAAACAAACAGGCTGGCATTGGAGTGACATTAAGCCAGCAATCCACCAATGCACAAGGGTTTTAATTTTCCTTGATTATTTTATTTCTTTGCCTGCACATGAGGATTCTACTGAGGCAAAGAAAAACAACTGCAGGTATTTAGTTGTGGTGAAAAGAATCTACATCCTCTCAAGTCCAGTCGTGGTAAACACAGCCTTGGGGAGGGACAGAAAGCCAGGGCCCAAACAGGAACATCCATCCCAGTGATAACAGAGCACAGATGCCTCAGATTCCAAATATTTTCAGTGTACCATATTAAATGGCTGCTTAGACGTCAGGGCCACATGCACATACTTGTCTCCTCCTATACCAACAACTGGAGGTGCTCTGTCCTGATGTTGCACTTCAAGACCTCCTCCTCCTTTCCCTCAGCTCTCCTTCCTCTGCTATTTCACTTTCCCCTCTGTCCCAGCTTGTGGTTGACCCACAGGGGGTAAATGGGTGACCCCTCTACTTTCTCTGGACACAATAGCCTTTGATACCAATGGTGGGAAAGGGAGCAGAAAGGGGGCTCAGTCCACATTCAGTCAAATTTGGGCAGCCTGGGCTGGAGCACTAGCAGCCCATAAATGGATGCTGCCATTGATGGTTAAATCAATTCGGGATGGTGACAGCGTAGCAAGGCTGCAGACTGTAACAATTGCAGATTACAACCGTCCTCCACCCCTCCCCCAACATACACCCCCATCCTCCAAACTCCTTCTCCTTGCACTGCCTTTTTAGATGAAGTGTGGGGACTTCAGAAGGGGTTAGAGGGGTGGGATTGGAGGGCGAGGGGGGACTTTAGATAGGCAGGGAGGGTTTAGGGTGACAAAGGAGAAGGATCTCCAGTGAAAGAGGAGAGGGCGAGAGGAGAATAGACACATTCGGCGCAGCTGAACGCACAATGCTGTTTCACTCTTTTCTGAAAAAGAAAAAAAAAAAAAGCCGGCGCGAAACATTACTCAGTGATGAGAGAGCGCTGCTTCACTCAGCTGCTCACTATCCTCCTCCTCCTCCTTCACTTTCCTTCCCTTCTCACTGCTGCACACATGCATTCATGCATGCATACCAGCACACACACACACACACACACAGAATACATTTTTTTTTTTTTGCTGTAGGTGATTTGGCGGGTGGGGGCGGGGGTCAGCGAGGTTTAAATCCCAGCCAGGGACTTTTAGTGCTGGATGGGTGGTCCCACATTCATAGTGTGGGTTGTGACACAGCAGGTTTGCGTGGATTTTTTTTGTAGTGAAGAATTGTCAACAGGGCTCAAGGCTCAAGGCTGCCCTCTTCAGATTAAAACTGGGGAAAACAAATTGGAGCTTTATATTGCCATCTCAGCGTTCTTCCAGCCTCTACGCTGCTGTATGTGGTGTTGGAGAGAAGATGAAATGGAGGAGTAAAAATCCTCAAGGATGACATTCTCTCAGTCTGCCTTGAATAGTTGGACTTTTTTAACTGCGTATATGAAATAACCTCCTTGCCGATGCAGAAACACAGAGTCATGCTACAAAGGAGCAAGACGGCAGTGTGTGCATATGTGTGTGTGTGTGTGTGTGTGTGTGTGTGTGTGAGGTGGTATTGGCTGACAAATGCACTAGAAGCCAGAGGTGGTCCATGGTTGCCATGACGACTGTGTGGGCTGAAGGAGCTGTGAGCATATTGAGTATGCAGAAAACTGGTCCCCTGAGATCTCTGAGTGGATTTAAGATGGCTGTCAGGAAGAGATCTGACTGGGCTTTCATTTGCTGTGGTGACAGCACGAGGAGACACAGTACAGAGGGATTATAACTTCATTTTATTTGGATTTTGGAGCACTGTAAAGATTGTGGCAAGAGATGAAGCCCAGTTGCCTTTTAAGTAAAAGATCTGTTGATGAATCAAGCTTCGACTCGTCTCCCTTTCATCCACAGTTGGCTTTTTTTCCGCTGCCTCTCAGCAGAAACATGGCTGAACTCCTCCTGTTGAACGCTGCCTTCGCCCAGAGCCCTGTTGCCATGGTCACAGTAACTACGTGACAAAGCAAAGGAAGCGGATGATATCTTCTCCAGATGTTGTCTTTTTCCCAACAGGCAGGAAATGAAAAGCAAATATTTCAAATGTGCTGATTTTCAAAATAATAATAACAAAGACGTGTGTTTACATACCAAGGAGAAGTCAGAGCGCCATATTTCCCTTTGATTCAAAAGCAACAAGAAACAGCTTGCAACTGAGAATATTTCTGAGAATTCATGGTAACTTGCCTATAATGACTTTTTTTTTTTTTTTAAGCACTATGCACATATTTTGACCATTCTTTTATTTGTATAAAACATGTATTGACTCACAAAACACATTTGACTCAGATGTGAGCACACCAGAAAACTAATAAATGAGCAATAACGAAAACTATGAACATATATGTCCAGATATGGCTGTCAGAAAACAATCTTCTTCTTTGTGTGTTTCAGTCTGTGAATCCTGCTCTTCCCCTGCTAGCTTGCTACAGCTACATTCTCCAAACATATATCTATCTACTTCCTGAGGCGAGTCTGTTAGCATTAGCAGCTAATACTACTCCAGGAGCACAATGGTCACCAACCCCGGATTGAGGGAAAATTCTGAAGTGCTGAGCTGTTTTAATGTTTCATTTACAAGCATATGTGCTCATGTAGTGCTGATGAAAATATCCCATTTTAAATGTGTGACACTGGCTACGTTTACTAATAACGTGATTATGGTCAATAATGTGATTAAGGCATTACTCCGATTAAGGTGTTTACATGATGTGGCAGTTCTTTGAAATCCTGTTTACTACTTGTTGTTATTTGGCTTTTGTGTGGAATTGTGGGTACCGTTAGTTTCTACATCCGTCGGCGCAAGTTATACTTCCGTTATGAGTGAAAAGGGCGAAGAAGAAGACGAGAACGAGAAGAGCATGCACAGGCCAGCTATGCTGTACTCTCAGTTAATATCGGTTACTGCCATTTTTATTGGCCTATTTCATCTGGAAAATGCTGCCCCAGTGACAAAAACACGTTTTTTTCAGTCCCGCCGCCATCTTTCGCGTGATGTTTATGATGCGTGTCACTTCCTGTACATGCACAATGTGATCAGAGGGAAAGAAATGTGATAAAGGTGTATACACGCCTTCATAATACAAGTAAAAACGCAGTACTCCAGGTATCTTAATGCGATTAAGACTAAACTGCCATTCATAATGGCACATTAAAGCAAGAATCTTGTCTATTGCCAATTTAAACCTATAAAAACATGAAATCCCATGAAATCTTATCTTAAATAATATTATCATTGCTGGATTGCATTGAAACAAATTCATAAGCTTCTGTCATCTTTTTTCTACATTTCTTTTGTGTGATAGTGGAACATGTATTGAGAAATCACTAAATCACTACCTGAGAGGGAGAGATACACTTTACTTACTAAAATTTGAATAGTCTACCCAGTAGAGTGCAGATGTCCTCCAAGCTTATAGTCAAGATGGCAGAAAAGATAACAAAAACGGGGATTTATTCACCTCGTATCTTGCCTAACTTTAGTGTATCATAACATATTGATTATAGAATTCATGTGCAGATGCTCCAGTTCAAGATGAGATCAAACTATTGTATGCACTTCAGAGCCACAGCAAAGGCCAAAATGTGGCCTGCACCAGAATAGGTAAACCTTGTTTTTAAGTCTAATGCCAGAAATGCCTTTTACTACATTGTCCTGAGCAGAAACAAGATTCCAAACTTAAGCAGCTATTGATCACTCCTACTGGCTATCTAAAAGGAGCGAGGAGTCAGCAGTCAATAAAACAGAGCAGTCAGTAAAACAGGTTTTTCAAAAATTGTGAATCACTGCAACCATAAGAGATCATTGAGCATACGGTCATAAATTAACACCAATAAATATGAGGATGGTGGCCTAGTAGTAAGCCAGATCAGCTGTGGACAGATACACATATGGATACATGCGCAAACACGACCAAACACATCATTCCCTCCAGGCTTATCTCTGGTGGAGATAAAAATGAAGTAATAGGCAGTGTATTGCATTACCACTCCATAAGTCCCAACCTTCTTAGCCTACATCATTAGCAGCACTGAGCATTGTAGAAATAGGATGAGATGAATTATTTAGAAAGAAAATCAATGTGTGTATTTTTTAATCTTACAAATAGACTGAAAAATTGAAATTCCCTCATGGAAACATAGTGGATTTGATCTTTCTATAATTTAGAGGATAAACTGCTGTCTGCTGGCCTAAAGGCCACTATAAATTCTCATAGATGACTGCCAGTGAAGGTAAAAGAAAAATGAAGATATAGTAAAATAGATTAGCATTAAAAATTGATTGCTAATGCAATTTCGTAACCATATTTTCATGTTTGCTGCCACAGAAACACATACAGCAAGGCAACAACCATGATAGCAAATGCTGCCTTTTACATTAAGCTTCTTGGCGGCGTTCAGAACCAAAGCTACACATCAAACAGCCTGGGTTCCGATTCATCCCGGACCATACTATTATACTTATGAATTCATTAAGCCCCTTTTCAAACGTACCACCTCCACACCACTTCACATGTTCTCCAGGACTGTTTCCATCCAATCAGAGTGGTGAATGTGTGTGTGTGTGTGTGTGTGTCTTCTTTCAGAGCAGGACTGGGAACAGATGTGGCTGAGATTGAAATTTGTGCCAAGTAATATCCAGTAGTTGAAGCATTTAGGCTTTGCTGGAGTCTAAAAATGCTGGAAGAGTAATTTTTTTTTTTGGCCCTTTGAAAATTTGGATGGGGTGTTCTTTGGTTGAAATCAGGCCCCGCAAGGCTTTGGAATGTCATAAATGAGGTCCCTTGTGGCAAGAATGAGATAAGTCTGGGAGCACTCCACTTTGAACTTGAGAGAGCTGGATTCTAGCAGAGCTACAGCGTGACAACAGAATGCCGCCTTCTCTGGCGTAGTCGCATCTTTTAATTTGTTTCAAACACTTGAAACCACATGTAAGAAAATATCCTTCATTGAGAACTGCATTTGTAATGTTGCTAGCACTCCTTTGAGTTTGTTTTTACTGAGGTCGAACGTGTGGTACTTCTCAGTTATTGCAATTAGAAATTCCTAGTTTGGGTATTTGAAAAGTTTCCACTTACAAGATTAACACAACACCAAAACAAGTGGTTTACCCCAACCTTGTGTGCCAAGGCCACCTGGATCTACCTCCCCTGAGTTCCAGTCTGCTGCAAGTGGCCATTTTTATAGCACACAAGGATCATGAAAGGAGCCTTTCATCTACAAGGTCTGGCTTGAACATGAAAAAGTTTCAGAAGTTCACACTTCTGTGCATTGCTAAAACAGCTGTTAAGTTACGCTTTTGAGAGGAAAGCATCTTTGTGTTGTCTCAAAGCTCTTGGACACAAAACCACACTTCCCTTTTACTGAGGACTTGTGGTAGAAAGAAACTTATTGAGTTGAGTGCCCCAAATCCTTTTCTCCCTCCTGTTTCTCTGCCCTGTATGCCTTTTAAGAAGAGCAAAGTACAAGCTTTTAAGATGTAGATTAAATGCTTCATGTGAACCCTTTACTGCTTCTTACCACTCCAGTATAGATTCACAGAATTAAGTGAATGAAAGGAAGTAATGTTTAGTTCTCACATTCGTCACTTGTCAGTGTTTCTGTTTTGTGGGTTGAAGGAGAGATTACTCTCAGTCTTGTGGTTTTTTTCTCCAGGATAAACACCCCCCTGCTCCATACCTACTGTATCTGGAGTTCCTCCCTGGATTCCATTCCACTTACCAAAGGTTTGTCCCGTGGGGCATAGCTAACATTGCCTAAGCTCTTTGAGGTGTATACATTTACCAAAGCATTGTTCATGGATCATGTATCATGTTAAGTGCCGTGGGCTAAAGTCTGTTTGGTTTCTCTGCTCAAGTGTTGCATTACATGAAATAACATCTCAGCCATTAGACTCATTTTGACTGTTTTGAAGAGAGAAAAACTGCAGCTTCTTATGCTTCTCATTTGGATTGTGAGGCTTTCCAAATGTATTTCCACCCTGTAGCCACAAGCACACAACAGCATCAATACTGGTCAGTTCCCTCGATCCTTGACTACGTTCAGTGAAAATGTTTATGTGCTTTGCTGAGGTTGCTAACATTTTGTGTTCTACACAATGGCAGAGTATTGCCTGCAGCGAAACTAAGAGTAACTTTTTGCACCCTAAGTAATGTCCAAGTCTCTCCCAAGGGCTGCATGTGGCCTCAAACAGCTCCACCAAGAATACACAGCAGCTCGTATTTTGCCTGAGGGGCAAAAAACTCACGAGCAAATTACTCCTTACACCAGTTACTGTTCTCTTCTCTCGTCATTGCTGGACGGAAAAAGAACAACATTTGGTGATTTTACTAAAAAAACAAACATGAAATTGTACAATTTTTTCCATAAGTGTAACTGACTTGTCTTCTTTGGGAGTTTTCATTGCTTATGAGTGATGAAACAAAATCTGCATATCCGAGTAACGTGAAATAGTCCTAATACTTCCCCAACAAACCACCTAATTCTGTGTTCCCACTGACAAAGACCCATTTCATCGCCCTGTTTTCCACAAAGATAAGTAGATCTAGGTTCCCACTAACAGTTACATGAAGGCTTACATCCCAAGTATTAAGGCCACAAAACTGTCCATGATTTAATTAAGCAAAGGAACAACTCCCCTCTGCATTTGGCAGAACTTGATAGCCCATGGATACAGCTCATTAGCAAAAGAAATCTCCATGACATTGGAGAAAAAATGTGCTTTCATAGGCCCAAGGGCAATGTTCCTTTTGACTGCTCTCACACAGTCAGTTCCTCTGTCCACCCTTTCAGTTCCTCTCTGGTCTCATCTCAGCAGACAGCACTAAGTGGTCATGACAAATATCACATCTACATAACCATAGTTGCTGGTTAAGCTTCTTTCATTGAGTGCACTAAAGATGGGCGCTGGACCATAACATTTGCAGATTGCACTTTTCTGATCATTTCACCTTATGTCAAGTCCAGGCTTAGAGTCAGCATTAAAACCCTGAAAGTAGTTTATGATATCAGTAAAAACAAACAAGAGCTGCTAAAAACAGCTGCTTGATGCAGCAGGAAATGGGGTTAATGAGAGCAGGGAGCCATAAAGCCAAAACAGTGACTTAAAATATGCTACAGTGCACCATAGAGTTTGTATTGCACCTGATCATAGAGAGGAACTGCAGAGTTGGGTGACACTTTCCTGTGGGTTCATTACTACAAGTTGTCTCTTTGCATTGTGTCAAAGGTAAATACTGATTTGTGTATCTTTAAGATTTCATTCTATTAAACCCCATATTTGATGCTATCAGCAATAGCCATTAATATGCTGTATGATTTCATCTCTGTAGTAGTTTTCATTGTTGTGTATAAAGTAGTTTCATTCTGTTGCACCTCAAGTGTTATCTACCAGGACTGAATTCTTAAGGATTACACCCTTGTAACAAGAAGACAGCTTGTGTAGTGGAGCATTGAAAAAAGCATTTCGTGTTGTCACTATGAAAAGACCAACCATCATTTTGTAAAGGTCATAGTGTTTGTGGGAACTGTTGTCTGGACCACTGTGGTTTACTGTGTGGTGCTGATAAGTTGAAATGTAGCTGCGGTTGTATAAATTCACATGATCCAGTAAGTCAGTCTTACAGTGTGGAAAAGCACACCTGTTACTGTAGGAAAAGTAAGCCCCACCTCAACGCTTCATCCCTCATTTTCAACTTTTTAATTAACCCCTCAACATAATGACAGCTGTTCATGTTTTTTAAATATATTTTTAAAGATGAAACTGTTTTTTAAGAGGATGCTGCAGAGATCATGCTGTGTTTGGACATAAACCCAGACAGACACCAGTTTAAATTGGACTCTGAAACAGTCTGTTGGTTAGAGAGGAAATGAGAGTATACAAGGTGTTCAAGAAGTTTCCCAAAAATGGTGGAGAGATAGAGATAGTGAGAGAGAGACCACAGATCATCGCCCGCCTTTCCCCCCACAGCTGTAGTAGGGGGTCCTGCGGGCTAGTCAGGTCCAGGGCCTCCCTGTTTCCTGACCCTGGGAGTCAGGGAACTCCAGGCTGCCTGGGCAGAAAGAAAGCACTCACCGACTGTGAAATATCTGCAAAGTATTAGTATTGCCTGGTGACAATGGCAGAGGCCCGCACACAATGCTGAGAAGTTCTGCACAGCAGTGCGCGATGACACATCCGGTGCAGGCCAAAAGAACACATCATCCCATTGTACACTATCAATGTGTGGCTGTGGGGTGCTCTCAGGGGAAGAGAGGCAATGTCTCCTCTTTGTTTTTATCTCTAACTGTCTTAATCCTTGCTCTTTTCATAGAGAGGCTGTGGTCTGGGCTGGACCTATGGAGCAGTGAAAAGAGCTTGACAGTTTGCAGGCAAGAAACAGGCTCCCAGACTCTAGTCAGCCCCTGTCACAACTTCCACTTTCACTTATTTTTCTTTTGAACCTGAGCCAACTTGAACTACCATTTCATCTCATCCCCTCCTCCTGAGCTACATTGTACTGCAGACTCTTCCCATTGCCAGAGAGACAGTATATACTGTAATAAAATATCTATATTCCTGGCACTGTGACAGTTTGGCCTCAGGTCAGGTGGAGAGCCGACTATAACAAGCTCTGCCACTTAGACAGAACCCAGCTTGAATTCGTAACAGTCATTGTACAGTTAAATTCACATTGTATATATTGACCTGCAAGTCAGAGCCAAAAGAAAAACGGAAGCACTTACTTCACAGTTGTTGTTCTTTGTCATCACAAGACATCTCACAGGCTTAAAACTGTAGTCCAGGATCCAGTTCACCAAGTACATTGATGTGTCAAATGAAAAACATGGGAAAGTTATACAAGCGTTTTCTATAAAATTACACCACAACTCTATGTAACATGGTTTCACACGCTACAGCTTGCATGTGCACACATGTGCATTGTGTGAAATGTTTTTTAAACCCACTGAAATGTGTTCATGTGGTAAAGTCCTCAGTGTAACTGGAACATTAACAGGAAGTAAATTATAAACTTGCCTTCCTGACAACACAGAACCAGCCGCCTGCAAAAATCCAACTCGACAAACATGAGCAAACAGCTAAAATGTTAAACAAACGCAGACAGGGCCATGGGGTGCCCCAGGTTTGTTTTAGGCAATATCATGACAAGAAGTAAAATACACAGGTCACTCAGCTACGAGCATGCCATCTAACATATAAGCAGAAAATGCTGTCAAAGTCGTTTGGCATGTCTAACTGCTGATGGGTAATCAATCACTATGTTTAACTGCGATGTGTTACACATAAAAATATAATATTAATTCATTAGAATACAAATTATTCACCTTTAACCATTGCCTTGTCCGTGCCTTTTCAAGTTGTTTTGTATTTCTCCTGACCATCTAAAATTTATTACAATTGCTCTAATTTGATCGTCATGTGATTGACTTCATCAAAATTGATTTAAGGATTTAAGTTTGTGCAAATGTCTCAGATTGCAAACTACACACTCCCTTTATCTTTTAAACGAGGTCAGAACAAAAAACAGTTTTTCAATAAAAATCTCAGAGGAAATGGCGTTCACCTTTCACAGATTACACATATTTTCAATTTTTTGGTATACATCTGACTTACATATATATATTTATTCAAGTCCATTTGTCACAGAGGACACTACCAAGAATAAAGACGAATGACAATACAAACTAGTTTTCCATGTATTAGTGACAAATTAGCTATCTTAGACTAAAATTGTGAGCCCCAGCAAGTGGCTTATAGAGACTGCAATGTTAATTACACCTCATAATGTGAAATTGTTGCTGAAACAAACTGACAGCTGTAATTTTCTTGCTGCCTTACCAGTATTGGGACGAACTATAAATGTAGCATGACAGGAAAGGCATTAGAATCAGTCAAATCAAAGATTATCCTCTTGGTAACATGAATATGCTCAGTACATTTCATTGCAAAGATTATTAGATATCTTTAAAGCTGTCAATTGATCTTGTCGGGTGTCACTGAAAGTCCTTGGACAGTGTGAATGCAAATGGATTGCCCTCCCATGACCATGAATGTGATCAGTACATTTCACAACAGATAACATTGCTATATAGCTACAGTATGTTTTTTGTGTCCAAGTGAAAATCTATGTTCCCTGATGGTTCTTAATCAGCATCTTGCTACCTTGTTCATATCAAAAATATGTCTCTGTAAGACCACAGGAGGAGTTTAATCTGTATTACAATTTCCTCTTTGACAGCAGCTAAGAAGAACTGCCTTAAAAAGACATCTGCTTTGACCACCATAAATGTTAAGCATGGACATGCTAGTCTATCAGCATTTAGGCACAGTGCTTTGCCCTGCACTCGAGCTGTGCAAGGTCAGAGCCCCATGTTGCCAGCCTGAGAAGGAGCCCAGCCAGAGCAGCCCGGGCAGCCAGGACTCCAGCCAAACAGCGAGGCCAGCTGGGTGCATTTCACGCCTGTTTTGAATCCAACCCAAAAAAGGCAAAGTTCTCCTGTTCAATGACGAGTATTCAGTTCAGTCATTGACACAGATGAATGGGGTTGTCATGCAAGCACCTGTATAAGCAATGACGCTGTAACGAGAGACTGGAAAGAGAGCTCTAGCTAAACAGAGAACACGCTCATCAGCACGTTCTCACAATGAGGAAGATATCAGGTTAATCAGTGCTGTGATCTCTCTCAGTTATTGCCTTCCTCACATTTATACTTGCGTGACAAGAGTTCAATCTGAAAAAGTAATTGAGTAATTATTCCCTTCAGTGTACTGAAGGTACAAACATTAGTACTGGACCGCATTCTGAAGTGATTGGATTTGTCCTACTGCTCAATCACTGTGAAGAAAACATGGCAATTTTGCATGATTGGATTTTGAACCAATGCTGTCTTCAAATTTGAACATGAAGGTTCATTGGAAGCAGAAGTTTGTTAAAACAGATCTTCCCTGTGGTTCCACTCAGTGGCCTTATCTGGAGCTTTTACCCACATGTCAAGGTCTTCCTAAGAAGATGGAGTATTCTCAGTTGTAATCTTCCCAAAGGTAGTTTTAGGACTTCTCATCTTAGTTGGCTTAAAAGTGAAAGTTCTGTCTTCAGCTCAACAATTGGCAATTTTGGTAGAAATATAGACTAGAAAATAGTGTTAAGGCCATGACATCCTACCATCACTTATTTAACTACAGGCAAGACATATCTTTTTTCAACCTTCATTTTCTCCCACATTGATATTTGGAACCAATACAGCTACTGCCCCACATTGTTGGCTGCAGAAGTCTGTTGACAGGGGTTTGGTGTCTTGCTTGAGACATCTTGGTATAGGTCTAGTGGAAGTGGTGTAAACTATTACCAATAGTCACTTTTGCTCATTGCCCATGTAATGTAAAGAAGGTATTTATCTCATCAAGTCCCTGTGTCCAACCTCGACAGCACACTGTCAGAGGCAGAAGTCTCCTCAGGTGGTCTGTGACTGACAGCTACCTGCTGACCCTGGCTAGACTCCACAACTATACTGGCCACACCAGCAATAATAACAGGAGGGATATTGATCCTCTCCCAGGCTATGTTTTCCTTCCACTGAGAGGATCTTCAAACACAGACCTCACAGCTGTCACAACAGAGGAGATTCAGGAGAAAGTTCAGATTGAGGTAAATGGACAGTATGGGCTGAGGGTACTCCAGAAACACCATCTGATGTTTGCTCAAATGCTTCAAACAGCCTATGTTAACATTTTCCTGAATAGCAAACTCTTGTGGCCATGCAGGTAATGACTTCCTCTGCTAGAAGCAAAGGATCAAGTAGCATGCAGTTGTCACACCTCTGAAAAACCTTTAAAGACTGCACAAAGAAGACAGTCATAGGGTCAGATTTGGTCGAGTCAAAAATTCGTCCCATGACTTGGCCCAGAAATATAGCAGACTACATGTTGGACCCAACCAATCATAGCTTGCCATGCTTTATGGTTTTTGTATGTATATAGATGATTGGGAAGGAGGTGCCTGAACCAGCTTCACTGGTCCACCTAACAACACCAATATCAGTACCTCTGCTTTGCCATGTCCATTGCTGTTTGTTCCTATGGGTCACTGTCACGGAACATGTTGCAGAAGTTATCAAACTAAGTGAGATGTATAAATGTATAATTTTGACACACTGATCTTTTAGTCTGTTGGATGCTGAATCGCTTGTTTTCCACGATGACACACAACATGCAATAAAATTAGCAATTGTCATGGCTTAGATTTTTGTCCCAGGTGCCATTCATCTGTCTGGTCAGTTCTTATTGTGTTGATGTCTCATCACAGCATTGGGGAAGAAGTCACGGTCAAACTGGTGCATTCTTTATCCAACCCGCACTGTTTTCTTTCAACTAGTTTTCATTTTGTCAGCTATTTTTACGTTTAACCGTAGTCTTAGTCCTGAGATCAAAAGTCCATGTTAGTCAAGTTTAGTCAACCTTGTCTTTTTATTTTTAGTTGACAAAAACATTTACCATTTTAGTCTAGGTTTTGGCAGAAATATTCCGAAAGCTGCTTTCATATAAATTTCATCCAACTGATTGTAGGCTAAAACAACTGGCACTGAAAATTAGTCACAAAATGACTGCTTGTATGATTAAGAATACAGCTTTGCAGAGATGCTGTCTGGTCTGGTCTTCATTTAAAGTTGCAGTAGATAAGATCGAGAAGAGAGCAGACTTAGCCTGAAAATTTGAATCAACACAAGTTCCATGTCACTCCCCCTCCCTCTCCGCTGCCCTCATGTCCTGCCTCCAAGCCCCTCCTCCCTGCAGCGTCTGCACGGCTGCCGTGACAACCAGTAACGTTAGCCTTAGCATTGCAAACAAGCCAACTCTGCCCAGCCGCTACATCACAGCCGCTAACATACTGTACACGCTCCAGAGTGTTACTGTAACAATCACCATATTAGCTTTATGGTTGTTTTGTTGTCTTAGCCGTATATGCTGTTGTTGGCAGCGGCAGTATGAACAGTTTCTCCTTTGAGGGTGGCTGTTGCTCCGCCATAGCTTTCAGTAGCCTCCTGACGCCGCTCACAGAGCTGATGACTGAGCGGCAGCCGGCAGCATGAGCAGAGGGAGGGGGCGGTTTGCAGGGTGTGTGAGTAGTGATTGACAAATGTCAGACACTCCCTCAGACGCTCCTCTGGCTCTGATTGGTTGTTTTGCGTCGGGCGCGGTGGATTCTTGCAAATCGAAGCAGTAGGTGGGACCAATGGAGCTGTTTTTTTCACAGATTACATGTTTCATGTACTGCTGTCTGGGCAACAAATTTGACAAAAAATTATTTTTATACAAGTTACCTACTGCAGTTTAAGCAATACATCCAGACATGAAACATGGTCTGATCTGCATATATATTTAGAACCAAGACAGTTCAAAAGAAATAAACTTAATTGGCTTAAGATCACACAAGTATGAGTAGCATAACTTTATTAAACATCTCAGCATTAACTTTACTTCAGTGTGTGTTTAGTGTACCTTGAGGTTTCTCTTTAGGTTTATCATATTCTTCCAGCTATTTTTTAGCAGCAGGGCTTCTTTTGTGACAGTAACATTACTAGCCAGATCCACGCTTTAACCCTGTTGGTGGTGTGTTGTTGGTGTGTTAAGCAGCTGGGAAGGTGATTTAGGCCCAGAGGAAAAGAAATATGCAGTTAATTATAAGATGGACATTTGGAATGCGTGATTGATTTTTAAAAAACAGTCTATGTAATTTTTCCTCTGCTTTGAGATTTTGCTTTAGTGTTTATTTTTAAATTCAATTTCAATCACCTCTTTCTTTTCTATCAGTGATACTGAAGGGAGATTTAGTCACAGTTGTTTAATGAAGTCAGTTTTGTTTTGTCAGCATCTTATGTTAATCATAGAATGACATTTTGTAAGCAAATAACCACTATTTCTAACCATGACCACGGGTTAGGGTCTTAACCAGAACCATGAGCCTAGCCCGTTCTCTACACTTAGTCAGACCTTAACCATAGTGAGGGTGAATCAGAAAACACCATATGAGTCACTGACAAACACTCATTCTTCCGCGATGATACTGACCTTCTTAGGTACAGGGACTTGTTGAGCTTGGCCTAGTGACTAGGTAGTAGGGGCAAACCATCAGAACTCAAAGTCAGTGAATCCAAAGGATTTTTGCTGAGACGAACATACTTTATGTCTTTTGCAAACTTGTCAAGGACAACTAAACATTAAGAATCTGTCAAAACAGTTCAGTCGCTTAGAGAGTGTATAATATAGGCCACGCATCAAGCAGTGGACTGTCTGCCAGTAAACTGTTTGTAGAACTGTTTGTGGGTTTGGCGATGGATGGGAGGATTATGGAGAGGTGATAAATTGTCATCTCAACAGTTTCAGTTGTGTCCAAACAGTTCAGGACAAGCCCAGGAGGGAGAGAGTAATTGCTCTCTGGCGATTCTAGTGTCAGAACTCAGACAGCCGGGAAGGATCTCTCCTGGGAGACATACAGTCGACTGCAGCTGGAAGTCTCTCTGCTGTCCACTTCTCACTTTCTAACATCTGACTTGGCCTGAAAAGAGAGATGTGAAACTATTCTGTTTCTTGTCAACATTTTTGGCACAGTGCTACATTACAGTACAGTCATTTTTCCTTCTGCTGCACTGTTTGGTTTTGTGCTCAGACTTGTGCTTTGATTTGTGTTATCAGCGTAGACAAGGATTCTCCTAATTCCTCTTCTACTACTTGATCACACATTTCCGGAGAGTGTACTTTTGTCGTCCCTGTTGCTTTATCATCATCCACACCATTATCATCACCACCACTCACTTCATATTACAGCAGTGTGTTAGTGACAGAGACCAGGTCCTGTTTTCTTACATTAATCAGACAGGCAAGACCACATGCTTAATGGATACATTTCCAATTACCAACACAAGGGAATGAACCCACGGAGCTATGGGAAATTTTGAGGAGGAGACAGTGACTGACCATCCAGTGGGATTTCCCAACACCAGGACAGTGGTGGCTCATGGACAGTAAGATATCAGGCATGTGGAGGTTTTCTTCCTCAGTTTTCGCCACCTCCAGTGTGATGTATTGTAAAACATATATTTTCCCTCCCTTCCCTCTCCAGCTGTGAAAATATTTTCTCTGTCAAACATCTGTTGGAGGAATGTGGGGACAGAGCCAGCCCGCTTCCTGTCAGTAAAGCTGCCGAGTGGTACACCCCCTCAGCCGCCCTCCCCTCTGCTGGCTGCTTCCCACAGTGGGTTCCCAAACCTGCCACATACTCCCATCTCACCAGCATCCTTATACTCACTTATACCCACAAATAGTTTTATATGTGTATAAGATATTGAACAATAGTTTGAGCCAGTATGACTACGCTGTGCCTGACTCAAATCAGGAATGTGCTCTATAGTTTCTCCCAGGAGAACTGTCCTATCAAACCCTAATTGGCTCTAATTGGATTGTCCATTTTTACATTATGACCATGTGAAAAGGCTAGGAAAATAAATTAATGTTGATCACATTAAAGCTGCACATCCTGCTCACCTGACTCTGCATCGCTGCTCAGCTCTATGGAGTTTTTATGCCTTTTTTTTACCTTATTTTCTTATTTTTTCAACCTTAAAACTCCACTCACATCAACCTCAGTTCCAACTACATCAGGGAGGTGTTTTCAGGAAAAAAACACTCATATAAACCCACTGTACACTAGTTTCTGAGTACCAGGGAGAGCACAAAGGTAGCAATTAGCCAGTGAACATAACTGAGCATTTAGCAGCTAAAGAGTGAGCTGAAAGATCTAAACAGAAATAAAGAGAGACTGGACTTGAATTTGTCACATGACCAGAAACACAAGTCGAAATTTGAAAGGTTATAATATGCCGATGTTGTTTTCAGCTTTTTCCAACTACCCCAAGCAGTGCAAAAGGAAAAGAAATCAATAGCCCTGTAAGGTTAATAGTAAGGTTTACATGACTAAATCATTGCTTAGGGTTAACAAGAAATGCTGCTGCTGTACTTATATTACATGTTTGTGGTTTAAACACAGTGTTAAATCAGCTAATAATACAGCAGGGGGCTCTTAAAAAGTGTAAAAAAAAAAAACAAAAAAAACACTGAGCATAACCTTGAGCTGCCATAAATTCCTGTAAACCTCCAAAAGCTGTCAACCATAATATTTTGTCACAATATTGTGCTGGTGGGTTTCATTTACTGGGAGGAGAAAAGTACGTTGTAGGCATTTACCGTAAAATGGATGTGTGATTTCATATGAAGAATTAGCTGACATTTTGAAAGGGGAATTGGTCATGTCAGTTAAGGTTTAAGTTAAAGACAAAGAAATTGTCTCAATTAAAGTAATGTTTCCATGCTGGTTAAGCATAAACAGCTTTAACTGAAAATGAATTCTGCAGGAGGAAAGGGGTCGCCATGCCCAACCACATCCTGCTGACTGTGCCATAGAACAGGCTGCTAATAATTAAAGACAATATGTTCAGGAATTCAAGTATGTTCTCTGTAACAGTTGGTGTTAAGCTGTCTGCCTGAAAGCAGCCTAAAATATCAAAGAAGTAAAAGTATATGTTCTCAAGCAATGTAACCAATACATACATCAATCCTCCACCCTTTGCATTCCATATGAGGTACATTATAGACACTGTCATATACAAATCGTTACACCTCTGTGCTTTCTGTTACTGAACATATATATGTTTAAACTGCAGATAGATGTTTCACTAATCTCATTACTTGAGTTAACCATCATTGAGTCAATTTAGTGCAAAACCTTAATAGCAAAATATAAAGTCAATCTAAAATCCTACAGCCATGTTAAGATTTACATTAAGGGAATGCCAAAGTTATTACAATTCATTTTTAAGAGGAACTTGAATATGTGCACTAATTTTTCGAGATATATCACTCAAAACCTCATGGTGACATTGGAGGAAAATTCTGAGGAATCACCTAAGTCAGCAGTATTCATCATCCATGCGCCATGAATACTTGTAATACATTTCTTGGCAATCCATCCAATAGTTGTTGAGACATGTCACCATAAACCCAAAAGGTCAACCTCATGGTGTTGCTAGAAGAAACGTCAGAGGATCATGAAAGTGATTGGGATTCATCCTCTTGGGGCTATGAATGCCTGTACAAAATGTCATTTTAATTCATCTAATAGTTGAGATAATTCACTTTAGACCAAAGTGGTGGACCAGCTGACAGACCGACGTTACCATCCCGGCGCCATGCTACTAGCATTCTGACCTTGGCAACACCTAATGACAGTATCTACTCATAAGGCTGCTGCATCAGCTTTTTTATGGGATTTCTACAAAAACAAAAACTGAAAGGATGACATGACAGTGAAAAACAATACTATGAAAGAATCCTTAATCACACAAAAGTATATACTCTGGGGTGTTAACCTTGGCTTGCTAGAAACACCATGAGACTCTGCTAATAATGTTCACCTCAACCAATAACTCTGCTGAGGTGTTCTTGATTTACATGAGCTGCTCTCCCTGCAGGCATCAGTAAAACATCACATTAAACAACCACTATGACTCAGAGATCAGATAAACAGCTTTCCATCATCAGCCATGGCCCATAGCATGATGGACAATAATTTGTCATTTTCTCTCAACATGGACTTTGCATTTACGCTTGACGACTTGTTGATGTGCTGTGCACACTGCTGCAATAACCCTGGGGTCATGAAACAAAGACAGTTTCTGTCAGTCGCTGCTGTTTATGTACTGACAGCTCTTAGCACTTTCATCGCATTAGGTCAATCACTGTCCTTTGATTATCTACCCACATCATCAGTCTGCTTATTCTGTCTCTGGCTTTGTTTCTATAAATATCCCTGTAGGCATATGTACAGACATTTATATGTCAGCATCAGATTATTGTGATGATGTACAATGGAAACCAAGGGTGTGAAGAGCCACATATTTAGTAGATCTTAATATTGTGATTTTCATTATCATTGGACCAAAATAATTAACAGGTTACATGTTACCAGTTTGTTCCACTGGCATAGCCTGGAGTAAGTTACAGTGGCCTGAATGGGTATTTCACTTTGAATATTTATGTGAACAGTTGGCTAATGGCTAGTATAATTTCATTTCTTTACATGAGTTGTAATTTCCCAAGAGGGGATTAATAAAGAACTTCTTAATGTTACATTAAGGCTACTTAAAGCTGCAATCCCCTATATTTTTACATTTTATGTGAAAGAAGTCACTTGTATGTGACAAATCAACATGGTCACCAGCTAGTTGCTAACTAGTTGCTAGCTGGTGGAACATAGTGGAAAATTTAGCAGCCATGAGGCAGAAATTTGTTGGAGGCTCAAACAGAGCTGACAGGAGAGTGAATATTGAACTTACATTCCCCATGTGGCCAAAAACTCAACTCCAAATGAAGGCAAAGATATCAGCGGTAATAACTTTATACTGTGGTAATAAGAATGTCAATTTTCTTTACAACTTGTTCTGCTGCCCTCAACTGCTCAAGACCTTTATTAATGCAGATCAATTGCATTGCCCATCATTGTTATAGTTAACAATAATGTTGTGCTCGACAATTGCTGAGATTGTGGAACACGACAATATCACTTCACAGAACTCAGATAGAGCATGATTCTGAGCTGTCAAACCATCACACTGATTTAAAAAAAAAAAAAAAAACAGGTTTAAACACACACAGTTTTTCTGATTCTGATTCAGATGGGCTCACTGCTTCATTTGCCTGTTTGTATATAACCTGTCAGATCATGGTGTTTCTTCACCCTACTGATGCCATATCAAAGCACTGGCTTTGTCGAATCCAATGTAATCAGGACTGATAGAAACAATATCCACACCTACAACACCCAGATTGCAATAAAATGAAATTATTACACTGTATAAGGTTAGGCAACTAAACACTTAAGTAAGATTCTGGATATGGTGGTGGTTACTTCATATCTACATAATGCTTTTGATAAAGGTTATGTATTTATTTATTATGTATAAATCTTATAAGTGAGACCAGGCTCAGTTTAGGCTAAGCAGAGGTCCATGATTCAATCAGAGGTCATCCACTCAATTGAAATAGACCATTGGTCTTCCTTGGCTCTTCCGCTGTGGTGTGAGTGACCTCCAAGGTCAGGCTGGCCAGGAAGCAGATGGGCTGGGGTCTGAGATATCACCACATGCTGTGGTCAGTTGTGATTGGCCACGTTCCTGTGAGGCTGGACGATGACAGAGTGTGTTATCAGAGCTGAGTGTGAGGGGCCTGCTGTTTGACTTTGGCTGCAATAGGGCCTGACAGGAGCAGCTGGGCCGCTGCACAGGGTTCCCATTATTCATTTGGGGTCCTGGCATTAGCACTTTTGCACACTGCTGTGCTGGGGGTGCTGCTCCAACTGCCATTTACTGTACAATCAAATCTGTAGAGGGACATGACAGAGGAGAAGGCAGTCGGTGGCTGCGAGTGTTTCCTGCCAAGAATCCTGAAAGACGGTCATGATACTGGGAAGAGTAGTTGTGCTGTAAACAAGAGTAATCTCACATTTAAACTGAACGCACCTTAAAGATGGTATTGTTTTTTTGGAGAGAATGGGGGACAGTGGCAAAACAAGTTGCATCATTTACATATTGTTACCTTACAAAATTAATATGACAAATGTGTGAGCAAACGGCCGTCTAATTTATGCATCCAGTTTGTGCCAGAAACAGCTGCCTGCTGCTGCTGGAAACAAGGTTTCAAACCAAAACAATGAGCTTAAAGAGTCTAAAAAGCTCCGTAGAGCCAAGAGGAACTACACTTGGGTTTATCACTACAAGTGACTTTTTTAATATTACACAGAGTCATTGGCCTATTGTAAAAATATTAAACAGCAGCATTAATAATAATCATTATGCTGTTGGCACTGCCCATCTTTACGCAGAGTGGAATGAAAATAGCTTCTTCTAGTAGCCACAAAGAGGGTTTCATACTGTTCTTTTGTGTTGCCCCTTTTAGGCTGAGCCTGGTGTGTGTCTTTAAATGACTGTAATGACTGTGATTCTAAGGATTTTTAAAATAGACCCCATCTCTTTATTGTCCCCGTTGCACAACAGAGAATTTACAAATCCTGGGCCCAGCTGCACTATCATCTATTCCACAGGGACCTCAACTGATTACAGTGGTTGCCTTCTACTCTTCCTGTCTGTGAAGCACCAATTCTCACTGAGCTCAGTTCGTCGAGCAGCTTGTCCTCCCTTTGCCTTCCCCCCGGTGGGATGATTAGCACTGAGATGTGGACAGTGAGAGTAGAGCATAAAATCTGGGCTAATCCACTGCCCCCCTCTTCTGCACTCTGCACCTCAGCTCAGGATAATAACCCCAGACTTCCTGCCAGGAGTCAAACAAGGATCCAGTATATCCGAGCATACTTGTAAAATAATCTTATTATGGAGCCACTGAGCACATTAATTGGTGAAGCAGGAGTCTTTCATTCCATTTCATCTCAAGTGCAGCGTGGTGCTGATTGTCCATGGTTGATGCCCCAGTCATACCATTCCTCCTGTTGCCAATCTTTATGCTAAACTAAGATAGCCAACTGCAGGCAGGAGGTTCATGTTTCAAAAAACAGATAAGAGAGTGGTATCAACCTTGTCATCTGACTCTCAGCAAGAAAGTAAAGCATATTGTGCATGTCAAATAATTATTTTGTCACAAAGAATTTGTAAAATAAGGATTTAGGTCAGCTGCTTCCACACTGAGCCATAACTGTTTACTGTGTGACTGCAGGTGGTAGTATTTTCAAATGAAGGGGACCTTATTTTGGAACGAAAGTCTTCAGTTCCTTATTATGAGTCATGCCATAAAACAGGGTTAATGTTTGTTCAGAGACTGAGGGAATCTAACCAGAAACAGCTGTGGATGTGTTGATTATGCCCCAGTGAATAGAAAACTGCAGTGGCCTCTGGTCAGTCGACTCGACAGCTGGCTGCACTGTACTGTGTTCTTCAGAGAGAGTGACTGGGAAGATTGACAGAACGTTGAGAATATTTTGGAGAAATTGTATCATTTGGAATGACTAACTAGCCCATGTTGTGTGTAGAGTCTTAAATCTTTGCTGTTCAAGGTTACACGATCAAAGCACATCTGCTGGAGTTTGGCTAAATATTGGACAGTTCTGCTACTGAGGCTTTTTCCAGCTCCATGTATTAAATTGAAAAAGTTCTTTGAGGAGGTGACATGTTGAACAGATTTAATCATTCAAATGTCAACCCAGACTGGACTTTATTATACATGACCTTGTCTGACAAAGGGATTTTTGCATAAATGGTAGTTAATGGTGTATTTTCCATTTGGACTGGGAGAGAATGGAAAAATGTGTCCCATCTCTGGTGAATTAAAGTGTATTAGTTCATGCTGTTATACACAAACTGGAGAGCTTAGAAAAAGGGAAGCATTTCAAAAAATACTTAATTGAATAATGACTCCATGATTCGTTATTTTGTGGGCATTCAGTAATAATGTCAACACTGCACTAAGCATATGCTACAGCCTGTATCAAGCGGCCTGACTGGCACAAACGAACAAAGAGTATAAAACTGGCTGATAAATTAAGCATATTGTTGACTTTTCATTACTTATAAAACTAAATTTGCAGTTAATCCTCAAAAAAAAAAATCACATGCCTGCAAGAATTTGTTCGAATTGTTGTTCTGAAAAAGGAAAGAATTACTTCAGACCTCAGCCCTGAATTACAAAATGATATGGACAGAAGACACACGTTGTTCTGTTTATGCTACATTGTGTGCATGCAGGACATATTCACACATGCAGATTCATCTCCAGATAACGCTTTGGATTGACAAAGGTCTTCCTTGCTAAACCCAGTACTAGTGACATTTTACACTAGTGGTTCTTCATCAAAATTTCGCAATAATGGCTGGATCATCCTGTTAGCTGTGGGGCCCCATTCAGACCCTGTATGTGGTCATTTGGTTCAACACAAATTTTTGTAAAAGTATACATTATGTAAATATGCGGCCTGCCTCAGGGCCCTTATTATGTGCTTTAGTGTACCCTTTCTGCAAAACAGCTAAGTGGGATGCTACATGGACAACATCAGAATTAAAATGTGTGAAACACTACAAAATAGTAACCTAGTATCCAACCCCCTTTAATATTTCCTACTTTGAGATTTTTTGCTTAGGACTTGATAGGTTTTTAGGGTATAATTATGTCACTGTGGGAATACTGAGGTGCACAAAATTCAAATCTTTCATATTTGTCAGTACAATTGACTGTATCGTGAATTCTGCCTCCTGATGATACCTTTTGAAGTCTGTCATGGATGTTGGACTTCAGCTGTAAATCCAAACAGAAAATCTAGTCCGTGCACGCCACTGTGACTCCCAAGGTATTACCTCCATATTGCACAGTTGAGCACCCTACTGCTGTCATCCAATGCAACCATTCAGTATAAATGTAAGAAGTACTGTGGTGTGAGCTATACTGTATGTAGCAAGGCAGAAACTGAAGGTGTGGAGGTCAGGGTGGATGGGTATGTAATGCATTTTTCTTTCACACAGGAGACCAGAGTTCATGTCCTGTAATGGACTTGGAATTAAAGTGCTTTGTTATTAGCTGTGACATGATCTTTCATGTTTAAGTTGCCTAATCTTGACCCTAATTGAGAGTTTTAGTTGCCCAACTCTAACCTGAACCAAATGTTTTAGTGCAGTCAGTTTTCTTTTCTTCAGTAGGGTCAGGGGAAATTTTTTCAAGTCAAACACAAAAGTCAAAAACAACATCCCACCAAACAGGACCTCAGCCTTAACTAATGGTGGATCCCATATTGAGAGTCAATATGTGTGTAGAAAAATGGATGTACAGTTGCATTGTAACAACTCTTAATGACTTTTGTCCATGAAGAAATGAAGGATTAAACACTCTCACATTACCAAGAGCTGGCTGTTGTGTACACTGTAATGAATACACCGTGGCAGAGAGTCACAACTGCAGAAGTAGAGGGAACGCCTCAGTCCCTGAGAGAAAAGCAAATCATTTCTCACTCTTTGAAAAATAAGCTTGGCAGATAGAATCACCTGGAAATGTTCCAGATGGGTTCAAACAAAAACAGAGAGCGAGGTTCAGTGCATGGCAAACAACGCTGCTTATTTGAGGACGTTTGACTGACTGTTATTACTTCGTCTTTTGAGGGTAACACGGTGCCACTCAGACAATTATTACAGCAAGTACTGCATTATGGTCCTGCACCAGAGGTGACTTCTGATCTCAAGTGTTTAAGTGTCTTTGCATTTTGTTCACAACACTGTGAGGACACTGATTTATGTTCCGCAGTTTGAAAAATGTGATGGATGTTGGAGAGTGGGAGGAGGAGAGCCAGCGCTATTCATTCTCTGCATGTGAAGGGTCACAGAAGGATGTGGAGTACGTTGGCAGCAGTTCTGTGTCTATGATCAACATGGCTGATGTGCACCCATGACCTCTGTAGCTCCAGGGAACAGATTAAATCTCCTCTCACATGTCTGACACAGGAAGCGCAAATGTACACAGCCATCATTTTGTTATGGGTGTGAGCAGTGAGCCATTAGAGCTATAGTGTTTTTTTGCTGATGTTTGTTGTTTTTTTGCACCCATGGTCTTCAACACATCTGGCCGAATGTGACTGATGCTTAATATCTGAATATTTCATTATCACCCCGTCAATATTTCATAACACTTGCTTTTAAGTCAGCCTTGACCTCTTCCCATTCTCCTTGCAAAGTATTAGAATACAGATTAGACAGGAGTGATGTTGAGGGATGTATTTGTCATTATATGTCAGAGCTGGGCGTCAGAGGGAGTTCAACACTGCAGAAAATGTCGAGTACCACTGGGAGTAGTTTTCCTATAAATCCGCGTTTTAGACTCACCACTGGATAAAATCACATGCTTTGATATTTGAGGTGGACATTTTCTTCAGTGTGGGATCTGTGACCAGGAGGAGCGTGATTTACAACTCAGGGAATCTGGAGAGTGACAGGCGTGATGGGTCACCTACAAGATTGATTGTAAATTAGAGCCCCATCACATGAGGAGAGCCCTGCCCTGCCCGGCCCGGCCAAACCCTCTTATACATCCAACAACATCTATCTGCATTCAATCAATAAACCCTTCGAATGCAGATATACAGCACGGTATATGCGCAGGTATCTAGAATCCATAATGCATTTCAGTGCTCTTTCTGGTTGCACGTTAATTAAACCTTGACAGCACACAGGATCCAAATTCTGCAACCCTGATGGAATTCTAATGGATCCAGAATACACATGTAAAGGGTTCCAAAATCGTAACAGTTGTCCAAGGCATCAACATTGCATTTACAGTCCTTTTGAATCCTGATAATTACCCATAGACCACTTAAGAATCTAAATTCATACCCAAGAGCTAAGCATAATATATGTTTGGAGGTCCCCAAAATCTAGAACATACCTTTATAGTCCACCAAACTTCAGGATCTGTAATTAACCTTTGCATTCCTCAAGAATCTGGCATACCTTTACACTTTTCATGGATCCAACATGTACTGTATGTTTAGGTGGCCCTTAAATCTAGAATACACCACTGAGGCACTTCCGATTCCTAATACTTACACAATGGCAGCACACTAGGTCTATCATCAACCTTTAAGCTACTCCAGAGGCCCTGCTACACTCCAAGAATGAGATGAATACATCAGTACACAGTAACAAGCCTAGAATAGGCCTTTACCAATCCTCCGCAATCCAAATTCAGAAAACCCACCAAAATTTGCAGGAAACAAAATTAACTTCTACATTCTTCCTAGATCCAAAATATCCATACTCATATTCATATTAATTGCTTTATTGCATCTCAAAATCTGGAATATATGTTTATAAATTGTTAAGAATCAAGATAAATGTCCCCTCAGGGTCCAAAGGACACCTTTATGGTATTGGAGGATAAACCTTAAACCTTTACAGGTCCCAAAATCTAAACAGATATCCAGATCCAGGATCCAGATAAATATTACTATAAAACTTGTCTTCCAGGAAACAAAATTGAACTCTGCATTCATCCAGAATCCATAGTGCACCTTGCTGGCTTTAAAAACCTAGAATAAATGTATAAATATCCAAAGGATCCTTCATTGCTTTATCTTCTCCACTAGTCTGGAGAATACACCTTTATGGGCCTCACAAATCTAGAATAAACCTTTCCAATCTTCTCTTCAATGAGTCTACAGTTTTCCTTAGCACACCTTTTCATAATCCAGATCTATACGCCTCAACTGTCTCCCAAGCAATAAAATCCACCTTCATTTATTTGTTGTTTCTTACAATGTGTTTAAAGCATCCAGATGAATACAGCCGAGCTTTCACACTGGATATAAGATGCTCCTTTAATGTCATTATGAATATCCAGATACCCATATCCAGATAAATACACCTCATAATTAAATTCAGCATGTAGGTCTTTACAGTCCTCTTGAATCCAGAATGCATCCTTGAACACTTTCAAAATCACCAATCTTTTCTCAGAATACACCTCTACAGATCTCCAGGGTCCCAAATAGACCTTCACAATCCTCTGAGGTCCATATGGTAGTGTGGTGGAATACATTTGTTGTGCTTGGTTACCATTCTGCAATCTGTACAGACAGCACAGTCTGCTGCAGATAAGGTCCACTCCGATGCCTGAACAAAAAGTGGCACTCCAGTGAAAAGGACATCTCAAAGAATACATAATACATAATTCATTGTTTGAGAACACTCAGCTGACTCGGCCTCCCTGTGACTGAACACAGCAGGTTTTCTTCTTCATCTTTTATTTCTATGTAAAGCAGTGATATGACAGTAAGACATAGTGTATCTTTACCCCGTATGACACCCCGAGTGGAAATAAAATGCTTCTATAATTGCTGTATAGCTGCAGCCATAACACTCAATAAGTGAGCCATGCCAGATCTGCAGATTTGTGATCTGTCTGCCATGCCACCATTTTTCATTTTTCATTTTTTTCACTCAGCATTTCAGAGGAAGGCTGGCAGGGGTCCCGTCCTGCAGCAACTGGGAAACAAAAGAGGAAGAGAGCCTCCTTCCTCCTCGCCAGGAGGCCCTGGGGAGACGCTGCAGCTGGTTCTTCAGCTTCAATCTGAGAGCAACACTGCCCTCCAGAGTGTCTGCTGCTGTAGCTGCAGCTTCAGAGGAGGGGTGGGGAGGGTGGCAGACAACCAGCCTGGTGTTTGCTGGTGCATTGAGGGGGGTGACAGTGGTGGGGAATGCTGATGATGATAAATCAGATTGTTTATCCTCACTGGATCTGATTTAGTGCTTTGTTTTCTCATGCAGATGTTGACTAAGCCGCAGCAACAGCGTCTTTGTGTCTGCATGTTGCGGGAAATGTACAGTGTGTGTGTGTGTGTGAGTGTGTGTGTGTGTGTCTGTTTGTGTGTGTGAGAGTGCGTACATCGTGCAAATATCCTGTGTGATTTGGATTTAAAGTGTACCTGAAAAGCTCATTAGCAGAGATCTGACAGTTTTAAGGTTAATTGTTCATTAAGGATGATGATGATGATGATGATGATGATGATGACACACGATGAAATAATTTCAAACCATGTTCAGGGCTGTGATTGTGATTTTCTCTGATTGGGTGACAGTTATAGACTCATTAAGTTGATTCAGTTCTCTTGTTGACAGGCTTTTCTCTCACACATGTCAGAAATCCTCAGTCATTACAAGTCTTAATGTGTCAGATTCAACCTTCAAGATGGATTTCTCTTAAAATGAGAAGATGTTCTGTACCCAGTACGGGTGATTGGGAGGGACTGAAGAGGTTTGGTCTAGATTTTGGAGCCCTCTAAATGTGTTTTTTCTGGATCCATGTAAACTGCAAAGGTGTTTTTCAGATCCTTCAGGGATGAGGAAGTTATTTGGGTCCCAGTGATTCCATTTCTTTTGATTTGAAATACACAAATGTTTAAGATTGATTCTGATATGTTTAATACAAAATATCTTAAAATCTGGCTTTGTTAGGCAAAAGAGGTAAATGAATTAAAATAAAAGTAATTTTATTCTTATTCACCAGAATTAGACACCTGACAATGTAGTGATGGCTTTGAAACATTTAGACAGCAGTGATTAGAGAGGTAAAATGTAAATGACTGTTTTTGATGTTTGATGTTTTTAAACACAAATCTTACAGAGAATATGACAGGGTTTGATTGGTGGCTAATGAGGTGGGTGAGATTCTGACGGTCAGTATTTCGCAAAATTCTGCTGGCGTGAACATTTAGAACTGGTTCTCAGTTTGACGGAGACACAGTGTAACTCGTTTTAGTCTCTGGAGTGGATGTTCATTCATTCATTCATCTTCTATACCCACATATCCCTTTCAGGGTTGTGGGGGGCTGGAGCCTATCCCAGCTGGCAATGGGGTACACCCTGAACCGTTTGCCAGCCAATTGCAGGGCAACAGAGACAGACATATAACCATTCACATTCACACCTATGGTGTGGTCTGTGGGAGGAAGCCGGAGTGCCCAGAGAGAATCCACGCATGTAAGGGAGAGGCCCTGCCCGACCCGGGGATTGAACCAGCGACCTCTTTGCTGTTAGGCACGCGCACTACCTGCTGCGCCACCGCGCTGCTGGAGTGGATGTAAATGACAAAACTTAAATCTTGCCACAGTAAGTATTGATAATTCTGCACTTCTGGCTCATTATCATAAATATGACTAGAATATTTAGTTTATCGACTATCAGGCAGCTGTGGAACACAAGTGCAGTCATACAGACTGTTCATGTAAATGCAGTCCTCATCTTGCAGACACACTTCATTTTAAGAAGTCCTATAGTTATGGTCTCGATTTGTGCACTGTTTTTGTTTCTTGCCCTGCCTGTGTTTGTCCTCTTCCCCTCTTGTTCTCTCTCTCTGCAGCGCTGGAGTGTGGAAGGAGGCGGGTCGATCTCCTGGCCACTTTGGAGACACACCTGAACGGCATCAGCTCATCAGCCGCTGGCTACTTCAACCAGCCTTTCCACCTGCTCAGTGCCGGAAGATTTCTTGGTTTGCTCACACGTGTCTTGCCACGTTGTTTGCCTTGCTCCAGCGTCTTTGCTAGGTTATTTCCGTTCTCTGTTTATTTTTAGTGTTTCCCTGAGAAGGTGATTTTTGGTTCAAGAGTATTTCTAGTTTTTCCCCATTGTGGTGTTTTCAAGTTTTTTGCCTTTTGCAGTTCACTTTGCCTTTTTCCCCTAGCAGTGATCTTTCATTGCCCTTTGTTTGTACTTTTTTTTTTTGGGTGAAATAAACTCTGTTCCTCGTTCTCTGCAATCTGGGTCCTGGCCGTGTTTGTCGTAGCTCATACCGTAACACCTATAACCTAATTTTCTGTAAATAAGTAAACCAATATTTCATGTGATCTGATCTCCAATAAAAGTTCATCTTTCATTCTCCATCTTTTGTCTAGATATTCATAAAATAATGTAAGCACAGGAAGCTGCTCTGGAAACAAGTGGAATGCTCTTTCTCTGCTGTGTTGCTGTATATGAGACTAAGTGTCTTGTTAAAATGGATCTGTTGCAGTATAGCCACTTCATTTATTGCATGGTGTGCAGGGTAACATACACACAGCACAGAGCATTCTGGTATATATGCCAAATTGTTCATTTTGCTCATTTCTGGTAAATAACGATCTTTGCAGTAAAGAAACAATAAGATGTCCAAGATGATTCAGAAAACAATTCTGAAAAATCTGTTTAACTCATATTAAGAAATCTATTTGAGCCCATTTTTGCAGGACTGACAGACTACTGAGAAATGGCAGTTTTTCTATAGCTGTAGCTGTGTGTGTTGAGTGCCCATAAATCAAGTTTGTGAGTTTGTCTCATTCCTGGAAGAAAGCATCCAATCCTCCAAACACTGTAACCGTGCTGAGTAAACGGATACTCTTGAACAAATATTTGGCCATTTTAATTGGCTGTCTTTGCTTTGAGCCACTTCTCATTTCTCAACATTTTTTTTTATCTCTCTCCTCTCATGGACTCCATGTCTGCTCTCTCTTATCTCTTACTTTTTGATTTCTCTCTCTGTCAGCCCATCTCTATCCTCTATCCTTCTTTCTTTTCGAGATTATAAGGATTTATTCTATCATTTTTCATCTGCAGAATTTTTCTTATTCTGGTCTCCCTGTGATCCTTTCTCAAGGCTTTGTTCCACACAATAACCCTATAATAATCTCTGATCTTGAGCTTGAGTTCAGTGTACAAGGGATCAGACAAAGTAATAGAATGACCTTATTCAATAGCCATGTAGATAACCAGCTTTATCCTTTATCCTTATGATGTAAGCTCATAAGGGTCGATGTTGATTCAACTCAGTGGTCTGTAGCTGGTGTATCAGTCACGAACACTGCAAATTTATGACGAGATGCAAAGATTATATAGTTCCAGTAAAAAAAGAGAGAAATGGGCCTTTAAGAATCTACAGTATGCTGCTAGATAGACAAAGTAGAACAATGTCAACAGCTGCATTAATTGAGTTTTTAGCCCCTTGGGGCAGCTGCAGACGCTGTACATCCATGTAATCCTCGTGCATTCAGTGTGGCAGCACGTGATTTCCTTCCATGTTATTTGACCTTTGAAAATATGGTTAAAACATCTTTTTGTCTTTGGACTCATTGTTCTCCTGCTATCGTCCATCCATCAGCTGCACCTACACATAACTCATTGTTGTTAACTTTCTCAGAGCTCACTGACGCAGGGAGAGCAGGCCACAACCTCCCCTCCAGGCTAAACTCACAATGAGCTCTCCTTTCACAATAACTTTAACATTGTAATATTATAACACAACATAGGGCACATGTGGATGGGAAACGTGATGATAACAGGAGTTTCCCTCACAGTGCTTAGCTATGTTCACCGGCTAACTGTGTGTGTCTACTGGTTGGTGCTGAGCAGGTGGTGTATAGTGGCTTCTTGTTAAAAAACAGCTGCCTGTCGTGGCTGGAAATTAGGTTGATGAAACTGAACCAAGTGGAGTAAAGTTGTGTGGACATAAAACCAAAACCATGATCTGAAAGATGCTAAGATGCTCTGTAGTTGGTGATGGTGATTCTCTGTGGGTTTGTCATGACAAGGGACACCTGTTACATTAGACTAATAAATATTTGACCCATTGTTAACATGAAATCTAATTAGTATTGCAGCTTTAAGCTACTTTAGCATACATTCAGGGCTTGTTAGGGCTTGGGCTTGTTCATGGGACACATGCAGTGGTGAGATCATGTCTGGGCAATTTGCCAAAGGGGTTATTGAAAATCTATTTAATCCAGCATTTTGATCAGGTTAATTTCAATGTTTTACAGGTTTCAGGTCATTCAGTAACAGAACATATTGAACACGAGTAAAAATCATGTTGCGACCTCTTTGAAAACAAGCTGGCCGCCTGCTCACCACGAAATAGTTTGGTGGAAGTTTTCCAGACCAGACAGCAGGTGTAGGATTTGATTTGAGGGACTATCTGAGATATCTGAGCTTCTGAGCTTTTTGGGTTGTCGTTTTATCGCTTTGTATGTAATTGTACAGATGCTAGTGCCTATGCTTATACACTGACTGAGGGAATAGTTCTGATTGGCTGTCTTTGTCAGAGTGACATTGGAAGCATTCTCATGTTTTATGTTTTTAAGTGCAGCGCTGGAGTCATGATGTGGTTAGCCTAGCATAAAGACAACAAGTAGCTCTAGCTTTGTGCTTCCATTTCTGCTAATTAATGAGCTTTAGATGTGGGAATTTTCTCACTTTTGACAAAGCCGAGCTAGCTGTTTCCAGCCTCTATGCTACGCTAGGCTAACCTCATCCTGACCCCAGCTCCGCACTTATAAGACAGACATGAGCGTGGCAACGTAGCATATTTTCCAAAATGTTAAACTACTGTTGTCATCTAAACGGGTCACCTTGACTTCCACAGTTTGTAAAAAGTTGAAAAAAGAAACTTGAACAGCATGTATTTATGCTGTGCTTCTGTTATTTTGTCCTCTCCTCGTCTATGTAATGTCTTCCAGTCTGCATGTTCAGCCGCTGAATCCCTTTGAAGTGTGTGATAATGACGTTCTGACACACACTTCTGAGGGCTGAAAGCTTCTAAAATGAACCCAGACTGTGTCAAACACTAATGACGATGTCAGAGAGGCTCAGTTTGAAGAGCAGGTGTTTTCATTTGGCAGACAGAGCAGCAGACTCTGCACTGAGTGTGCAACCAATTAGATAAAGTGCATTTGTCGCCCCAAACTCTTGCAGGCCAGTCTCCTAACATAATAGGAAAGATGAGTGAAGCTTGTGGCAGAGATGCAGGGCAGGAAAAGAGAATGAAATCAGTTTGTGTTCTGTTTCCTCCCAGTCATGTGTATGTATGGGTGACAGGCAGACTTTAGGCTGTCTCACAGGGACATTTGTCTGTCTCACAGCAGCAGAGCAGAGAGGTGGACAGCAGCTAGACAGACTGACTGTCCTCTGAAGGCTACAGCTGTCTGATGTGTGAGGTGTTCCAAGGCTTGTTGATTCATGACAGTCAGGTACCAACTCTTTGTTTCTCACCTTTCATACAAACTTTGTTTGTCTGTCAAGATTTAGTTACAGGCACTATATTCGATTGTCATTAATACAACAAAGCTCAACATGATATGATCAATGTCATATTCTGAAGGTCTGAGAGCAGAACGCCCTAACAGCCAGTGTAGACATATCCGGCTGTGTCATGTTCTGCCTCCATCATGGCTGCCGGAGATGATCCGTTTTAGCCGTTGTCGCTGGTGTGTGTGTGTCCATCGGGTCTGTGTGTGGAGTGTGTCTCTTTTCCTCACTCAGCTGTCTTTACTTCCAAGGTTTATATTGCTTGAGTAGCTCATCTGTGTGTACAGATGAGGTCTTGTATCTAAACTGGAAGTTGGCTTAAAATCTATTTTTAGTGTTGCCATGAACAAATACACAAACACTTTTGGTCTGTAGGTGTTTGGTCATAGTTTGGGCTAAGGCCCTTGGCTGGGTTTATGTTTTTGAAATTGCATGTTCAGAAACCACATGTGGGTGTAATGTTGACCTGTCCACAGACTTTTGGCCTTGTGACACTAAATGACTGTATATGTATTAGTCATACAGTATTTACAGTCTACAAAATGTCAGAATCTGCATGTTGAAGACATACAGTCTCTCAACTCTTCTTAACTGTTCCTGACTTTTGACCTCTGACTTTCTTCTTTTTGTTAAGATTTCTTTCTTTTTTGGTGAATTTTAATCTTTTTTTTTTTTTTTTAAATACATTTTGATGTATTCTTCATATTCATATTTACCAGAGATGTTAAATTGTTTTAGCTTTGTGGCTTGAAAAGTGAAGGTAGTGTTTTTAAGTGCTTGGGTTGATTGCGAGCCTCACATTTCCCTGCCATTTCGACAAATTTTTAAAAGTATCTAGAGGGTTTGAGCCCCAAGGTCTCTCTACCGCTCCCCCCGCCGCACACTCAGCCACATACTCGCACCTCTTTGACATCATTTTTCTTGATTTCCCCGTTCAAATATTCCCACCAATGTCAAAACGTATTAAATGTAAATGCGGCCAATCAGTTGCTTTAAAATGAGCTGCCTTTCACTTTTTGACCAGTAGGGTGCACTCATTTTTACTGTGTCAATGGAAAAGAGCACATCAGGCTTCACAAGTCCTAATTTCCAAATTTAGTTAAAGCAGCTATGAGTGTGTGTCTGATAACAGGACGCAGTGTGTTCTCATAGTGTTGAAGAGGGGCCTTTCCTGTTCCCCTCAGCATGACACAGCCCTGTTCAGCATCCACACTGCTGTCTGTCATGTTACTCTTCACCCCGAGGCTGCAGCACAACGCTCAGCCATCCAAACACTTCCTCTCATACCTCTATATGGTGAGTGTTGTGCTGATGGACCGCATCCTGCTCTGAGTCATTTTTGTAAACACTTCAGGCTGAACATGGCAGGATACTGAGCTTGGTGTCTGAGTTTATGACGGTAAAGTTGTGCTGAATACTCAATGTTAGGTCAGTGCGTAAAACTGTACAGCTCACATGAAGAAGTGTATCATGTCTTTCCGACCCTGCACATTTAGCACAGGGTTTCCAAATACTATTCATGTCGGGCCAATATCAGCCAATGATGTAAACCATCTTCACAGCATGCATTATGACATGCCGTGGAAGAGAAATCACACCTGTAATGGATCCTTTTTAATGTGGTTTTTCTGTTATGACATGTCCAAAGTGCTCAGATAAACAACATGAAGCATGTTACCTCCTTATGGACAAAGAGGACCTTCCTCAGGACCTTCTTCCTGTGTTTAATATCTCCCGTGTTTAATATTTCACTCCCACCCCAGACGCATCTAACCAATGAGTGGAGCGGACATTCTCACATGGCTTTCAGTGACTGGTTGAAAAGAAACAGGACCAAGAGGAAAACGAAAAAAGTTAATCAGCTCGTCCATTGTTTGGAAAATGTCATGAAATATACTAATTCCACTGCAACATGTTGTAGAGGTTCTTGATACAGTAAATCATGAGTGTTTGCTACATTAGAAACACTTTACACATTAAAATGTTCCTGTCCTCTGCACTTGCTGATTGCTGGTTGCTGGTCAATCCATCTGTTCGTCCATCTTCAACACTGTGATCCAAAGCATGATGTCAAATAACTAGACTTCCATCCAAGTTGGGATGTGTATTCATGACTCTTCGAGGACAATTCCTGATTTCTGTGACTCCCTGACTTTTCCTCTAGTGCCATCCTCAGGTCAAAATTGACCAACTCTCTTGTGCAGCTGTGGAGGACACTGCAAAAACCGCCTTAAACTTTAACATTATATACTGAAACGGTGATGCATAAACTGGAAATCTAAATTGGCCACTGGCCCTGCAGCACTATACAGTACCGGATAGCAGCATACTTTGGCAAGCAAACACAAGTAATCTTATACTGAAGCACATAAGCTGGTTTGATCTGTTGGAAGATATTGAGAAGACCAGCTCAAGTTCCAAAACAAACAGTTATGACTCAAACTGTGTGATGTGCTGCACGTAATCAGTCACTGAATGCATAAGATAGAAATGGAAAACTTATGAGTCCTCTGAGAACAGCTGCATGCAGATGTCTGTCTTTAATGTGTATCACAACTACAGCATATTCTGTAGAGAGCCCCACAGCTGTAGTTAGTCCGCTTTGTAATGCCATAACTCAGCCTGTGTGGGCAGAGGACACTGTTTGAATACTTAAATACACCATCAACTGCTGGGTTATGACATAATCTCAACAGATTTTCCCCAGACTTCTTGATGATCATTTGTCTGTACAGTTAAAAAGAATGACTGCAGTCTGCCAGTACGACATACTGTATATTCTGTGTCCTGTATGAGCTTGCCCTCTTAATTGCAGCTATTCAATGTTTACAGTAAAGTAAAAATAGTAGAAATAAAAATTTTGATTCTATGTTTTATATGGCTGTAATTTCCCATCAAATATAATTCTTGAACATGTTTTGTGCATCATGTCCTAGGGGCATGGTTTGAGGGACATTAATGTCAGTCTGTTACTCAGTGAGTCTGTCCACCACTGTGGTCCAGATACCTCCAAACCTAATGGTATCCCCATCAGCCTCAGCTCTACTTTGTGTTCAGTGTTAATTTAGCAAATGATCGTGGTAAACATTCCACCTGCTAAAAGTCAGCATGTTAGCATTGTTATTGTAAGCATGTGAGAACATTTAGTTCAAAGCACCACTAGTTCACGCTATTCCACTGATCAACAGTTATGAATGATGCAATGTGCCAACAAAGGCACGGAAGATGAGGACTGCTTAAAATGCCTGATTTAAAATATTTATTTAAATGTTCAATTAGGGAGAAAAAGCTTTCAACATGTTAGTTAGACCTCAAACATGAACGTAATTCTTTGAATGAGTGAATGAAATGCATGAAGAAAATTCTACAGACGCTTTAAGAAAATCTTTGCTTGGATATTTCTGCAGTTAAAGCAAAATGAAACTGAAATTCTTTTCCCTACAATAAGTGTTTACAATTTCTGGGTGTTTGAAATAGATTTGGCTGCAGAGTAATCATCAAGGGGTTATATTAAAAAGATCCACAATGTATGAAAATATCACGTTGGCTTTTTTCCATCTCTTTATTGTAGTTACATGATGCTGTCACTGGGTAATATTCAAAGAAGATGCATTTACTGTCTAAGGTCTGCACCATTACATTGATGTTCAAGATGCAGGGGCTTAATTGATTTTCCCAAACTCTTGTAGCAGTGATAGGCATACTGCACCTTCATCACCACAGGGTTAATGTTTTGAAACAACCAACATTTGCTTTGGTTTAGGTCAATGTGCGTCACCAGATCTTCATCATTACATGGTTAATGTTATTAAATGTTGTGAAATGAATTCATGCCTGTACTCCAAATGTTTTCTTCTACTCTGCCTTCCACCCTGAGGCCAACCCTGCTCCACTTCTGCTTCACAGAAACTTGCAAACAAATGCTCTGCATCCGGTGTTACTGGTAGCAAGCTGGGCGTTAAGAGTCTAAGCCAGTGAACCCAGGTGCAGACAAAGAGTCAGGAATGAGACTGAAGGTATTTTATTGAGCCAAGCAGAGAGACCAGGGATGATCTGGGGAGACGCTAAGCGGAGGTACGAGACAGGATCAGGACTGACGAGACAGAGGGGTTGGAGACAGGGGCCAGAGCAAAGCAGACGTGACTGCAGGCAGAGGAGAGCCCGGATTAGTCAAGGTGAAGAAGAAACACAGACTGACTGAGCAGGGACTACGATCTGGCAGTGTGAATTTGGCAGAGCTGAGTCTTTGTAGGACTCTTGAATGCAGGATATGATGGAACTGTAGATGCTGTGCTCTGGCACACATCTCCACTAAGGCAATCACACACCACACAGACACAGAGAGACAGAGGGTCCGAGGGAGACAGGAAGTTACCACAGATCTAGTGGTAAATGTTACTCTGAGGAAAACAGAAAGCAATCTGCTCGTCTTTTACACATTCGCACCAACAGTAAGACCACTTGGAAATGCTAAGGAGAGTTGAAAAGTCTGTTTCCACTTTAAATTACTGGAAGTCAATGCTGACTTTCGGTTTCACGCGGAACATGAGCCGCGGTCTCCAGGGTGAAAGTTCTGTTTGTTTGACCCATTCATCCACGCCACTTACCTCCACATCTGGACTTTCTTGCTCTTTATACTACGTCACCTGACATCTTCCTTTCCTCCCGGCGTAATTACTATGGCCACTAGTGGTCGCAGCCTAACATTAAACGTAAATATTGATCGTAATAACCTTCATGCAGATAACCTATACAGTCGTTTTTGAGGTGAGGATGGGATGCATGCTGGGTATCCTTTAAAAACCTTGAGATATTGATTCTGTAAGTTTGAATAATGCCAGTGCATCAGGTTATCAAGCTAAAGACATTTAATCTTAAATTAAAATTCCATGTAAATGTTGTGATTTAATTTTCTTTAATTCCAATAATCAGTCCTCTTGGTATGTGAAAAATCTAGCCAGCTGAGGTTCACCTACTTTTTTGGCCTGCTGTTTTTCCATCAGTTCCTGGGAAGAGTCTGGCCTCAGAGCAGATGATGGGCTAAACTAAATGCACAGGAAATCACGCAAGCACTGCCAAACATTTACACATGTGATTTGTAGATAGTTTCAGTTTTCAGTGAGGACAGCTTACGTGAGTGGAGATTGAATCATTCCATTTTCCCACCAAGTCAGACCTCTGCTGTACATTTTTTTTTATCGCTCCCTCTCACACTCCTTCTTCCATCTGTTTCTAATCAACACTCACTGCCAAGATACTCTTCTCCCTGAAGACTCAACTCACACACTGAGAGAAACTGTGAAGCAGTCTATAAGTAGGACAGTAAGAGGATCCCACAGGAGAGATTCAGTTGTATATGCTATAAAGATGATTTTGATGAAATTGCATTGGAACCTATACAAGGCATCTATCTAAATGTTTACTCCTTTGAATGCTTACATGAGCTTGAAAATATTTAGTTCCACTGGAAAAGTATATCATTAGCTATCATCTCATTTGTCACGTTGTGACAGACTTTTTTCACTGCAGACATTTTCAATTGTCATAGCAAGAAAAGCACAGGTGGAGCCAAAAACAATAAACATGGCTTCATTCCTTTTGGGTGTTCTAGTAACTCATGTTGAAGCACCAGACTGCAGAGCACTGGAGTCCTGGAACTGGCAGACTTAACTCACATGTATCTTGTAAATAAGGTTTAGAACATGAAGGAGTGCAGATTTTGTACTGTACTGTCTAAAGGCATAAGTATACTTCAAGCGAAGTACATGTCAGCGCATCTAACAGCATGTGATATTCTCTTTTTAGTAGCAGGTTTGTGAAACTATCCAAAAGTGACAACAACCACACCCACTTTACACAGCAACTAGTCAGGTGTTTGGAGAGATGGAAGTAGGCAGAATTATTTGACCATCTCACACATACTCTTTTTTTTCTTTCATGATTCAAGTGTGGCGATTCGGAAGATGACACCTTGTCCAATCTAGTTCAATTGAAGCATATTGAGACCTTAACAAGAGTAACATTGGTCAGTCCAACAATTTGGTCCACAGCCAAATAGCTCTACAACTACTGGCCAGATTGCCTTGAAATTTCATATGGATATTTATGGTCCCCAAATGGATAATTCATGATGATTTTGGGGACTTCAAAACTTACATAATGCTACCCATCTAATGTCAAACATTTATTCATCTTTGAAAAGTTGTTCTTTTTTGCCCAAGGAGCATGCAGAACTACAGTACCAGTAAATGTGCACCATTAAAGTGAGAAGGCGTTAGTTGTTTTAGAGGTTATAGTTTTCTCTGGTATGTATGGAGAGTGTAAGGAGACACCGCAGGCTGAGAGGAGAGGGCTGACCTGCTGGACCCTCTGACCTCTCAGTTCTCTCAGCAGAGGCTACCATGCCTCTCTCCTTCTGCTCGGATCTGGAAGTGAACCTAAGCTAGCATGCATGAGTTGGGAGCAATCTGCTTTCAAAATAAGTTTGAATACGTGATCAATTCCTTGTTTTTCCTGTCGGGTGACTCTAAAGGTAGTTCCAAGGAAGTTGTGTGGATGGATGCGATGGATGTTTGCAATGGACAGTTTTACAATCATGTTCATGATAAGTGCAACAATATTTCCATTAGAAGTAATGGTCAAAATCATAGAAACAAGACATGTAAACCATTTTAAAATACAACATATTGTCGGCCAAAGATCAGAAACATAAAGTGCAAGTGTCATTAACACACTGTGGTTGCGGCAAAGCCTTGTTGTTCTACATTAAGTGGGATCTTGTGATACTCACACTGCAGCACAGCAGATAGATTTCTTCCTGTTGCTTTTGGCTCAGAGGGCAGTGTTGCACTGTGCCATGCCTGCCGTATCGCTCAGCTGCCAGGCCCAGCAGTGGTCTTTGATCACATGAATGGCCTTAGCTGAATGGGTTGGCAAAGAAGACCACCCGGGACAAACTCACCCCTTTGTAGAGAAGTTACTGTAAGAAAACAGGGCTGCAGCTATGAAACCTCCTCGATCGCTGAATAAGACTCTGGCCAGTGAGTGATCTCTGGTGTTTATGCTTTGCCTGTGCTGAGAATACCAATGTGCAGTGGACCAAACATGGAGAAGAAAATGTCTTCTCCATCTCACTGAGCTGGTAAAGTAAACAGATTGTGGTTCAGCAAACCCTAACATCAGCTTTCTGGTGGTTAGTACCATGCCTGTTCCATTTACATTGCATGAAAGTGTTTTATAAAGACTGAAATTGGACTCGAAAGTGCATATCTGGAGTCTACAGTTACTACCAAGACAGCAATTAACTTTGTTATGGTACCACAGTCTTTTCAGAAGCAGGTAGCCTAATAAAAGGGTATAGAGGCGAATATTGAAACTAATGTTAACCAGTCCTTTTACTTTCTACTGTGAAATATGAAATTTAAAAAAAGGTCAAAATATTGCAAAAAAGCTTTTAAACTTGTGTCTGTTAAAAAGTTGTTGTAATCTATAATAACAAAATGCAACAAAGACTGTAACTTTCCTCAAATGAATACATGAAATAAACATTACTGTCATACATCCATCATGTTTTCCACATGAGGTTTGATGTGCGTTATGCCCAAATATTCCTAATATTCACACTAGTGAGTGGAAACACATACTAATTTGCATTTTATTTTGCCAATTTTGTCGAAATTCATTTAAGATTTGCCTGACATTTGGAAACTTGGCGTCACACTCAGCATCTGTTGAAATGACCAAAAAAAGGAACAGTGGGATTGAATGCTAATGTTAGCTAGCTAGGATAAACACCCTCCACTTTCCTGGATGCTAGTCAGCCTAGCTTGCTAGCTTCAGCTTTCTGAGTGGAATACAAACTTTCCCGAAGGTTAAATGCTGTTCAGGGACAGACATCTTAAATAACTACCTAGTCTGTGTGTGTGCGCACTGGAATTGGGAAAATTGTCTTAGCCACGTTCAAGTTCACAGCACAAAACCAGCTCTTGGATGTCAGTCAACGTCTGTCATGAGAAACTTGGCTGCAGAGGCTTGAAGCTTCAATGCTGTCTGCACAATTGTGTCCAAAAATGGTCTCATCCTCTTTGGAAAACTGAAAATAAATTGCTGCAATCAAAGCATATTTTATATTTCCTTATGCAAAAAGAAAACAAAATGTGTATTTCATTTCAAATGCAACCCTGGTTCTATTTGGAATAGTCCCAGCTGCCTGAGGCCTTGTTTTGCTCTTGTGTGGATGACATCTCTGCCATACATAACTGGAATGTGACAACCTGTTTATAAGTCACTTGAGACATATAACTTCCACATGGTCCTATGAGCTAGTGCGACATAACTTGGACGTATTTGGAACTGCTTACAACATGGTCTTTGTGGAGAAGTCACAACTGTCTTTGGGCCCATGTGACATGTCTGCTTAGAGGCGTTAGCTTCAACATGTGCAAAACAACTTTTAAGTAGCCTTCATAGTATCTAGCCATTCAGATCTTAGGGAGCTACTGTTTTTAGTCACTGACAATAAGTCTTTTGTGCTGGAAGAGTCACATTTCCTTTTAAGAGTCTCACATAATATCTATAAATTTAGCAGCTTTTGATGGTCTGACCTTGGAAAACAAACAGAAAGCTTGTGTCTGGGGCTGCGAGGTGGAACTGGGCCTGGATATCAGAGCAGCTGTTTCTTTTCTGCCTGTGGAGTGCAGAGTGAGTGTTGAAGCTTTAGACCCTCTGCCCACCCTGGCTAAACAGAGAGGAAGGGGAGGGGGGAGAGAAGAGGGAGGGGTGCTGCCTGTTGAGCCCAAGGTGAAAGGGTGCCACGGTCCTGCAAATGGAGATATTCAATCTGACTCTGCCAGTCAGGGGAGAGATATGCAGTTTGGATGGGTGCACTGTCAGCCTTGAGCCTGCCTTCTGCCCAAGAGACAGAAGCCCTCTGTTGCTCATTTGCCTCTCTGTCTGTCATTCTTTCTCTCTTTCTCTTTCCCCCTCTCACTCTTTCCCTCGGTTTCGAGCCTTCCCATCTGTATGTGATTTAGGCACTGGCTCAGGGGAGACGCAAGTCCGCTAGGGGAGAGGAATCAGGGCAGGGAGGGAGGGAGAGAAAGGGAGGAAGTCCACACAAGTTTGTTTTACAGGACTCAGCCCAGGCCAGCACTAGGCGCAGTGCCGCATCTGGAGGTCGGAGCAGTGGAAAAGTGAAGCCAACGGGTGCAGCAGCACAAGAGGAGCTGCCCAGAGACTTTCCTACAGCCAGGAGACACTGACAGAGACACTGACAGAGAGCAGGATCAGTGCTCCACTGGGCAAACACACAAATATGGCTGCTAAATCTCTGTCCTGCCTCTGCCTTCTCTGCATCCTCTCAGGGATTGTTTATCCAGCTTCTGCCGCCAGGCTTGGGGAACAGCAACAGTCGGTGCTGAAAGTAAGACAGATTTTTGTTTCACCTCTTTTTGGCTGATAAACTGTACGTCCTAGCCTAGCTATGTTTAGTTTCTGACTTTTTCTAAGGTTGCTGATCATGTCGGCATATCTTAAGGTGAAAGCTGTGAAGGATGAGGCAGGTTTGTGTGTGTTTTGGGAGGGATTAGTTCTGGCTGTCTGGAGATCTCTCTCAGGACTTCTCTGGACTTCACCACGGTCCTGCTTTGTGTTCACGCATGTGTGTGTTTGTGTCATCTGAGGTACCCCAAGGCTAAAGCTCACATGGGCTCTGAGTTACTGTCTCCACCGCTGTCATGCCCCTCCTGCCCCTCCCTGACAGTTCCCTAATGGCAACCAGCTGCTAAATGTTGAGCAACACCCCAGAGAGAGAGAAAGAGAGAGCACAATAGACAGTAAGGGCATGAGAAGCCATACAGGACGACTGGCCAGTGTTCCCTTGGCTTAGTTTAGCTCCAAATGATGTTAGATCAGAGGCCAAAGTTTCAACCGTGCAGAACGTTTTCACTGAAATTGAAATTATACTGTAGTTTCTAATTCTAAGTTCACCTCTTTGGATTTAAACATAGAATCTGTTAGATTTTCATGATCAGACCTATTTTTGATACTGTTTATGGCCAGAAATGTTGTACAATCGCCATTCAATGTAAAGTATTTGCATTCTATAATTGCATCCGGATATAGAAACTTAACATTTGCGGCAATTCTGTCTTTAACACATGATTGAAGCATATCCATGCACAAACGATTCACTGGAAACAATGCATGCACATACTGGACAAGATACGGAAGACAAAAGCCAGTGCTGTCCGGTGTCTGCTGTCAACTGTCTTCTTTTGCTCAATTTACAGTTTGTCTGCACTGTGAACAGATACAGCAGTTGCTCTTTTTCCATTATATTTTTGACAGCTTAGCTTCTCAAGGCATATTTGTTGCTCCCAGTGGTCAATACAAGTGTCATTTCCAACGATATTAAAATGCACTTGTTGCTACCACCAGTATCCACAGCTGTTGCAAATCAAACAGCACTCAAATAGTCAAGATTCTGTCTTTTATAAGCTTCAATGAAGTGAGTGAAACCTCCATTTGTGTATAATTTATCATCCAATGCAGTAGTTCTTGGAATTCTGTTTTGTGCATTATGTAGATATTGGATTGGACCATTCTGCACCTCAGATTTTCTCCATGCACAAAGTAGTGTGTCCTTATTGGAATGAGGCAGGAAGGGTGTGGAGGTTGCAGGGGTAGGGGGGGCATGTAGGGCATCTCTCATGAGACTTGAGTTCAAGTCTTATCAAAAAACTGCACTTGAAATTTGGTTCTTCATTAACCACACCGGTGATTCCCTCACCTTAATGACATGGAGTAGATGTCTAACACTACCGTAACCACATTTCATCTGCCATAACCACATTCGCTCCACATTCCCAGTCTGAACCACACCATGGTGGCACGCAAAGATTTGGTAGCAAGCAAGAATTTTAGAAACACTGGCATTGGAAGTAAAATTTTTGCCATCAAACATAATCTGACCTGAGTCAACGTTCTTGTGTCATCAACTCAATCCGAGCAAAATGCAAATGCATTACTTTAGAACATCTTGCTCTCCAGATTGTTTGATGCACAGCACCTGATGAACCATTTCATGTTTGCAAAAAATCAACCGAAAATCATGTCCTGATTTCCTGATCAATAATGAGATTGACAACCTTTTTTGCACAGATTTGATGTCATCTTAGTCATCACTGCTGCACATTCCTGCATGCTGTGCTTGTGCTCGCTGTCTGTAGCTTCAAATAAGAAGATGTCAAGCCACAGAAGAACTACAATTTTATCGTTTTACAGAAACGTTCCATAAAACTGTGTCATTATGCGGCTGCTTTGGTGGCTTTTGGGGTTGATTTGTGTCCATTGGCTCAATAGAACTGAACTGGAGAGCTATGATTCTTGGCAGCCAGATGTAAGTGGCTATATAATGACTTTGCTCCGAGCTGTATGAAGAAATATCCTGGGAAAATGGGTTGTAGGTCAAAAATGTCAAAGAGAATGTGGAGGTGCTCAATCCCAAAGCTTGGCAATGCTAAACCAGTGCGATTTAAGTATCCCCTCCTCATTTATTTTTCGTTGCACATGTTTATTTCTAAATGTCTGACTTTTCTTAGTTGAACTTCCCCAGAGAGGAGGCCTCGCCCCTGCAGCCAGACTGTCTGTGCATAGTTATTGAGATACGATGAGATTCTCATGACCCTGGATCTGTAGTGTCCTGAGGATGTTCAGACAGACTTAGCATGACTAAATCCAGTGTCTGAACCCCTCTTCAAGGACAATATAAGCACAGCATTCAGCTCCAGTTGGGAGGCAAAGCGGAAATGAGATTCAACCTTCAAGCATTAACATATAATCCACTTAATTCTCCCACGCAGGGAAAGCTCCGTCGACAAGCAGATGTACTGTACATAAAAATGCACAGAACACAAGTGAAGGACCAATCACAATTAAAAGTTATATTTATAAGACAACATTCTAGAGTTCCAGCTCTGTGAGGCTTCCCACCCCCACACACACACTGCAGAGAGAGGGCATGGCCACAGCTTTGGAGCTACATGACCAGAGTGTGTTGACTTTGGACAGCACTCATCTGTAAAGCCAAATCCTGTTCTTGAGCTTGATACGGGCTTCATTTGTTTGGTTCTGTACTGCAGAGATAGCAGCTTATGGTCTACCCTGTAAGCTTTCAGTCATCACACAGGAAATACACTGATACATGCTGAAAGCGAGGGCAGAGCACTGGAAGAGGCAGCTTCACATGAAAACAGAGAGGCTATACATGTTGAATGTCATCTTTGTCCTCCACTGTTGTGGGCACAGTGGGAGGGCTGCAGAAATAGTTCACATTACCGAGTGTGCTCATAGTTGGCAGAAGGCTGCAAATGTCTGTGCAATTGTTTTAATTTCCATGACAGTTAGAGATGAATTTAAGTTATCACCACGTTTGAAATTCCTATTCAAAGTTCTCAAATTTCAGATTCGGTATTACTGAACAACCCCAAAGCTGTCCCCTCCACTCAAGGCTGCGTTCAACTTGTTTCGTAACAGGATGAACAAATATACAATGCAATACAGCAATTAGAATAGATGTTCATCCAAAACCAGAAAACAACTTGTTTTCACTTATCTGCCCCGACTGCGCCTCCACAAAAACACTGTCATTGGCAGTGCATAGATAGACCTGTACAGCTGATTCTGTTGGGTACAGATTATCCTCAGCATTGTCCTTTTGCTGGTCACGTTGTGACGTATCATCAGTCTGAAAACATGAGTCAAGAGATATTCTTTGGCTCAACAAACTATGGGACAACTGAGTAGCCTGCTGTAGAGTGCAGATCTCCACCAGGCAGTGATGCCTGGGTCGCAGTTGCAGATCATCTGTGGATCAGGTGGGGTGGGTCATAAAAATTAACCTTCTGATTAATAGTGGATGGGTTGGGTGGGTGAAATAAAGCACCATTAATGAGGAAAATATCAATTACATTACCTGCAGCTATCACCCGCAGCACAAACAATAAGCACGTCTCCCCATTAAAAGAGCTACTGTGCACATTTACACATTAGACACAGGAGCGTTACTTTTTCATTATTTAAATCTCCCCATACTCCAATAGGATCGGTCTGAATCTTATGTTGATTAATGATCTGTGTTTGGAGTAAAGCAGCTATCCTCCTGATAAATCTGTCTGAAAAAAAAAAATGTACTTCAGAAGCTAAACATTTAATTCCTCTGGAGAGCTTCTTCTGTCCTGTCAAGTTTCTAACTGAAGTTTTTATGTCTGCTGCTTAAATGTCTGACAACACAAACAACAACAGTTCTTTCAGCTTGACATGGCTCACAAAACTCAGATTAGCAGCATCTACATCTGCTTACATTTTTGACAGGCAAGAACCAAAAAGAGATTCAAGCAAACATGTTTGTCGAAACCACAATATGATGAAGCCAAGATGAGCTTTGGGTCTTTTTTTAGTGAAAAAGTTTAGCAGGTTTGCCATTTTTATGTTCACAAAACTGACTACTGGAAAGGCAGCATGTCATGGTGGTGGTCATGATAAGGTTATTTCAGCAACTTGACTTGTTTGTTACTAATGCGATTAGGAAATAATTGCCTGTTTACCCATCCAGAAGGTGCAGAGCAACACTCGCACTGATTTGAAGTCAATATTCCCTCTACTTTTAGCTCAGTTTTTGTCTCTGCAACTGTCTTTCTGCTGTTTGGTGCAGGGCAACAAGGTATATTTTCAACTTAAGACTGATGACTTTTTAGCTTCAGAAGACGTCCTGACTCCAGTTTCATAGTTAATGAACGTGAGAGTGGTACCATGCTACTCATCACACTCTCAAAATAAAAGTGACTGAACCAGTTTCCCCAAAATGTTCAGCTATTCCTTTTAGGTCTGGAGCTTCATTTAAAAAAGGCAAATGATGAGGCTACAACACCAAATCATTCAAACACAGGCAGAAAAAATGTTATTCAACAAGATGTTGAACTGTTTACTTGAGATGCATTCCTCTCATTTTAGAGTCTAAAGAGTCCATGTCCTACCTCAAGACCATCTGCTGCCTCTCCCTGTAACCCTCACCCCCTGCCCTGTGCTCCCCCGTGTATACACTCTGCAGCTGTTTGACCCATCACACACTGTCACACAGCTAATAGGTCTGAACCATTTCAAAACTCTTTTAAGTGCTTTTACAAATGGTAAATAGCTTAGACTGTCAGTGGTTTCCCCATAAACTTGTGCTTTATAACTCCTAATGGCTTGGATTACCATTTGGGGCCAAAACTTTTAGCATGTTTCTTTAAGCACTGAAGCTGTTTACATCATTGGTTGAATTTCCAGAATGTGTTTACATGAAAGGTTGATACATTGAGTATTTATATGGTAAAGATGGATGGGCCTGGTATAAGTGTATGTGGACTGTGGGTCAGGGAAACCACAGGAAAAGGGTCTGCAGGAAGAATCAGTGCTGCTGTTCACAGGATGTTTCACATCAGCCGGCTACAGAAGCATGCCTTTGTCTCACAGCCCATCTGTGAATAAATCAAAGGAAAATGTGAATCATACTGTAAGCGAGCATACAGTACTGGATGTGTGTGGAATGTTCCATCTTCTGGCTGCTCTGGATGCACAAGCGTCCATGTCCAATTGACTGAGTGGAGCGAGGAGGTCAAACTATGGAGTTCTAACAGACGTCTGCACACAAAGTGCCATTGTACACCTCAATGAATGGCGCTACTTCAAATGTTCAAAGATGTTCAAAGGGCTGTGCGTGTGTGTGTGTGTGTGTGTGTGTGTGTGTGTCGTTGTTTGGAGGCAGGGGGACTCTGACATCACACCATCCTGAGAACCTCTGGTGAACAAACATCAGACAGGATGCAGGTTTTAAAATGACCTTCTGTCAGGGAACTGTTGTCATTCAGAGGAATTTCCTCACAACACAACTGGTGACTTTTTAAGGCACCATCTTTTTTACCTGACACGTTTAGATCAAAACATTTAACCACTTATCAGTATTAGCATGAATATTACTGATTATCTGTTTTTAATAATGTTCATTTATTAGCTGCAGTACTTACCAACTAGATTTCAGACGTGAACAGATGGCAGTCTGCTGTCAAGCACGTTTAAATTGAAAAAGTAGAATCAGTAAATTGCTTTAGTTATTTACTATAGCGACTTAGTAACTTAACCTACACTATATGTGATGTTGAGCTACATAATGGTGACCAAAACCCTAACCCTTTACAAAAGTACAGGTTTGGCCTTGGCTTAGCTCAGGATCAAAACATGATTGGGGCACACCTGCTTTCGACTGAGATCTTAGTCATTCTGTGTTGATAACACTCAATTTATACACGGGCTCTGGCTAAGAGGCCCTCTGACCCTTTGGACCCCTGTGCCTGTGTCTAGTGGGCCTATTCAGTAATCTGTCAAAGCTTGCAGAGCTTTCTTTCCAGTCATTTTTCAGACGGAGATTTGCAATAACCAAGTGTTAAAGAGTTGTAGTATAGTGGATTCACTCGACTTGGCAATAGTGGCCTGAGTTTATATTGGAAATACAGTATCGTGCAGCTTTTCTGTGAATATTCACTTTGATCATGAGACTCTTTCCTCTGGAACAGTTAATGTTACAGGCCCCACTGAGACAGTATATGTGTATTCATTGAGTCTGTTTTGGAATTGGGGCAAAGTTTCAGTGTAACTGATCCATTTGTTAATTTAAGAGATGATCCAAAAATGCTTAAACTCAAATGTACCAATGAGGCAAAAGTGAAGAAAATCATTTCAACTTTAACTTTAAAATTCTAAGGTTGCATCCCACCACGTTCTCATTTACTCCTCAAGTTGCTAAGAAGCTCAGTGACTCATGTCTTAACGTGAATATAAAGAAAACAGTAGCAATGTATTTTGCTAATAAACAAAAAACATTTTGTGTTAATTGAGGACAAATATAAATAATAAATAATCAAAAATGATAATGAAGTTAAATATTTAGGTATGAGTTCGGACTTTTGAAAGCCATATGAAAAAGATGAGTAAAACTATCAAATGTAACATTAGTTAATTAAGACATATTAGGAACTTGTTCACAATAACCCATCAAAACATTTTTGCATGCAATGATGTTTTCATATCTGCATTAGTGCATATCCTGCTGATCCCAGGCCAGTAAGACTGTGCTGAAATGTTTGATTGGTATAAGATCATTGACAATTCCACTTCTTCCTCTGCACCACTGAAGAGCTTTTTTTCAGCTTCGCTCTGAGGACCTCTCAATCTGCCTCTGCAACTCAGACTTAAACGTCCCACTGCAGCAGTCAGCATTTGCACAACCTGTGTTTTCATTTATGAGCATGGTGGTCATCTACAACAAGAGGAGACAAGCTTATAGGCTTAAGTTACTCTGCAGATGAGAGTGAATAGAACATACCTGCAGTGCAAAGGGCTCATTTGGCAGAAGAATTCAAAGTGAACCACGTCATTGTCGGGGGCTTGATATTACTGTTCTACATTTTTGCTTAAGGAAGAATTTATATTTCTGTTCCTGCTGCAGGTGTGCGCAAAGGGATTTTTCCTGAGCGAGCAGGATGTGTGCTTACCATGTAACTGCAAAGGCCACGCAGATTACTGCGATGACATCACTGGTGTTTGTACAGTAAGTTTTCCCACATTATCATTCGCTGAAGTATCAGAGTGATCAAGCCACTTCAATGCATTTCATTTCCGTGAACAAATGGGAGAATGCTGCCATCAACTGTAATGTTATCTCTCTCAGAACTGCAGGGACCACAGTACAGGGGATTTCTGTGAAATGTGTGAAGATGGCTATATGCTGGCCCCCAGTCTGGACGGACGCCACGTATGCCGACCCTGTGCCTGCCCCCTCTCCGTCCCTTCCAATAAGTGAGCTATTCCATTCTTGTTTCTGCAGCCATAAGACCGTGACTGTGTGTTGGCAAGCACTGGGCGATGTCTGAAATACTTTCCCCTGTGTGTCCGGCCAGTTTTGCAGTGCGCTGTGACAGAGGAGGTGCCATTCTGCGGTGCAAATGCCAAGAGGGCTACGCCGGACATGTCTGTGAGAGGTCAGTGCGGAGACGGCTTCCGGCATAAGCACTGAAGTTCTTTGTGCACATTCAATATCAAGTACAGATTACTGGCTTACAGTAGGCTCCAGTGCAAGCCACCAGAGAACAACTGCAACATCTGCTGTATATATGCAGCAACTACTCTATCTCCCATGCAACAGCAGCTTTTTCTTTTTCAAAAGTTGTAATAGAATCGAGACAACTTAACAGGTGAAGTTTGGAGCCAAACCTAAAAACTAGCTGAAATTAGCTGCTAAAGGATACGCACAACTGCTTCCACAAGCATGCACAGATTTTCTACTCTCTGAATTACTGTGTGAATGCAGACAGAGTGAAAAGTTCTTCAGTGGAAGCCTCAGCCCCCTATAACCCACTGCTACCACAAGACACTAAATACTGAAAATAAAGAAATCATTAATAGACTTCATTGTAAAAGAACTTCTGGCACGCACAGAAAACCAAAGAGAGCACCCAAAAGTGTTTTTGTCCCTCACTCACTCATTCTAACAGGCAGTGGTATCATCCTATCCAGGTGCGCTCCAGGTTACTATGGCAACCCAATGATGATTGGTAATTCCTGTAAGAGATGCGACTGTAACGGCAATTCCGACCCTAACCTGATCTTCAACGAGTGCCACAACGTGACGGGCCACTGCCAGCACTGCTGGGCAAACACCGCCGGTGCCAACTGTGAGAGGTGTGCTCCAGGTTTCTATGGCGACGCCATCAGTGCTAAGAACTGCATAGGTGAGAGCAACGAGTGAACTCCTCCTTAACATTTATTCAAGAGATGTTTGAGTCACGCTCGCCAGACTGACGATGTTAATTAGCTTCCGTGTTCAAAGGTAATGCTGGAGTGAAGGTGCAGTTGTTGCTTAATGTTCTTATGAAAGCTGAACAATTCTAAGCGTGCATCTTAAACCAACATCAAAGCAGGGTGTATATTGAAGGCAGGGAAATTGAGTTTGTTGACACAGTTGTTCTGGCAGACTGCTGAACATTCCTCTCGTAGACCACTGACAGCAGTTCAGCATTCTTCCAGGTCCGTGTAGCACAGCACAAGATGACCTGAGATGTTATGTCACACTGTGTTGGAGTCAGCATATGAACAGCTTCAACGAATTCTGTTTTTCACCACCTATTGTTTTTCATCTCAGCGATATCAAAATGATTCTAAACAGTATATGCAGCAGAGTTGGGAGTTGTTTTTGTTGTTTTTCACTGCTATCTGCTCTCTGCATGTATGACATCCTGAAGCTGTTCAGTGGAAAAACTAGACAAGGTCACAATTCAGGATCAAGGATTACCTTATGCCTTTCGAGGTCCTGCAAGTCCAAAAATAACCCTTTCCACTGCGCTCATGCCATTATTTGACATCTAATGTTCCCACCATTGCATGCACATATGTCTGTCACAGAGTGCGAGTGCAATAGCTGCGGAACCTCTTCATGTGACGACAGAACAGGAGTGTGTCACTGCAAGCCAGGCGTCACTGGACGACTCTGTGACCAGTGTGAGGTGAGAGGAACTGCCTGACTTCCCAGTCCAGGTAGTATTTCTGCTGGGAGACTCAGGAATTTAATTTGTAGCATTGATAGGAGTGATAGGAGTTGAAGTGTCAGTTGAAGTGCTGATACGGTGTGTTGGTAAAAGGTTAATCACTGCAGTGAGCTGAAGTGTCAGCTCAAGTGAGAGTGCAGAAGACAACTGAAGTGTTAGTTAAGGTGCATTGGCTGAAAACAGCTGGACTCTCATTTGAAGAGTATGAAAGTAGTTGAACTGTCCATTGAAGAACAAGGGATGGAAACAGTTGAAGTGTCAATTGAGAAAAAGCCCTTGAGATAGTTGCAGCATATGCCCTTGATACGTAATTTGAAGTGTAAGAGAAGAAAGTAGGTGAAATGCCACCTCAGAAGCATTATTTTAAAACGACTGTGATCTGTAAAATCATGCTGTTTGTTATAAAAACATGCACCAAAGTTTACAGGTTATCCTGGTTCAGATTTGATCTCTGTTCCATTATTACCAACATTTCAGCTCAGTTGAGTTTTGTCTCCAAATAACATGGTGTAGATAATTTGGCTAAAGTGTTTTTGGGACAATCTGTCTGATCGTCATAGTGCTTGTATCCCATAACCCACCGAACTTACTTTACTTAATACTTTAATGCGTATGATGTTTTCATAAGTGATATAAATTATAGCCAAAATATAATAGATGGGAAGTATCCTTTGAATGATGCATGACAACAAGCTTGAAAATGAACTTGAACAGCCAGATATTGGGCTCTAACAGCGTTCTTCATTCATGTAATCTAGGAGGGGTACTCGGGTTTCTCCAGCTGTCAGGGCTGTCGGAGGTGTGAATGTGGGCCAGCCTCCATCCGCACCACCTGCCACCCTCTCACCCACAGCTGTCCGTGCCACCCGGGGGCCGGAGGTCGTTACTGCGAGCGCTGCCTCCCAGGCTACTGGGACTACAGCCCCTCTGGCTGCCAGAGTAAGTCATCTGTCCATCATATAGCATGTCCAATGTTCTCTCCCCCAGACAAATGGTCTGGGGGTGCAGATAACGCTTTCCCAGAAGCAAAGTCTGCGCTGAGCACTCAAGTTCCCACACCCACCACCACAGTGGTTTACATGATGTCAGAGAAGAATCTGCTGAGAGCTGTGACCCTGTGGCCAGAGACTCTGTGGAGAGCTGAATGACATCACCATGCAGCCCAAATCTATGCACACACACAGCTGCTAAAACCATCAGTCCCACACAAGAGAGGCCACCAGACAGATGTGCAGGCCTAAAGCCAAGACACCATCTATGGGGTCGTGATATATATTTGATAACTGCACTGCTGATCAAAGCTTTAGACGGATGTCCAGAACTTTCTGTCTTAAACTGTGTGATGAATTGCATCTGTTCTGTTTTTTTACAGAGTGTGACTGTGAGAGCGGCCACTGTGATATGCATACAGGAGAGTGCCTGCCAGAGGCCGCAACAGTCAACCTGTGCAACATCAGTAAGTGGAGCTAACAGCTGTAGCAGAGACTCCACTACCACAACTTTGTTCAAGTTTATAACACATTACAGCTGAGCTGTAATGCTGTCATCACTTATTTGCTTTTAGGTTGTGATGAGTGCATTTGGCATCTGATTGGGGACTTGCGGCTCTCAAATAAGACACTAGACCAGCTGAAAGTCGGAGTGCTGAACATCTCCACTGGGGCTGCTGCTAACGACAGGCTCAAATACTACAACTACACTGCTCATCGACTGCAGGTACTTTTAGCCTCTTTTAGCTCATTGTTTTGGTTTAATGGCCCACAAATGTATTGTTTGGTCCAGTTTCACCGTATTCATCCACCTTGTGTCCTGTCATCATGCAGCAGTTTTCCAGCAAAACAGTTCTGACTGGACACAAACTGAACACTAAATGAGAAAAAACAATAGCAACTAACAAGTGAAAGTGGATCATTGTATCAAGATGATACAGTGAAAAAGTCAATTACAGTGCTGCAATACACCATAGTTCTTGAAATGCAGTGAACGTCACGGATTAGTCCTGTTTAACAATAAGGTTTATGTTTAATTTTTCCTTTACATGTTCCTTACTGTACATTGCCACCATTTCCACCATTCCTAATTCATTATAATGTGGTATAATAAATGAATTAATGTCCTTTGATCTCAGACTCAGTTTCAAGGCTGGAGAAACAAGTCCTCTGTGATGAAGGCCCAGAGTGGGGAGCTGGAGGAGGCCACAGAAGCTGTAGTGATGGACATCAAACAGTTGGGAGAGTCGGTCAGCAAAGCAATCATGATTTATTTCATGCACATTAACCATTGAAGGGCAGGCTTTAGAAGTTTAAGCCAATGTTTGTTCCCTAGGTAACATGGATGCATCATATCTTAACATGTACATTCAAAAATCAGATTAAAGTACTAAAGTGTTTCAAACTTCTTTACTGCATACTCATGTGCTTCTAAACAGTATGTCAGTCAAATCTGTGCATTATTTCCACTGCAGGGTCTTAACAACATAAGACAGTATACAAAGTTGGACCTGACATGTTCTAGTTGTTAAAATTCTTTCTCTGTCTAATCTTTGTGCAAGACACCTGAGAGTTCCAGCTTGGTCTTTCGAGGCCAGTGACTTCAGTCACTGATTGATGTGTCATTGATTAGTTTTTGCTGTGGTTTTCCAGGAGAGTGTGGTGAAGACTCTGGGGAACGAGTTAGACAACGACACGCTGGAGACCTTCACCCTGGCTGAGCAGCTCAGCACAAACCTCACGGATCTCAACGTGCGCATTGAAGGTACCAAGCAGCTCTGCAATAATAATGCAGTAATGCAATAATGAACATTATTGACTAGCTTTTAGGAGTTTTGCAGGCTGCATACAGTCATTTTAAATATACAGTATCCTACAAGTGCCAAACTATATGAAGCCAGTTGACCTCTGAGTCTACACTTGCAATGTGCTTAAGTTGCTAACTGATATATGTGTGTAATTGTATGTGCACAGAGATGATCCATGACTGGGAGCTGTACAGTGTTCATCAGGATGTGGATCCAGAGGTGGTCAGACAGAACACTGAGGTGGCCCAGGGAATGGTGAACTGGATGAGGACACTGGATCTGTCTCCACGAGAGCCCATCGCCACTGACGAGTCGACTGAAGCCCATGACTGTGAGGACATACACAACAATTCACAAAACACACACGTGCTTGATGCACTGATTATTTCTTGTTACTTTCATTGTCTTCATTTCAGTATGGCAAGACAGAGTCCTCATGAAACTGTATCCAAATGACTCTTTCATTTTTAGCCACAACCAGCAGCTCTATTCCTGGTTCTGTCGGTTGGTTGGTCGGTCAGTCCACAAAAGATTCTCCACACAATCCTAAGCGGTCACGTGTGTGTGTGTGTGTGTGTGTGTGTGTGTGTGTGTGTGTGTGTGTGTGTGTGTGTGTGTGTGTTTGAGAGAGAGAGAGAGAGAGGGAGGAAAAAAATGGTGTGTTTTTATGTTCATGTCAATTGGCTAAAAGGGGGCTTGGCAATGGGAGTCGCTAGAAAAGGGCACATAACTTAATGTGTGCATATAATGTGGATGCACGTGGTCGCAGCAATTGCGAATTTGTGCTCGTTTCCCATTAAAGTGGAGAATGAAGATTAGAAAGATAAAGATCATTAAGGCTTACATGTTTCCAGGAAACTGTGTTCATGTGAGGAAAATCGATTGGTGACCTTCAACTAATGTTTAAAGTGAACATGTGTAAATTGTTTTGAACAATGGCTGATAAAGGACAGTTACGGGATGAAATGACTGTAGCATAACAGAAGAAAAAGTAGAGAATTGTCATAAAGTCAGTAAACTGTATTATACAACAATAATTTAAGCTAGCATTTGCTAACCTTAACCATTATCCAGCCCAAGCTCCTGATACCCAGGCAAAGTAGATTTTCTAGCCTGTAGCAGCAAAACCCCTGAGGATACTGATGTGAGCAAGAATGTGTTTTGTTTTTTCTGAATTCAGCTTTTCATTTGAAAGCCACAACAAATTTTCGAAAACAGATGTAGTATTTTCAAATTTGAATGCAAGAAGGAAAGAGCAGAAACAGCTCTGGAAAAGGTCCATTTGTCCCGTCAGCCATGTGAATGAGAGAGAGAAATAATAACCTGATACTGCTGAAATTACAGTTACAGAAATTACCAAAAAAAAAGCCAGTAATGGACAACACAGCACCACAGGCATTTTTGAAATAAAATACAAAATTTATGCTGCAGGATTCATGTACATGGACAATGAATTTTCCATTTTTTCACTTCACTCAACAGGACTTTCTATTTCGCTAATGTGTTTCAGTTGGAAGAACCGCATCCATCGTTCTCATTTTAGACTTTCAAAATAAAGCTTGCTGAGAAATGTTTATGGTGATGGTCATGTCGGCTTAGATTTAGGTACCCACACTACATGGTTAGATTTAGAAAAAGAATAAGGTTTGGGTTAAAAGGACTATTGGTTTCACACTGGAGCGTCTTGTCTGAAAGTCCTGTGACCACGTCCCTGCACAGACTTTGTCACTCTGTGTCCTTTGTTCCTCTTTATCAGTTTGAAAGTCGAGCACAGTGTCATGATAAATATAGAACATTTGTGTCCATTCACATGAATCTATGCTGATATTTAGCAGGTAATATTTGCCATGGTCACCATCATGTTAGCATGCTAGCATTTGCTAATTTGCACTCAAAATAATGCACAGGAGAGGCTGATTGGTCCCGTAAAGCATTGGACAAATAATGGTGAGACAGTGGCGCCAAATGAAAGTCAGCAGATAATTAGTAATACATTGTTATACTCCATCCTGAGCGGAACAAGAATATCTTAATCTGATGTCATGGCATCAAGTACTTGTCGACACGTTTCACTCTGGACCAAAAATAGCAACCTGCTTGTGGCACTAGATTAAAGGTCAGGGGGTCGTCACATTCCTTAGATTCATGTTTCATTCAATTATTATGAGAACAAGCACTGTTATACAAGAATATGTGCTGATAGAAGTTTAATTCACTTAAACAATAAAGAAAAAAGCATTGCTGTGTTCCAAAAACACAATTACATTTGGACACACACACATGAAGACACAGCACATAATTAGATACATGTTGTTGCATCACCAGCCCACCAGTACTGAACACACACACACGTATTTGATTTTCACTCAGCAACAGAGTAACAGAAATAGCCATTTTGGCCTGAGTGTCTCCAGTAGCAAGTCCTGAGTCACTCAAATATCACACTAACGATGATTCTGTAAAGTATTGGCTCATGTTTCTGATTGTGTTCACAGTGCTGAGGCGTATCCGTCAGTTGGAGAAGAAGTTGATTATCACAGAAGGCCGCCTCCCACCCGTCAGGGAGGTCCTGTCCCGCTTTTCCACCAAGCTGTCTGATGCTCAGGGCTTTCTCCAGAAAGCTGCCAGCACCGTCCAGGAGACGGACAACAGGAACAAAGCCAGCATCCTCAAATTCCAGAGGAATCAGGTGATTTCCCATGACCCCCCAGTGCCACTCCCTCCTCTCATCTCTCCTGCAGCTTCTCATGCTGTATCTGTCAGAATGGATGCATTAGTCCTGTCAAAGAGCCGTCCTCCCTTCTGTGAAGGAGTGTTCTGGCATGGAGTCCCTCCTCTAAGTGTGGTCTGCTTTATCTCCTCAAACAATCTTGAGATTTGTTCTATCACATGGAGGTACCTGCCCCGAAAACAGCCTTTTTTTAGCATGCACTGCACAGTTGCAAAAGGGTGTGAGAGAGAAATCTGGTTGTTGTTTGTCAGTCATGTCAGAGAAGTCTACAGAAACACAAATCCATCTGTGGAGCTTTGGACTGTTGTATTCGGAGGAGGATTGCACAAGATGAGGGACGGAGGGCTTGGGAGCAATGCAGCAATGTAAATTTTTCCCATCATAATATTGAGTCTACACACAGAAAACCTGACTTTATTTTCCCATGATACATTCTGTCGCCAACACACAGATTTATTACTATCCATACAAGATTTAGACTGCTCAGAAATTATTTAGTATGTATGGTAGAGTGGTCGTAAAGATATAGTGGTGCATATACGCAGATATACTGCATATATCCACCTCTGGGCAGGAGGATTTGCTATGTATATCTATCATAATGTAGCTAGGGATACATATTATAATAACATCTACCTCGCATTCTCCCAGGTCACAGAGGAACCACCCTAAAGGCCCAGTGATCGTAGTATATTTAAATAAATAAATATCAGACATGACACTCTGTGCTGGATTACTTGCAGCATTTGAAGCAAGTTTTAACCCTCTGTAAGTTCATGTTCATTCTGTAGTGAGATGTAGAAATAACTTTAAAACATATAAATATCTAAACATATGCCAAGAAAAATGTTTGGCCTTAATGTAAATACACATGATTTGTAATAAATGAGCTAACACGTGCAAAAACACTGTTATGGGCTGTCCAGTCCTTGAGTTTATATGCTGTATCTTAATGTCATTTCCTCTGGATTTGTTGATTTACAGCTGTGTAAAATCATGTGTGGTTGGAATTTGGATCCAGGAAGTTGTGATTCAGCCCTCGTCGTCATGCCTTGGTTGACATTATGGGTCTGCTGTCCAGCAGAACAGCTGCTGCAGAGTTCTGTGTGTGTCTGTGTTTGTGTATTTGCGTGCGCATGTGTTATCAGGAGTGGGGATCTCCATGATCAGGGTCTCTGCTGTAAATCAATGCCATGAATGGTGTACTAACCAAACATGGAGCCTCTCCTAATCTGGGGCTCTTCCTAGCCTCAGCACAGACCGGTCGACACTAGCTGCAGCCACAGTGTGCACAGTGCTGGGTGACCACAGCCAATCAAATGATCTCATCATTGTGCCATACCCAGTCATGCAGTCAAATTATCAAACCGGGGATACCGCGTCCATGTGGACGTATGTTAACCACTCTCCCACCTGGATGCCCCATTGTCATAGTTTTTCATCTGTGAACACCAGCATGGTGTGAAAAAAAAGTTCTAACAAGCTAAAATTGTGTCCCACAATTGAACTTAAAAAGTAAAATACAGACTAAACTTTAAATCTGAATATAGACAAAAAATAAAAAAATAGTGTTTGCTTTAACTATCAGTCTCATGTCCTTGTGTTAAATACAAAGTTGGAGCCAGGGGGTGATTTGTTTAGTTAGCTTAGTTTAGCTTAGCACTGGAAGTATGAGAAGACAACAGTTAGAGGTTTTACAGGGAGTTTGTGATGTAGCGATTTCTTGGTGAGCAACAGATGACAGAAGTGAGTTCAGAGTGTTATTGTCACAATGATGTTGCTACAATGGATAAGCTGTTGTTCACAAAAAAATGCTTCCAGCGTGTACCTCCGTTTATATTGTAGCTACAATGTGTACAAATGAGATATAATATGTTTATTAGTGAGCTTTACAGGTGATGAAAGGTGTTCAGCTTCAATGCCAGGCTAGCTGTTTCCCATTGTTTCCAGTATTCATGCTAAGCTAAGCTAATCGCCTCCTGGCTTTACTCCAAATGTAACATACAGACATGAGTGGTATCAATCCACTCATCCAACTCCTGGCAAGAAAGTGAAGAATTGTATTTGCTGAAATGACAAACTGTTCCTTTAGAGACAGTGTTTCAGGGTGTTTGGTGGCCATGGCCCCTGAGGTTTAAGACACTAAATATGTAATTGCAGTGTCATCCTGTTCGAGTCCATCTGGAGATCCACCTTCTCATTTCACAACTATTTCTACTGCATCATATCTAATAAAGACAGAAAAATGATAAAGTAGTATTGGAATAAGTTCTGAAGCTTGAATTGTGGCTAACTTATCATGTTTATTTCCTTTGGCCCTCAGGCTAGGCAGCAGAGACTGGCAGAGGATCACGCTGCTGTCAACGAAACACTGGATATAGCCAGCGGCTTCATCTCTGAAACAGAGAGGACTGTGGCTGAGGTGGATGCCATAGTGCAGGTGAGGCCTACATGACTGTAATGACCCATGATGATTTCATAGCTGGGGTCAAGGGTGAGAATGAAGTCCCTGCTGTCCAGTGATGCTAAGGTTCTCTTTATGGCTCACTGAATGAGGGAGTATGTATCATAATCTAATAGACTTTGATATGGAGCTGCAATATCTCAGAGCCTGCATTGAATTTATTCATGAAATGGATTCCCAAGATGCAGGCTGTGTCAGATTCTAAAGCTGGCCAATTTGATTTGGAAGCAATTTGTGGATTGCTAGAGATTGAATAAGGCGTGTTCTCAAACAGCTCTCCCTTTTTTGTCCAGTAGCTCTTTATTGAGTTACTCTGGGGGGAATTACAATCATCCTGACATAACAATGTTAGCTTGTCTGTGCATGTGTGTGTGTGTGTGTGTGTGTGTGTGTGTGTGTGTGTGTGTATGTGTGTGTGCGTTTTCTTCTATTATGGACTTTAAGTAATCACCAGGTAGAAAGATTCCTAGAATAGGACATAAATTTAAAGCAGTGGAATGTCCTGGCAAATAGTAAATGAAATATTTATGTATCTGCGTGTTTGCACGAATACACCTTTGCATACAGAATGTTACCGAGTACCATGCAGCAATTGATGGCGCCAGCCAAAGGCTGAAGGACAAGACGGAGCGTCTCTCTCTGGCTGACAGAGATCTGGTGCAGAGGGCCGACCAGCACGCTGAGGAGCTGGAGAAACAGGCCAACGAACTAGAAGAGTGAGACACTGTTATTTGACTCATTGTTAAAATAAAAATATTAGTGCATTAGATTACTACAACTTTAGTTCAACAGGATTTCCACGAGCACTAGAATTTCTTGGAAATTGGACTGTAACATCTATCATCCTGTGTCCTCCAGGGATCTGAGAGAGAGCGATGCCAATGGCTTTGTGCAGAGAGCCATAAGTGCTGCCAACGTCTATAACAACATAGTGAAATACATCGACGATGCCAATATCACCTCACTCACCACCGCCAACTTATCCCAGAGAGCTGAAGATGTATGTTACACGACAGAAACACATAGCATGCATCCACTGAGACTCCCATCACCATTCTGTAGCTTTGTTATGTGCTCTGTGTTTTAGGCCATCACTGGCATCAACGTGCAGCTTGGGTACCTGGTGACGCAGAGCGACAATGTTTTCAAGGAGTCTGTTACGTTACATTCAGAACAAACTGGTATGGTGTTGTCACAGACTGACATATCACTTAAAGGTTTTCACTGTAAATATGTCCATCAGATGTCCCTTTGACAGTTACTGTATGTCTCTGTGACAGAGGTAGAAATTGAGGTGCTTGACAAGACGAAATACATCGAGGAGACCAAAGAGACCATGGACAAAAACACCAATAAACTTGCAGAAATAGTGGAGGGTATCAGTGGAATTCACAAAGGTAAGGCATTGCTCAGTTATTTTTAAGTAACAGTGTGATGTTTTGCTGGCAAAACCAGAGACGGACCAATGTTTTACTTATTTTCCCATTTTTAAGATATAATTTAGTACTAGTAGTTTTGCCATCAATAAGCCGAGTTCCTTTGAATTTGAATCAAAGGGTTCCGTCAACTACTTTCACCATCACCTAAATGCTCTAAACCCCGCTATATCACAATTATCTTTCTTGGCTTTTGCATCCGTTACAGACAGAACACCACAGCGACTGGAGTTCACCCTGAAGGTGGCTGAGGAGACTCTCAACCGCTCAGCAGATGTTCTTCAAACCGTCATGCCTATCGCCAACAAAGTGGAGGAGTGGGCCAACAACATGCGAAACAATGAATACTCTACAGATGCTTATGAACAGGCTGTCTTGTCTGCCGGCGAAGCAGGTATCATAACTGCTCTAACACATACATATATTGGATATTTTAAATATCCTCAGTGGAAAATCTGCCGTTTTGTAGTACCATTCATGAGATTGCTCACTTTCCTCAATGTCCTGTTTGTATCATCCTGTTTAAATTCTTGTTTCCTATCAATGTAACTTCAATGTAACTTGTAGTGGAGAACCTAGATGTGCTCGTTCCTAAACTGCTGGACAAGCTGAAGGTTGTGGAGGAGAAGAAGCCTGTCAATGTGACCACCAACATCATGAGGATCAGAGAGCTCATAGCCCAGGCCAGGAGTGTGGCCAAGAAAGTTAGTTCATTTCATTAATCATGCTTACAGTGTGGTCAATTTAGGTCAGATCAAGCTCCCTTTAAGACCTGTTTCCTATTCACTAACCATCAAGGACACATACACAGACCACTGTCATAATCCCATGGCACAGCAGTTTACATATGGACAGTGTCACCAGTGACACTGGTGCATTTCCAAACATTTTTAAACTGCACACCTTCTATTGATAGACATCTGTTGCCTAGTTAACATTATACATAGAATTCAAGTGAGTAATGGCAGCTCCTAGCAGTGTACAGTGTACAGGTAGTGAGAGAGGTAGTGTGTGTTGACCAAACCATCAATAAACAGCACAGGTTAAGAGAACAGATGGCGCCATGCACAAGTAACATTACCATGAAATTAGGTTAAGGCCCCTCATTCTGGATACTACATTTGTTACGTTAGAATCTGTAAAACTTCCAGCTGTACACCCATGAAAGCACTTCAACTGATCACTACTGAACTGATTGAAGAACCTGATAAACTTTCACACCATTCATTAAGCAGCCAGAAATCGTATTAATATCCAGGACTCTGATTAGATAGTTCATTGCTCATAGATAACATGGAGATGTCCTTCTTTGGATAATGAATATTTTCCGTGGGATACTTTTGTGATTCAATTTACACCAACGACTTTAAGTCACTGTGCTTCATTTTCTACCCCAGGTCCAAGTGTCCATGAAGTTCAACGGTCAGTCCTCAGTGGAGGTTCACCCTCACAGCAACCTGGAAGAACTGAAGACAGTGACGTCCATCAGCTTGTTCATTAGAGTGGACCCTGACAAAGATCCCATCGAGGACCGTTTCATCCTATATCTGGGAGACAGAAATGTGAGGAATCCAGTGAAAACAAAAGTGGTTGCTTTGCCATTTGGGGTAATGAGTTACTATAAAACAAATGCCTACCACGAAGAATGCTAAGTGGGTACAACTGGGAGCCGTTACATCAAGCAAAAGCACTGTGGATCTGTTAAATAAGTGCTACTTAGCTAGGAGGTTTTATGATGGATATGTGGCCCAGGTCTGTTGCTGAAGCTTCACAAACTTGCGCGCAGAGGCCCAGGCCAGAGATGAAAGGCTGGGAGTAGTTTGCGGGCATGAATAGTTTGTTGTGATCACGGGGGCAGGAGTGACAGGCTTTGAAAGAGCACAGTTGCCCCTTTCAAAAGGTCTCCAAGAGACGCCTGTGACAATAGTGCATGTGTGTGCCTTCAAAGTTGCAGTTCATTTACATAAATACCGTTAGCCTCCACCCACCGGGGCACAGAAACAGTGCAGCTACCCAGTGTGAGGCCTCTCTGTTCTCTTTAACAACACTTCACCGTGGTGATATCCCTGCCACTGTTGTCTATGCAGTGGTGTTTGTCTGCGGCTTTTCAGAGTGGAATAATAGCCTCAGCATGAATACTATTGGTAGTCACAAATGAAGGATGTTTATGTTTTTGATAGCACCATATTTCAAGGTGAACTCACATTGAATATTGAACTCACCATGACGCAACATGCTGATTTCTGCTGTTTTTGTTCACAGGGTAGGAAGGACTACATGGGACTCGCCATCAAGAATGACAACCTGGTGTACGTGTACAACCTCGGGGGTGAAGATATTGAGATCCCACTGGGCTCCAAGCCTGTAAGCCAATGGCCCGCAGTCTTCAACTACATCAAAGTCGAGAGGTAATCAACTTTGGGCCTCATGCAAGAATCACTCATAAAAAAACAGATTTGTCAAATTGCTGCTATAAAGTGATCGAATAGAACTTGCCACATGAAAAGATTTTCTCCAATAATTAAATCTGAATGAATTTAAGTGTCTCAGTAACACAGTGGAGCAAAGTTTTTACAGCTGGGTTCCTGTTTTGATTGATTAATACGAACACACAGTGACAAACATGCACACCTCCTGTAATTTGGCCAGCAGTTTCATGCTGTTGCACTGCAGTGGTGGTGATGCACCAACAAATGTAGCTGTGAACAATGGAAGGCAGTGAAGAAGAAGACAGCTAATAAGTGAGCTTTGAAGAAGAGGGAAATTCAGCAACACGTTTGTGATACATCAAACGTGCATACAGTGGGTTCTGGTGAGTAATAGTGAATGTAAACACTGCTTATAATAAAGTCCACAGGACTCCTTTAATGTAACATGTATAAACTGCTACCTATGTTATTACCACCACAGCTTTCCAAATTAATAAGGTCGGAGAATGTATTTATTTCTTTCTCTTCTTTTCTTATTCAGTTCAGTTCAAATCCTCTTCCTCCAACAGCAGCCTCAGGCGTCTCTCTGCAGGTTGACATGTATTTTGCAGCTGAAATTCTTCTTTGGAAACATTTTTGTTAATGAACCATAATGGGACGCAGAGCCTTAGGTAGAAATCTTGCACTTATTACGCTAATAATCTGACCTCACGATAGTGCACCTACTGACAAACAGGAGGAATTCATTGAAACAAACAATATACAACAAGTCTGTGCAGTCGAGAGGGTTTGCTGAATCTGACTTGTGTGAGTGTGACTCAAGAAGGAAGAGAGAAGTCTGATAAGAATACAATCATGTTCTTCCATGAGGCCCCTGTCTCACATACTGCACGTCTACTGTGCTAAAATCACTTTGGTCACTCGTGTCCCTTTGTGCTCTTTGCTTGCAGGCTGGGCAGACATGGAAAAATCTTCCTGACCATCCCCAGTCAGAGCACCACAGACGAGCAGAAATTCATCCAGAAAGGCGAGGCACCAGGCACCGACTCACTGTTCGACATCGACCCCACGGATATGGTGTTCTTTGTTGGTGGTGTCCCACCAGATGTCAAGGTGATGCCTTTTTACAAACATTCCATAAATGACTTTATGGAAAATCATCAGTTTTTTTCCTAAATGATGACATTTGTTTGTTTTTTGACTAACCAGCTTCCTCCTCCTCTGAGTCTTGCTCCGTTCGTGGGCTGCATCGAGTTGGGTTCACTGAACAACGATGTGATCAGTCTATACAATTTCAAAAAAACTCACAGTATGGATGTAGTCACATCAACACCGTGCCCCAGGTACACATGTCTGTATTAGCCTGTTATAAAACCTGTAATCCAACCCTCTCATTTGATGCATGTGCATTATTAGATGAAGATCTGAAGATCATCACAGAGTCTGTTTCAAAATATTCAAATAATATTCATCTTTTTTTTCCTTCTGCCCTCAGGTACAAGTTGGCATTTTCCCAGAGTCGTATTGCGAGCTACCTGTTTGATGGGACGGGCTACGCACTCATCAATAACATTGAGAGGAGGGGCAAATTTGGTGTTGTCACAAGATTTGACATTGCAGTGCGAACTGTCGCAAACAATGGTGTCCTTTTCCTCATGGTCAATGGGGTAAGTCGAGAAACTACCACAGATCTTTTACACTGAAATACAAGGATAAATCTAACATCTCAAACTGATTTTTTGCCGTATTCAGAGAAACTCACCATGTGTTAAATGTTGAGTTTCTCAGACCTGAGAGGCTGGGCATTAATGGATATGAAAGTTCTATACAAAAATTTCCACATACACAATACATTCAACATACAGTATATCTCACTGTGTTCCATTTTCTTCTTTCTAGACATAATGACAACTGATGAAGTGTAGAAGCATATGTAGTTTTCATTGTTCAGTGTAACTGAAACGTCACTGTCACATCCTAATGTGTTTTGACCTCTTCTTTCCAGGATAAATATTTCCTTTTAGAGTTAAAGAATGGCTTCCTGCGCCTAATGTACGACTTTGGCTTCAGCACTGGACCACAGCTTTTGGAGAATAACTTACCAAAGCTGCAGATAAATGATGCACGATACCATGAGGTAGATTCCATCTTCTTTTTTTGCTGGTTAGACAATCCCATCTTGAACTTGTGAATGATGGGATGTCATGTGTTGCTCTAACTGTTGGTGCTGGGCCATTTGCACAGGTGTCAGTGATCTACCATCAGTCAAAGAAGGTTATCCTACTGGTGGACAAGAGTCATGTTAAATCAATGGAGAATCCAAAAACCACTCTGCCTTTCTCGGATATCTACATAGGCGGGGCTCCCTCGAGCATTCTCAAATCAAGGTCAGTTAAATACACGAGCAACCAAACGTATTACACTGAACATAACAAAGTCTGATTTCCAGAAACTGCATGTTTCTCATGTGCAGACCAAAACACTCAAAGCTGAACTGGCAGAGCTGGCCGTCACCCTTCTGAAACCCCAAGTGGCAGCTCAGCTCAGAGCAACGTATTTCACTTATGAAAGTCTGAGTCCAACTTCTGTGGATGACACCGCCGTTAAGACTGCATTTTTGATTTCTTTCTCGCGTAAGGGCACAGGAACAATTAGTAAATATAGTATTGACCTTGACATACCACTGTATTAAGTTATTGGAGGAAACATGTTAGCATTTTCACATCCATCAGAGAAAGAGCAACATTAGCATTCATTTAAATGGTGTCTCTAACCATCTGGCTCAGCTAAGCAGCTAAATGCTCCACTCTGTTCACCAGCTAGATGCTAGCTGTGTCTGTCTGCTGCTTGACATTGGACAGATAGAGTACAGTGGGTTTAGCAGAGCTTTTTCACTGAAAACAGCAATTAGTTCAGCTTCATCAGTAACCTGATGAAGGTCCTTGTATCAAAATATCGATGTCAATAAATGTTTCTGATTGCAAGTGTAGAGGATAGTGTGACACATGGTCTTCTATGCCCCTGCCCATCTTTTGGTGTGAATAGCTAAAGACCAAATAATTTTCTCAGGAGTTGGTGGAAAACAAATCAGAGCTAAATTGGAGCTATATTTGACAGGTGGCCACAAACATGAGTCCAAATGAATGCTGCTGTGCCTCTGCTAGATGTGAAAAAAGGCAACTGTTTGCTAAAATGCCAGCCATAACAACCTCACAAGCCCATTACTATCAGAGGTGTGTTTTTAGTTTGTTATGGAGTTCTTCTGCTCCCAAGTAGCCAAAAAATATACAATTGCACCTTGAAAGGAAAGTTTGTATTTCACTTTAAAGTTTCACTTCATTGCTTTGTGTTTGTCAAGAGATTTCCTTGTAGAAATTATACCTGACAGTGTACAAATGGGGCAAATAGGTAATTCCTTTAGTCTAGATATGGTTAAGACCCACTCTGCAATTTGGCAGGATAAGAAGGATGTTTTTGGCATAAATACCTTGTCTGCAGCAGCCAATAATCTCACAATAGGATGGTGACATTATGTGTATCATCACAGGCCGGAGTTGTCTGCTGTTGTGGGCCTGAAAGGCTGTGTGAAAGGTTTCCAGTTCCAGAAAAAAGACTTCAACCTGCTGGAGGAGCCTGGCACCATTGGCATCAGCAGCGGCTGCCCTGAGGAGTCCTTTGTAAGTGCTCCTTATTGCACTGCATATGTCCCTCCTGAATCAATTCTGATTATGGATGAAGAGTAAACTACACACACATGCAGGCTCACACACATCTACACACATACACAAACTTTCAATCTCAATTGAGAGAAAATAATTGGCTGTTCTAGTTGAACAGCTTTCACATGAGTCATTCGATATTCCCATCTGGGAGTCACTGACCTGTGGGCTGAGCAGTGAGTGACAGGTAAAGAAGCGATGACACTGAGGTGTGTTTTACTGTGACAGATGTCCCGTGAAGCCTATTTCACTGGAGAGAGCTACCTGGGGTCCACAGCAAAGATTTCACCCTTCGACAACTTTGAGGGAGGACTCAACTTTAGAACGCTGCAGCCCAGCGGACTCCTGTTCTACCACAGTGAAGGGGTAAACACTATTCTACATCCTGATACACAGGGAAAAAAAGTCATATTTTACAAAGTGGTATAATGTTAAATTTCAATTTTTTTGTGGCTTTTACTGCTGTCCCAATAGAATTTGAGGTTAGAATAAGGTTAATCACAAGCATCTTTGTCATAAATCACGACAAATCAAGAATTTACCTTGGTTGTTTTTTAATAGAAAAAAAGAACATCTCCTTAAGGCCTTCCTGTACTGCTGAGTAATAACTATAATCTTATTTTCTCCCACTTCAGTCTGATGAGTTCAGCATCTCCCTGGAGAACGGAGCAGTGGTGCTGAACTGCAGAGGCACCCGAGTTAAATCTCACAAGAAGCAGTACAACGACGGAAGGACACACTTCTTAGTGGCCTCAGTGAACAATCAGAAGTAAGTATTCAGCTTCACAGCTGCAGGGTCATGCTAACAGCTGTCCTTTGTGCACTTCTGTGTTGGGTTTTGAGTTCAACCAACTATAAATCATGCTTCCTCTCCACTGTAGAACATTAGACAGACTTGAATTTACACATATGGAGAGAGCAGAACTCCTCTTAGAACAGCTCTCCATCCGCATTCATTAAATTTCAAGAGTATTTGATTGCTTAACCCATGTGAGCCTGAATATGGAGAAAGTGTCAGTTTGGTCTATTGGCATATTTTTTTGCTTGTAGGAAAATGAGATGCTGACAGAAATCGAAGGAGAAACACTCACTCCATCAGTTTATTAAGTGGTTTATGTCTAATTTAAAGTTTTAAGTCCAATTCTGTGTGCATAAACAATCAAAGCACTGGGAGATGTATTTCAATACTGAATGCAGGTGGACATGAAGACAAATGAAAAAAACATCAAAGAAGAAAATCAGAATTATCCTATTCCCATTGTATCTCTATAGAAACTGCCTGTTTTTTTTTCTTATTATTATTTGATAGTGAGCTGAGCACAAACTGCGTGCAATTTCTATTGTCAGTATCATTTATATATTCCTTAAGTGACTGATATTCCTCTCTTATCTGTATTTTGTTTTGTGTTTTGTGTTTGCATGACTTTCAATTAATCATATCATACCATTTAGTAACACACATTCTCTTATAGCTACACATCAATAGGTTTATGATAGTTTTCTCATATGACATCAGTAGAATATTACAGGGACTGTCAGAGTGTGTGTCCTGTCCAAAGCCTGGTCAGATTACAGCAATGAGATTTGTCTGTTAGCTTTCTGGCACAAGTGCGACTGCACTAGCCAGAGCTGTAGCATGGCAGTGTGACCAAGCACTAACAGGAAATCCTCTGGGCACTGTGGCTATATTGGACCTTACTTTCAGTTTATCACCATGACAATGAAGACCTGGAAATCTGAAGAATTCAATAATTATCAAGATATAGTAGGATATGGTGACTAAAGAAAAAGTGAATGGCTGACTGGTCGAACTGTTCACCGTAGGTATTCACTGTTAGTGGACGACAAAGACAAGCAGGACAAAAAACGTCCGTCATCAGCTACGAGATCCCCATCAGGTTCTGCTGTAAAGACTTTCTACTATGGAGGGTCTCCAAGCAGCAGCTTCAAGAACTTCACGGGCTGCATCAGCTACGCCTACATCAACAGGTAAATAACCAGTGAACAGTCATTGCAGCCTAGAGTAATAGATATTCACATATCTGACAACTGCAATTGAGATTACATTGAGAAGTTTCTACATAATTTGATTCAATTTGGCTCCAGTTGCTGTTTGGTGTGGCAGCTTTACCCGCTCCCCCTCTATGTGAGGAAGACACTCACAAGTAAAGCTATCAGCTGAGTGCTTAAGGACATAGAAATTGTTGCTATGCAGACATGTTGGTGTTCTGAGAGCCAACTCCACACCTCTCTGTCCCTCCTTCTACCTGTATATCTGTAGACAGGACCGGGACATTGAGCCTGAGGACTTCCAGCGGTACACAGTGAAGGTCCAGACCTCCTTGCAGGACTGTCCAGTCCAGCGCCCCCCTGCAGGTCTGCTGTCAAGACACAGAGAAGACACTTCTAGAGCCAAACATAGCCGCTCACAGAGGGTAAAATGCCTTCAGTAGACCCCAATGAACACAGTTTTTGGGGGGATCTATCCTTTTTCTTTTGGTTGCAATGACTTGGGTCATCTTGATAACCAATAAATGTTCTTATAGGTTAGCAGGGAGAAGTTCAGCCTCCCCCTGGGCCTGATGGATCTGAAGAGTGATGACCAGGAGCCATCAGAGGTGAACATCAAGCCCTGCTACCTCTCTTCAAGTCCCAGAGCAATCCGCCAAGCCTTCCACTATGGCGGCATTGCTAACAGCAGGCAGCACTACTCAGACATCCCAGACTCCCTTTCTGAGAGGTATATCAAGCAAAGAGCTCTTTACAAGTAACCTCAAGGTCAAGTCTGTTCGAAAGCTCACTCTGCACATGTGCTTTCGAGTTTTTCTTTGAGTGTGCATGCATGACTGAATGCACCTACCATCTCCCAGGTCCCACTTCTCCTTGTCCCTGAAGACCCACTCATCCTTTGGCCTCATCTTTTATATATCGGATGTCCAAGAGGACAACTTCATGGCTCTGTTCCTGGCCCATGGGAAGCTCGTATACACCTTCAACGTAGCAGACCAAAGGGTCAAAATCAAGAGCGAGGAGAAATACAATGATGGTGCATGGCACAATGTAAGTTCTTTCGATCAGTGTATATGCATGGCTGGATGCATTTTAGTTATGTGTCAACAATTTCTACAGTGACGACCTCTCTTCTCCTCCTGAAGGTTATATTTATCCGTGATGGGAGCATGGGCCGGTTAATAATTGATGGGCTTACAGTGCTGGAAGACAGAGCTCAGGGAAGCAACGTCTCCTGGCATGTCAGCAGTCCCATCTATGTCGGAGGAGTTCCTCCAGGGAGAGCCCAGAAGAACGTTCAGGTATGGCTTAAACTTTATGGATTTAACATTGAAAACATACACAGCATGGCTCAATTGGAATGCATGAATATTCTAGAGAGGTCCGTCGCTCTGAGTAAAACAGTAACCTCTTACAACTCTCTGTAATTTGTAACTCTTATATTGTCATACCAGAAGGCATCCAGCTCTGCTCAGTTTAGACTGCTGTTCCCACAGACAGCAGGAAACCAGCATTGTGATCCTCATCCCCAACAGGAAGGCATCGTCTGATTTTTTTATAGCAGTATTCATTTTCTTTCCTATTACTCATAGTCACATGTTCGATTGTTGATATTGAAAGTATGAATTAGTGCAGCTACCCTATTTAACTTTTGCTTAAGAGCACACAATGGCCACAAATGGTAATCACTGGTAAATGCTAAAATGCATCATAACAGTCACACAAGTAACGAATCCAGAATAAACTGTGGTGGCAAAAGTGTACAGAACTGAGCAAGGATGTGTTTTATGTTTATGAATTCAACTTTTAATTTATAAGTATTTTACTTTTTTCTCCCACATTTACATCTCTTAAATATCTACCTCACTGTGGTTTTCAAAACTGAATATGAACCTTCTAACAAGCGTTTCCATGCGTGTCCCTTTCAGAGAAACTCTGCATACAGCTTTACCGGCTGTTTGAAGAACCTTCAGCTTGATGGCCAGTGGCTGTCCTCCATGACGGAGACTTTTGGGGTCACTCCATGCTTTGAGGGACTCTCTGAGGCGGGAACATACTTCTCAGAGGAAGGAGGATACGTCGGGCTGGGTAAGTTTCTCCTTTTTTTTTTAATGGATAACAAAAAGAACAGGCTTGTTTTTCCTCCAGTTTCAAACTGAAACTAAAGAACTATAAATCATAAATACAGAGTTTGCAAAGTGTTGATTTTGTGCAATCTTTCTTCCCCAATGGACCACCACCTAAATTTGGCAGGATCTGCAACTCTTTGCAAACTGAACATCTGTTATATTACATGGCTCATTAGATTTCCTTTTGGAAAACTCACAAGCCCCTCTGGTCGTCCACCATCTCATGTGCATGAGAGAGTTCGGTTGGGTGAGGGAACATGATGCCCTCAGTGCAGCTGTGGTGAAACTGGGTCTCTGCTGAGGGGGAGAACAGAGGACGGGGGGGAGGTGAAGACCCAAAGTAACATGGGAACTGAGCTGCATCTGTTAAACGAGTCGAGTAATTTCACACATGCAGACTCCACAGAGAAAAATGGCGGAGTAATGCAGCAGAGAGGTGAAGCCCAGAGAGGGTGAAGTACTCAGAACTCACTTCATCTCGCTCTCTCTGTTTGTCTCCCTCAGATGAAACATTTGACCTCGGGCTGAGGTTTGAGCTGGTGATGGAGGTGCGCCCCCGTGTGGCATCCGGAGTGCTACTGCATGTGTACGCAGCAGAGGGCAATTTCACAATGTTCATTCATCAAGGGGAGGTAAGTCATTGGCACAGTCATCCAGAAAGCTACACACATTCAGGTCAGGTAATTCTTCTCCTGTTCGCAAAGTATAGATACACTGTTGGTGTATTTTTCCAGGTCGTGGTTCTCGTGAAAGATGGGTCTCAGGAGTTCTTCACAAAGGTGGCACCGAGACAGGGTCTGTGTGATGGCACCTGGCACAGAATCACTGGTGAGAATTTTCAAATGAACATTGAAAAGCCAATTAAAAGAAACAGTGAACAATAAGAAGACTGAATGATTTACTCCTCAGATATGATGCTTTTTCAGACACTTTACACTGCATTTTTAATTGTGGTCAATATCTGATGCCAATCTGAACAATTTCACACTGTATTTATAATAAGAGTAACAAATATAAGAGAAACTAAACAAAGGCAAGTCTAAGTAGGTGGGTGTCGAGCTGCAGTAGATGCCAGGGAGGCCAGTGTAAAGAAATCTAGATTTCTGTCACAAGAGACCTTTTATAGACCCTGGCTAAAAGCTTTCCAGCAGCATTCTGCAGGGAGTATGAAATGCTCATCGCACAGCTTCACCGTTTTTGTTTTTTTTTTTCACTGTTTGTTTTATAGCTCTTAACTGTATGTTAAAGTGGCCCTGCTCAGCTGCTTCTAGTGCCACTTAATCTCACACACCATTTTGTCACTTTGGAGTTTTGCTGCTGTTAAGCAAAGGTCTAACAACTCCCTGTCCCTCACCTGAGCACCTCCATAGCAGCTCTCGTCGTCTTTTCTCAAGCACCACCATGAAGTCATCACAAATGTTGTGCTGGATTGACACACTTTGCACGGATTTGCATTGGCAAAAATCAATGCAACCTGTTTCTACAGTTACCTAGTTCCTCTTTCTTACTGTTATTTCTTTTCATTTAGTTTTTCTGTTGGATGAGTCTGTTTTGATGTGTCTAAAATCAGTTTGATTCTGTTCACACTGTCAATAAAACACATCCAAATCCCATATAGGGATCAGGTTTTGGCCACTGTCACAGACTGAGAACATTTATTCAATTACTGTATTGAAGGACAGTTTTGAGGTACTGTCTTATTGTCATTAAACTGAGTTTTTTCAAGCAAAACATACTGGGATGATCAACTTAGAAAATAAATATATACAGTACATTGTGTGGTGTAGTGTACACACTATATACACTATAATGTTGAGTTTTTATTGGATACTATGGTAAATACATTACATACATTAGCACTATACTTACATAAAATGCAGGAACTGGCAAGAGAAGGATATTAAAAAGGTCAAACCTGAAGCAGCAAAGGCCAACATATCTTGAAGTATAGTCTCTAATATGGGTCAACCTCCAGAAAGATCCTATGCTTCCCATTATGCAACTCCCTAATGACATCACTATTACATCATAAGGGTTTTTAAAGCTCCCTACTTAGCCATAGTAGAAATTCTAAAGCTGTTTTTGTGGACTGAGTATTACTAACCAGGAAATCCTCTTTATGTGTAAAATATGTAGGGTAACCCTTTAAAATGTGCTCACATGTTGATTCATCAGTACTAACAATTCTGTAATGTAATACATATTACATTACTGAAACGGGTTCTACATGGTGACTACTTTTAATTTTGTGCTTTAGTTTATTTTAATGAGGACACTTTTGTATTTTTAATTAGTATTTTTAAATGCCAGATTTTACTTGTAACTGAGTATTTTACAGTGTCTTATCGATATTTAAGTAAAATACTGGAATAAGGAGATTAAAAACAATAAAAATTCACAATAGTAAGTCACAGTGCTTTGGTTGCATGACAAAACTTCACAGTGTGATTCAGGCTTCTTTAGAGCTTTTAGGCTAAACTGATGCATTCTGTACTGCTTGACCTCAGTGATCCGGGATGCCAATGTTGTCCAGCTGGATGTGGACTCTGAAGTCAACCATGTGGTGGGACCTCTGAACCCCAGCTCCACAGATACCAGGAAGCCAGTGTTCATCGGTGGAGCTCCGGGTGAGAAATATATTCCTTCTGATTTTCTCCTGTTATACTAACATTGCATCTCTCTAATCATGTGATGCACTGCTCTCCTCTCAGATCTCTTCCTCCCAAAGAATATCATCACCAGGAAGGCGTATGTGGGCTGTATGAGAAACCTGACCATCAATAACAGCCAAGTGAGCTTCAGCAAAGCTGTCCTGGTCAGTGGAGCAGTCAGCATTGGAACCTGTCCAGCAGCATAACAGTCCTGTCCACACCATCACTGTCCCCAATACAGCACTGACCAAACACATTAAAAACTCTCTTTCTGTAAAAGATAACCAAGTATTGTGAATGTCCTTTTCACTCTTTGTCAGATGTTTGTGCGTGTTTGTCTTTTACTATAATTCGGGATTTCTTGTTCATTGTTTAACGTGAAAATGTCTCAAACAAAGAATATGACCAAATTTAAAAATAATCAGAAAAGAAAACCATCACTTTCAGAGAATGTGAACATTTCGGATTCAGAAACATCCTGAAGAACCTAAAGTGTGTCCAGAATTTAGACTGCAATCATTTCCCCATAGTAGAAGATCTGTATAATCTCAATGGCACATTTTTTTATATACATGCTCATCTTTCCTTTTTGTACTGTTTTATTTTCTGATAAATAAAAAAATATTTTACACCCATTGCAAGCTTTTTCTTGTTTGTCTTCAGATTATTAGTCAATTTTGAAATATGTTAGAGGATGCAGAGGAAAAACATGCTGTGTTTCTTAAACACAAAACACAGCTAACTAATACAGAATGTTCATTTGTGAATTGTGCTGACAAAGAAGGTTTTCTGTGCTTATATCGTTGATTTTGAACGAAAGATTTTTTTGTTACATCGGTGACATCTGAATTGAGCTGCTGCCTGGACAGGATGGGCTTACCACATCTAACTTGTAAAAATATTCATTATTCAAGTGCTTCGTTTTAGTCCTCTTGTAAAATCTATCCTTATTCTATGGTTTATTCTTTATTTTTGCCTGTCTGTTGTTATAGACTGCCGCTTAAGATAACTGTGGAAACACTGCCCTCTACTGTCTATTAGGTGGATTTTTCCAACCAAATAGAAGACAGGAAAAACAACTTGACCGTTGAGAAAAGAGGAAGCAATGATATTTTTATCCATCTGAATTACTGCTCCTTATATTTATCTTAGGTAATCAATGAATAGTACTCCACATTCACTATCATTCATTCATTTGTTGTTTGTCATGTCATTGTAACATTAACGTTAGGCACCATCACAACACAGGTAATGATTCATCTGATGAATATATATTTGATTCATTTTAGTAAAATATTTATTTCAGACGACGTTTTTCTGTATTTCTGCATTTATCTGGAGGGATAAAGATATCAGATAGGCAGACGCATAAAACTATGATGAAAGTTTATTGGAAACTCTAGCTCCTGCTGCAGCTGTTCACCGTAAGGGTAACGGCGTTTCCATGGTAATACGTCATCAACACTCGACCAAACACAGTGGAGGCGCGAGTTTGCAGACGCGTTCAAAAGTCTTTTCTTAAACTCGTTTTAATGGACAGTTGTGGACAAACGTTAACTTTAGTATGGCTTAACTTAGCATATTGAAAGGGGGTTTGTGTTGCGGCGCCATGACACAGTCTGTAGTTGTCCAAGGTGAGTAACACGAGTGCAGCTCACTGCACTGAAGTCGTTAACATTAGCATCCAGAAACGAGCTAACAACAATAGCTAGCTAGTTAGCTAGCTGTCATTTGCTGTGCTGTGGTAGCTCCAGTATGAAGAGTTAATGTAAGTTTAGTGCTGATGTAAAGGGCTGACACATGGACACATTTACATAACTTACGTCAACTAAACTTTTATTCCGTGTTGTGCAGTTGGACAGTGTGGCAACCAGGTTGGCTGCAGGTTTTGGGATCTTGCTTTGCGTGAACATGCCCATATCAATAAAGTAAGTGCCAATACTCTAACAGGACGTTACACTCATGAACTAATGTCGAACACAATCCCACGGAAGGTCCACAGTCAGCTCGCATTTGATTAGACTGAACTTCTTCACAGTAGACAGTCTGACAGGTGTGATTAATAACACCAAAGGTGGCGGCGTTCCGTTTGTTTGCACAGTCTTTATGTGCAGTGAATCCACAGGCTGACCACCCTCCGCTCAGCTGTCACATTCAGTCCACACATACTTTGCCTGCCAGCGTTGAAACTTCAGGGACTATATTTGATGCATCACTTACTGTGCGTTGCTTGTGGATAGTAAGCCTGATATGATTAGTCGATTGGTCGATTGACATAAAATTGATCACCAACAATGTTGAGAAGCAATGAGTCATTTCACGTATCAGGCACAAGTGTTAAAAACATTTGTTTTTCAAATGTGAGCATTTGCTCCTCTGCTCTATTCTCTGTTTTATATTATGATAAATTCAATATCTTTGTGTTTTGGACTATGAGATGTCACCAAGATTCAAGATTCTTTATTGTCATGTGCTTGAAACAATGAAACATCATCACCAGTAATGAAATGTTTTTGTGCTTGGTGCCAACTCAACTTTATGGTGCAATATTCGCTTCCTGGGTCTGTGATGAGCAATTTCTTTTAATTGAATTGGTCAGACAATTAAAACAATTATCTATAGATTTGTCAGTAATAAAAACACAAGTGTTGCATCCCTAGAAGATAGTCTCACTCACCTAATTTGTGTATCTAAATGTATTTAACCCTTGTGTTATGTTCACTTTTTGGACCCTTTGGTACTGTTCGGGTCAAATTGACCCGGGACATTATTGTTGGTTTTAAAAGAAATACAAAAATACAAATTAACAGAAAAAAACTCCAACATATATTGTCTTTATCTCAAATCCAAGTAATATAGATAACATACATGATAAATGTTTTCAATTAATCTCTGCTAGATAACATTTAACAGTGGAAGTGTCATTCGTTTTTTTGTGATAAAGTCCACTATAATAAAGCCTTGGGTGGTATTTATGCTTATCTATGAAAAAATGAAATGAAACAATGTTTTCATTGATGTTTTTTTATTTTAAACTTATATTCTCAATTGATTTTCATCGGAATATGCTCATATTCAGGTTTTTAAAACCCGAATATGACCCCTGGGTTACTCCTTTTCTAATCCGAATATCAGTTTATTTACACTTTTTGTAGTAACTTAACGGAGTCCTGGTTTACAAAAGTGACAAAATACAAATTGCCCCTGAGTTGAATCACTTAGAGGTAATTGAATTAATTAAATCCTTCTTTAACCCTTATGATGCATGATTTAAAGGATAATCCCAGTTTATTACGATCTGAGTGTTATTTTTATTTATTTATTTATTTAATAAAAACATTCAAGACATTTTATCTCTACCATGACTCCTAAGGGCACCTCTAATATCCTGTGTTTTTCTCCTGTTCAGAAAGGATTGTATGATGAGGCCCTGAGTAGCTTTTTCCGCAATGTGGACTCTAGGTAATCACACCTGCTTTCATCCACTGACTGCTACATGTGTAGAGTCATGTGCCTCCACACAGTGGTCCAAATGTTGTCCTTTTATTTTTGCCTTGCTTTTCCAGGAAAAGTGATGGGGGAGCCTGTGGCGTCGGTGGGAGAATCCAGCATCTGAAGGCCAGAGTAAGTTGTGCCCATTTGCAGAAAACATCATGAGAGACATTTTTTTTTTTTATCCTCTGGTCTTCACAGGGGGTAGCAGCTTATTTCAGAGTCAGGGTCGAGGTCAGGATTGGGGTCTGTGAAAGGTTTGGAATCCTTTGGTTAAGGTTACAAAGACTCATGGAATGATAGCAGGGGGTCAAAGGCATGTGGTCAGCATATAATAGAAATGAAATATATGTGCTGTCCTCCTACTCGCATATTTGAATCCACAGGCGGTGCTGGTGGACATGGAGGAGGGTGTGGTCAATGAGATCCTGCAGGGCCCATTGAGAGAGGTGTTCGACAGCACTCAGCTCCTCACAGACGTGTCAGGTTCAGGCAACAACTGGTGAGAGACAGACCAGCCACAGGTCGTCGGTTAACACGCTGTCATGGCCAGAGGCAACTGCTGAAAACCATCACTTTTAACATACCTTGTTTTCAATCGTTGACACGTGCCGTGGCATCACAGAGATGTAATGGTGTGGTGTTCAGATCAGGGTCAATGAAATTAAATACTTGTTTTTCCTTGTCTGGAAGGATTAAAACCTGCTATCTTATACAGCCACCACATCTCAAATACCCAACAATATGACAGCAAAGAAACTACAGATCACCAGTGGCTCAGTAGTCTCAACTGATGTGTGTGTGTTTTTGTTTTTGTTTTTTTTCACTTTGTCCTCGAGCCTGCTTGGTATAATTGGGGGAAAGGTCAGTAGTGCTTCTTGGCAGGACACGTCGATCATTTTTTTAATGTGTAGCTCTGGATGTGTCTATGTTTTTCTCGTGGTTGGTTTGCAAAACAAACAGTGATGGTGCTGATGCAGCAGATTGTGAGCTGTATTTTCCCAGTAAACACACCAGTTTCTTCGGCAGTCGCAGTCCCTCCTGCCCGGCCTGCTGCTGCTCGTCTCGGGATGAGCGGAGCCGGGAGTCTGCAGGCTGGCTGCGCAGGACTGCAGCTCACAATTTGTTCTATCAGCACTGCTGTTGTTTGTTTCTTATACAAACCAACTGCAAGAAAAACACAGACACAACCAGAACTCCACATAATACAGCCTCTATGCTTGACTCAAACTGTTGACTCATAGTCCTGCAGAATTAATGTTTCCCATTACTCAGCACTGTGATAATAAACATTAAACTAATGTGACTATTGGCCAAGCTACTCCAGCAACCATATTTCACAGAACCTGTGTGAGCAGCCATTGAGGCTTTCGTCATTCTGACATTGCAGTGGTTTCATAAAAATAATGATAAATTTTCTAGTGCCGACTAGCAAGGTTAGCAATGTTTAATCGGCGAGTCGAATCATCGCATACATCCCTTGCACATAGTACACCAACTCAGTATGAAAATGCATTTGTTCTAGCCTCCACTTTGTCTGTCTCTATCGGACAGAATCGTTCACACAGCTTGTTGCTTGCAGGCTCCACCGTCAGACTGTACAGCAACATTTACATTAGTTACTTCTGTTACTTCTTCATGTTGAAATTTTCAATGTCATGTTTAGTGTTTTAATGTTCTTTCCAATAGAGTACCACCGAAGACTCCCTAAGTCCAGGTTCTATCTTTTTTCACAACTTGTAAAGTTTGCAAAATGAAAAATATTTCTTGAGTATCAAATCCAAATTAGACAATTCTGGAACCAAACTTAATTTATGCATAATACATACTCCGACCCATGGCTCAAAAACCAAGACACTGTTTTACATCTTGGCCCATCATTAATGTGCTTCTTCTTCTCCAGGGCAGTTGGACACATGACATATGGTTCGGCCTACAGGGAGCAGATAGTAGATACGCTGAGGAAGGCAGCAGAACACTGTGACTGTCTGCAGTGCTTCTTTCTCATTCACTCTATGGGAGGAGGTAAGACTCAAAGCCAGAGTGACCCCGTCCATGCATGGAAGCATTGATGCTTAAAGATGGTGCCTGACTGACAGTCAGATGGGAGTGTGTGGATGCTTTTTCTATCATTCCGCATGAAGTCTCAGCTCCAGCAACTCCAACAAACCAGGTTTCTGGTTTCCATGACACATGAATCCGGTTACAGCAGAAAGTGAATTTATTGATCTTGAATCTGAGGTACGGGCTCTGGCCTGGGGACCAGAGTGCTGAGCCTGCTGGAGGAGGAGTTCCCTGAGGTGTGTCGAATTGTTACCTCCATCTATCCGTCTGCGGAGGATGATGTCATCACCTCTCCCTACAATAGCGTCCTGGCCATGAGGGAGCTCACGGAGCACGCTGACTGTGTCCTGCCTGTTGAAAACCAGGTCTGTGCATCTCTCCCCTCTCTCTGCAGACATCTCTGCAGTATGCACAAGTTGAAATCTTCATTTTGAATTTGAAGTTTTTATTCTCCCTCACTTCTCATCCTCCAGTCGTTGGTTGACATTGTGAACAAAATCAAACACATGTCTCATGGTGGAAAGCCAGGGTGCGTGATCAAGAGAGACAGCGCCATCATCTCTGGGCAGGGCGGGCTCAGTGGGGCAGAGAAGCCCTTTGATGCCATGAATAACATTGTGGCTAACCTGCTGCTCAATATTACCAGGTATGGTATCACTGTTTGCTCATGTACAGTAGACCTCTGTGAGCTGAGGGAGAGGGGCCTGTCTCAGTGTTTGTTTTACGGCTACACATGCTCCCATAATAGTACTCTTATTATTTATGTGTGAACTTGAGTCTAAATCTGATTATTTTGAGGCCTTTTTATTTTGAAATATTTTTTTCTTAAATGTTTTTTAGAAACTTACTAAACTGAACATTTCTGTCTGGTTGTAGGGTCACTAAAATATATTTAGAATGCAACTTAATATTACCAGTGAGCGCTCCCAATCCCCCGTCTTTTTCCATCAAAAGTTCAGATTCATTGAATTTATCAACAAGAGCTAAGTAAGAACACAGACTGTTAGAATTGGCAGTGTAACCAGCATAATTGAATTCTGAGTAGCTACCCCTGCTTTTAAGCAGTACATTTCAGAGCCAGAAACACCTTGGCTGAGATCGGCTGACTTTAAGCCATAGCATATGACTGTATTTGTATGTTTGTCCGATCATTTATTTCAATTTTTGCTTTAATTCGGCACCCATTTATAGTCTACTGTCTGAAGTGAGTGAACTATGAATTGCCTGAAGTTTGAACTTATATGAGGGAGGCAGTGTAGATGTGTTTGTTATCACGAATTAACCGAGCATTACGTTGTCATCTAGTGAGTGTCCTGTGATGAAAATACTGTTTCTTGCTAAATCAGTATCTCTGAATCTGTTTTTCCATGCCTCTAAATGTTGCTCATGAATCACCGTAACTTCCCTTTGTTGCAGCTCTGCTCGTTTTGAAGGACCTCTCAACATGGATCTGAATGAGATTGCCATGAACCTGGTCCCCTTCCCTCGTTTACACTACCTCGTGCCCAGCCTGACCCCTCTGTACACACTGGCAGATGTCAGTGTCCCCACCAGAAGGTCTGCTGTCTAGCTGTCACTGAAGCTATTTTTACATCACAGTTGCTTGTATGCTACAGAGCTCAGGGTATTGAGCTCACATGACCTCCATCGTTCAACAAATGCCTCGTGTTGACTGTAGGAATGAATGAGAAGGGAGGCCCCCTCAGTGAAGACCTCTCAGATTAGAAGTGTGTAGTGTTCATTTACACTTAAAAGACAGTTAAAACACACTGATGAAACTGTGCTGGTCATGTAGGACTTGAAGTCTTTGTCCTACATTATGTTTTGGTGTAGCATCACTCACTGAGACAACAGAACTTTTATAAGAGGAAAACATTATAAATCACGGCAAATGTTGTGCGATCAAATCAAGTGTTGTTGGAAACATTTACAGCAGCCTGCCTGGTTTTACCCTCAGAGATGATACAAATTGCTCCTTAAAGAGGAACTTTTTGCATTTGTCTTTCTTCTTATTAATATAAAACATGGCTGTTAGGTCTGATGAGTACCATCATTTAAACAAGTGGCACAACAAAGCCGGCTTTCATTACATCACATGGGATGTGGCAGCTTCAAGTTTGGGCTGCAGGCTTGTGACAGGAAAAGCACATTTGATCAACCACCCACCCACCCACCACCTCATCAACAACAAGTGCCATGAAAGTGGCCTTGTGTGAGCCACAGAGATCTCATGTTGAGTTGCTTGGTTCATTGGTGAAAATGAGTAGTGGCTGTATAATGTTGCTCTGGGCAACTCCCAGACGTGAATATGTGTGACTGTATGAGTTCAGAGCAGGGTGTTGCTTAAAAAATATCTGGCCTGCTCAGCAGAACGTGCCTCCCAAACATTTCCCCCTCAGCTGTACCTGAGCTATAGCCAGTAAAGATATTATGTGCTGAAGACACACACTAAGGATGTCGTTTCTCAGGATGTAAATGTGATATCTGAAAAGAATTTGCTGAACTGAGCATTGTGTTTTTCAAGAAACCTGGTGTGAACGGTCTGTCTCCTGTAACTGTCCCCTCCAGACTGGACCAGATGTTCAGTGACGCCTTCAGTAAAGACCACCAGCTGATCCGAGCCGACCCGAAGCACAGCCTCTACCTGGCCTGCGCCCTCATGGTGAGGGGCAACGTGCAGGTGTCTGACCTCCGCAGGAACATCGAGAGGTCAGAGCACCGTCCACCCTCTCCATTTCCGTCACCAAAACAGCCGCCAAGTCAGTTCAGCCACCTCGGTAGGCCCATAGATGACCCTCACACTCCCTCCCAAATAGTACCCCATTCATCACAGGCGGCATTGATTCATGACTGGTCCATTCAGCACCCACCTCTCCTCTGCTCTGCCTTCACTGCTCTCCCTGTAGACCTTGTTTTCCTGTGGCTCGTTGTCAAGAGAAGCTGAAACAGAAGCTGCTGTGAGAGCACATATTTGTGCGTGACCATGGTGTGAAAGAGGAGCCGAGGGAGGGAGGGAGGAGGAGGAGGAGGAAAAGCACTGAAATATTGCCTACCAAAAGACTCTTCAGGGCACAGTTAATCACTGGATGTTTTTCAGCATATTTTACTGTTTGCTTTGTGGTTTTTTCTCTCTCACACACTCTTTGCATAAAACAAAAGAAAAAGGATGCTTTTTCCTCTAAATTTTTGTTGTACTGACAAAAATTAATTGCCAAGAAATTTATTGATGGAGCAATAGTTTTGTCAGTTATCAAGCAAACATGGTTGTTGAAATGTGAGGTTTTGCTTGTTTTTTCTTTTTTTTTTATCATTGTAAACTGAATACCTTTGAGTTTTCAAGAGCTGGTGGGACAAAACCACCTCACCTTGGAATCTAGGAAAACTGCGATGGATTTTATTCACTTAATTCTTGGTTAAATGGAAGAAATTATTAACAGATGATGTCCTTTGCATTTCCTTCCTTGGATTTGATATGTTGTTTTCTCCCTGCTCTAGACTCAAGCCCTCGCTACCTTTTGTCTCGTGGAACCAGGAAGGCTGGAAGACGGGCCTGTGCTCGGTGCCTCCTGTGGGTCACTCCCACTCCCTGTTAGCCCTGGCCAACAACACCTGCGTGAAGCCCACATTCATGGAGCTGAGAGAACGCTTTACCAAGCTCTACAGGAAGAAGGTGCATTTTAAAACATTCCATGTTTTTAGACCATTACAAGATGCAGCAAAGGACTTCATAGTCGAGGAAAGCCATTAAGTCTTTTCTGGGTACACCTTGTCAAATGTGAGGATTAACTCATTTTTCTCCCACTGTCAATAGGTTTGGGTTTTTTGACAGTTAGACAGTATAAGCAGACTGAAGACATACCGTATGTCTCTGCTGCAGCTCTTGTAACTTGTGGTTGACATGTGTTTTTGGTTTTCCATATGTATTGCCACATGCTTTCTTTAAAGAGTGAGAAAGAGGAATCTAAATCAGACTGACATTCAGACTGTATAACTTTTTTTTTTTTTCTTATTGAAGGCTCACTTACACCACTACCTGAACGTAGAAGGAATGGAGCAGAGCTTCTTCTCAGAGGCCATCAGCTCTCTCAGCTCACTGATTGAAGAGTACCACCATCTAGATGCCACCAAGGGGAGACTCATGCCTGACGCACCCAGACTCAGCATCGCCAGATGAAGGTCCGCTCTGTCTTTGTGTGTCTGCTTGTATAGCAAAGGTTACTTTTCAAAAATGACTTCACAATACCAGATCTTTTGTATATACCTTTATATGTTATATACCAATATTGTCTAATTTATGACCTGATTAAAAGTTTTCTCTGTGTGAAAAAATAAACAGGGACAACATGTAATAAGAATGGAGGAAGACAGCTCAATCTGCAGTTTGACCTGATTTGCCATTTTTGGCTCCCTGACTGTAGTCTTATGAGGTATTGTTAATGAGTCAACATCTGCTGTTACAGCTGCTACACTGGCCATATTACTTGTTGATATTGCACATACGTGTCCTGAAGACAGGGTTCATAAAAGCTTTTATCATAACTAACAACATATTTCCTCATTTATTCAATGATCCCAGCCATTCTGTCTTAAGAAATGAGGTTTTGGACCTTCAATTTGAGTTTGTCTTTTTTGCAATTTCATGAGGCACATACATCACTGCTGCTCAGGAGAACTTCAGCAAAGAATGTACACGTTTCAGTCCTGAGTGCCACAGCAGGGCTCGTCTCCTGCGTCTCTGTCTCTGGACGTCTTGGTTGGATCCACTAGAGTAACCGCAGGTCAGAAAACATGTCACCTGGATCATTGCACTTCCTCTGGCAAACGCAGGATGTTATCCACTGCATCTTCCACTGCGTATTGGAGCCTCCCTTGCACGTAAAGTTGACCTTAATCATGCGTGACTTGTTGGGGACACAGCAGCGCTTGTCTGTACAGACACCACAGTACGTGGGCTTAAACTTCTTGGTACTGGTGCAGCCCGATAGTGTCAGCTTCTCCGCTTTTTTTGCTTGGAATTTAGGCCGGCAAGTCTTTCCTTTTGGCACCTTTGAGAGGAAAACAGTGATTTTACGAGTACTGTATATTTTTTGATATATAAAACTATGTCAATACATGTAAAGAATTTGACTAACTTGTCACCTTAACGCTCTTCATCACGCTCTTCTCGCATGGTTGCAGCAGACACAGGCGTCGTTCCTTCCTCATCTCACATTTGCTGTTGTCATTGTTGACACGCACTGAGATGCCAATGCCACAGGTTTTGGAGCAGGGGCTCCAGGGGGTGGTCTGGATCAGACAGTTCTTCTTCCAGGCTAAAGGAGGATCCCTGTAAGCTTTCAGTATTACAGTTAAAGGGCACTGTGTCAACAACACCCTACATGAAGGACTAGTGTGTGTGCCACCCTATTGCCAAGCAGAGCGCAGATCAGAAGCAACCACAAGACTCCAGATACCTGGTCTTACCTACCACAAGGGAGTAATTTTCCCCTACCAATTGGAAGAACTCCAAAGTAATAAATGTTTCCTTAGAGCTCTACGAAGATAAGTTAGTACTGTAGGTATAAAAGAAGCAATCACTTTTCATTGAAACCATGCATCGCACCACCAGATCTCTTGTTGCCATTTTAGACATGCCAAAACACTTTGACTTTCCTCTTGTGGGTATCAGCTCTTGAAATTTAAATCAAAACAATGTGCTCTGTTTTTCCACAGTGACGAATGAGATTAGTGTTTCCTTAAATCAGAAACATCATGATATAGATATGTTTCTGTGGAGTTTCAAGCCAAGAGCAGCAAACAAACTGCACTGGTACATCAAAGTGGAATCCTTGGTGCTTTTAATGAATAGTGAGTTGTCACTCCTCCTTTTTATAACTGGAACCATCCGTCTTTCTTTTTTCCTCTGTGAGGCAGTTTAACCACAGCCAGCCACGCCTCACTCCTCCATCTGTTCACATTGACAGAGTAATGAAAGGCCCCCTCCCCACTTCTAATCCAGCCTTGGAGAGCATTTAGCATTCCAAGCTGCACAGGCTGGCCCTTCTCCGCAGGTTTATTTTATAAACACACACCTGACATGTAAGTTGTGTCCTGCTGGTGCTTCTTTGGGCTCTGGCCGCTGCGAAGGCCGGCTGGCATGCTGCCCATCAGCGGGGCAGGGCCTAAGAGTGCGGCAGGCTTCTGGATGAAAGCAGGGGTACAGCCAATGGCTCCACCAATGCATGTGCACTTATAGAGGGGGCTGGGCTGGAAACCTTCTCCATTCTCATAGTGGGCCCCATTCAGGTCACAACCCACTGCCATCATGTCTGAAAGAGAGGGAAATAGATGTCATGCTGCAGTTGTTAGTTAAATGTTATTCAGAAAAGCATTTTGTCAATTATGATGGTATGTTTTTGTAGTGCTGTTGTTTCACAGCCCAGTTGCATCTGTGAAATCACTACAGATGCAACAGAAAACAGCTTCCTCATCATTTCAATGAGACCCACTGTGGCTTCAGGGAATGAAATGCACTATCATCCTCTCTGGAGTTTTGCTGCATCTGGCAGCACACAGCATTGGCCTATCAAATACATGCAAGCATACATTCCAGATAGATTCCTTTTTAAAGTAAATTGTGCATGCAGTAAAGAAAGGATGAGATCAGCTTCGAGTGGCTTTATTTTAGCCAATAACAATGCACATATTGAATGAAAATTTAGGGAAATAGATGAATCAGTGGACACCCAATATTTGGACTTGGATCAGAATAGGGCCCAAAAACAACTTGATCGGGACATCCGTAGTTTATGATCTTTGAGACTCAAACTCAACTCCGGTTTTTGTTGCAACACAAGCTCAACATTTTTGGGGGGTTTTTTCGTACAGCATGCAGCTTTCAGTCTGAGCACCTGGTAACAAAATCCATCACACTGAGCACTGGCCAAGCTGAAAAGAGGGGGTTTAGTTTGAAATGACTGAATTCACCTATCCTGTCATGACTAACTGAAGAAAAGTTGAGAGCCACTCACATGCACACACTCCGACCTCGTATCTTGGCTGGTCAGCTGAGAAGTCGCAGTACATGCCCTTGTGTGGATCACAGATGTCCCTCTCATTGCATGGCTCACCGATCTGCCTGGCACAGCTCTTGCAGCAGCCACACCCATCCAGGACGGCGCTCACCCCGGGGGCACAATGAGGTCTCTCCCGACACTTGCAGGGCCACTGGCAGAACTGCCGCCTCTCAGCCACACCACGCCCATCTCTACGAGCCAGTTGCGCATTGTTCTGAGCCCTGCTGAAGCACTGGGTGAGGAGGAAGACAGAGATCCTTTTGAGTGTCTTCACTACCACTCATCTGATGGATTGGAATGGGAGGTTTCAGAAAGCCATCAACCCTGCTAGAAGTGGCATTCTGAATTCCACACCACTTTTTGCTGCCTTTGGCTAAATGGGCAGAGGTTTCAGGTGGTGTGCACAATCTGTTTATTCTTGCCACAACAACTGCTACTACTGTACTGAATTTTAACTACTCATCCTGCACCAAATGGCTTTGCCCAGCATATCCCCACACCTGAATGCCACTTTTTCATCAAGCATGCATGCTGACTTCAAACCACAAAGAAGGCTTTGAGAATAGTAGTTCAGTATTTATCAGTATCAGAATGTTAATTCCAACCAAAACTTTCATACGGTTGACAGTTGGATTCTTATGTAGCCCACTGACATCAACCGATATCACAGGAAATGGTGCAAATTGCTTTGTTTTCCCAATAGTAAAAAGCAGATTTGATTGAGAACATAGTGTCACCTCTTGGACAAAACCAAACTTGAGTCAGTGTTTGAACTCATGTATCAGACGATGATACCATTCTACCTGGTGACTGAAAGAGGTTGACAGAGGTCTTAAGTAGTGACATTCTATAGCAGCTTGATCATCGATCAGTGCCAAACAGACCTACTTGTTGTATTCTTTAGTGGCCTGCAAATAAATCAGCAAATTATTATTATTATTTTACTGACAACTTCCTCTTTATAAGTCCTGTTTATCCATCCTTCTTATGAACAGCTTCTTGCCCCACCTCCACATTTAATATCATCGGAAAAGGTATGACTTGGCCGTTCAGAGCATGCCAAGCATCAGGTAGCTTGTTTGAACTGCAGACATCTTAGAGGGGCACCTCAAAATAATGAAAAGGCTTCTCATATTCAAGGTCAATAATGTGGTCATTATTTTGTGTCAAATATTATTTGGCCCATCTTGAGAAACAGACTGGTGCTCCTAAAAGACACAAGAGGCGAGTGAGCAAATCTCCTCACTTAATCTAATCTCACTGTGATCATTGCTAAAAGGCAATATCAGATTGTAAAGATTGTGTGCTTTGTGTGTCCCACCATTCTTTCAGTCCATATTCCTCTAATCCCCTCCAAACTTTCCCCAAAAAAGGAGGATGGGCTCAATGGTGGTGTAGTAGTGCACTGTTGTTGACTTTGGCAGGTTTAACAGCTTCAGCTGCTGCAGGAGGTACATCCTCTGCTGTACTTTCTTGGTGATAGAGCTGATCTTCAGCTGCCACTTGAGGAACTGGGTGATGATGATGCCCAGGAAGTGGAAAGACTCAGTGTTGGCTGGGAGTCACACATGGTGATGGCAGTGGGTGGAGCTAGGTTCCTCCACAAATTCAGAACTGTCTCTCCATTGTCTTAGGAGTGATGAGCTCCAAGTTAAATTCTCCATACCAGGCCACCAGATGAGTGCAATGATGGTGTCATTCGCAAGCTTCAGGAGCTTGACTGATTCATGACGGTAGATGTAGCTGTTGATGTACAAGGAGAAGAGTAGAGGGCAATTGTGAGAAAGAATTGCTGAAATGTGACTCTTGTCCTTTTTGGCTGCTCCAAGTACCAGTACCATAATAGCACTGATAGACAGGCACGTTTTTGGCTTGACTGGGTTTTCACAAACCACAGTGAGCTGATTTAAACATGCCACAGCCTAGTTGAGTTTGTGCTTTTAGGGAGGGCCAGAAGTGCATTGCAGTGAAGGAGAGGGTTGCACTGGATTTATAACACAAGACAAAACAAGAGCATCAACCGAATGCAGCACAATTATCAGTTTATCTCAATTATCTTGTTGGAAGGCAAAATCATAATTGAAAATAAAATTTGATCAATCATCCAGCCTTAATTACCACCGAGATGAGGAGGGCGAGTGTTTAGTTGAAGCAGGCTGGTTTGTTGCATGTCTTCAGTGAGGTGTTAAACATGTGATCAGCTGATCAGCACATGCTTAAAGGTAGGTGGAGAGACAGGTGGAGTCTGGCGGAGGGGGAGGTGGAACTGGTGGATGAGTCAAGGGGGTTGACGTCAGGACTGTCCCATTGTTCTTCCCGACAGAGTCACTGAGTCACTAGCTGGGAGCTGTTGTTGAAGTCTCACAGAGTACAGTTGTTGAACCTCTCTCACCACCTTGCTGTAACTTTCTTTGAACCTTCACCAGTTCCCATACCTGAGCACTTCTTTCTTAGCTGTGAACCAGGGTTTGTCATTATCGTGACTCATCCTGGTATGTGTTGCTATTCAGCAGTCCTCACAGAAACAGTTGTATAGCCCCTGTGTACTCACACAGACTGTTGGTAATAGTCTGAAAACGTCCCAGCCAGTGCATTCTAAACGTGCACAGTGATCCTCCACAGCTGCACTGTTCCACTTCTTTCATATCCTCACTACAGGTTTAGAGAGCTTTAAGTTCTGCTTGTATTCAGGAATCAGGTGGACCATGATGTAGTCAGTGTCCCTTTGCAGCTCAGGGACGGCTTGATAGGCACTGCTGATTGTGATGTAACAATGATCCAAAGTATTGTCCTCTCTGGTCGGGCATTTCATGAACTGTATTGTAAATCTGTGCTTGTCCACACCACACAGTATCTGGTCAGTGGGCTTGCACTGTGCGTCCTGCATATTGGCCACTGACCAGAATGAAAGACCCAAACTCACAGGGTTCGGAGAAGGGCCAGATCAGTATATCTTACTCCTCTGTGCCATACGGCTCCACTGCTGTCCAAAAACTGCTGAAAACACATAAATGAGTGACATGTTCCTTCATTACCATGAACACATAAACACTATCATTTTCACTTGATCCCACATAATGTCCTGATTTCAAAAAAGTTGGGACGTTGTGTAAAATGTAAATTAAAAACAAAATGCAGTCATTTGCTAACAAACAGTTTTACAAACTGTTCCTGAGCTCATGTAGTAATCTCCTTTGTACAATCATGTGTTCACAAAGTCGCTCTCATCCTTGCTTGTGAACGACTGAGCCTTTCCAGGATGCCCCTTTCATACCCAATCATGATACTATCACCTGTTACCAATGAACCTGTTTACCTGTGGAATGTTCCAAACAGGTGTTTTTGGAGCATTCCACTACTTTCCCAGTCTTTAGTTGCTTCTGTCTCAACTTGTTTGAAACGTGTTGCTGCATCAAATTCAGAATAAGCAGAAATTTACAAAATGAAGCTGAAGTAAAACATGAAATATATTGTCTTTGTACTGTTTTCAGTTGAGTATATGTTTTAAAAAAGATTAGCAAATGATCACATTTTTGCCAGTGTTTAAAGATTTATGTCTTAGGTTTGGGTAAGTGAGCCTGTAAGTGAGAGGGTAGGGGAGCAGGGAAGTATTTAGCGATGGACTCATGTCTGGTAATACATTGCCGGTATTGGTCCTTCCATTCGATTTGTTGGCAGTAACAAAAATGTAGATAATATCCTTATCCTTCAAATCACCATTGACTATTCTGACTTTTTTTGGCCGCTTTGGGACGCAGAAACTAGCTGTAATCATAACACTGACATATGAGCTTAAAGTTGATATAGCTAATTTACAGAAGATATAGAGCAACCTTCCATTCATTTCGAGTCGTGTTTCTGGCAACTTGATGAATCGAAGTTCAACATTTACTCCCCTTATAGCTCTGTTTTGTCTGAAAAATATCTTCCTATTTAGCAGCTGAATGCTCCATTATGTCCACCAGCTAATTGCTGACTTTGTGTGTGTGCTGTCTGGTGGTGGGCAAGTCGAGCTCTTTACCTGGAAACCACAGAGTCAGTAATAATTCTCATCACTACAAGCAAAACCTTTCACAGTACACAGATAGTCATTTGGTCCGTTGTCAATATGAAAATATTGATTGGCGCAGCTTTAAGGTCATGTAGTACTAGTTGACCTACTGTTCTGAATTTTTTCTCTTGTATTGTGTGCAATGGAAAAATTTGCATATATTTATTTCAACTCTACATGCTGAGTTTGTGTGCAGGGTGGGAATTTTTTTCACACTGTTGTAATTAAAAGGCTGTAGGCATGCCTTCTCACACAGAGCTGCATGGTTAGTAAGGTTTAGTCATGAGCTGTGTCCAAAATCTCAAATCATTCACTGCTACTTATATAATATACACTGTAGAAATTGTATACTCAGCAGTAAATTGAGATTTACAGGGAGTGAATTGAGTGGTACTTGAGATACAGCCATTGTGAAATTTTGGTGTAACTGAATATGGAGCCTAAGACTGTGCCAGAGTTTCTTCTTGGTGCATTTGAGTTATTGCTGGTTGGCTTTAAGAGAAGTTTCACCAGAAATGTCACTTAAAAAAACTTAATAAAAAGTAGGTGACGGGAGTCCTTGTGGATCAGATGTGTCGAAGCCACATCACAATTTTAATTTAGCACCACACTCAGTCTGGCAAGCACTATGTGTTGCATGCCATTCCTTTCTCACCTCATATTTCTGTCAGCGCTCTGCTGTCACTTGCAGTCATTTCAAAAATGACATAATAATAATATCAATCAGCTTGAGTTTCAGCTTCTTTCTTTTCACCACTACCTCTCGTCATATGAAGTTCTTTCGTAGTTTGAAGCATTTTATCTGATGTGGCTAGATCGCCATGTTTAAACCTTCAGCCTAACTCCACATACAGTAAGCAGGCATTTCAAATTTAAGTCTATGTTGAGGTGAAAACTGATGTGAAGACAGTTGGCATGTTCTTGCTTCACTGTGCTTGGTATTTGCAGTGATGCAGTCTGTGCACAGTGCTGCTTGTGCTCCACTTCCCCTGAAGCCTCAGTGCTTCCAAGGGTCACTGAAGGTTATGCCAAAAATCTGAAGCCTGTCTGCCAGGTTTACTGAATGAGCTCATTTCATGGTGTGAAAATGAGTCCACGGGAGCATTAAATCAAAGTCCTCAGACTTGGCTCCCCTTTCGCCTGTTTTTACCCCTGAAAGAAAAACTCACTTTGAGCTAATAAATAACACCACCAAAAAACAATCAATATTCCAGTAAGTATATTCCAAGAGTCTAAAAGGCAAATCCTGAAGAATACATGAGTTTCTCCAAAAACTCCAATCTTAAACAAGAGAAAAGTTTTTATCAATTTCAAGTAAATTTAAGTTAGTAACTGAGGCCACCCAAGCATCTCAGCTCTGTATTCTCCTTTGCTCCATACATGGCAGGAGTGTAGTGTCGTCCTGTCAGATCCCAGACCATCTGCAGTGTTAGAATAGAAAAACATTATGCTCTTCTTACCTGTTGAGCAAGGATGAGCAGGAGGGAACGGCACAGAAGTGATAGCATCTCTTAAGTGAGGAGGTCTGTGTGAGCTCCAGGAGGGCGCAGGGGAACGAGGGAACTGGAAGGTGGGATTTTAGGAGGAAGACAGAGGCAGAGGCAGAGAGGAATGGGGGAAGAGATTGAAGGAGCTGACCTGTTGGAGAGGGGGACAAAGCTCCCCTCTGTCTCCTCTCCAAACACACCTTTCCCCGCCTTACTGATCTAGAGGGGAAATATTTTTCTTCATAACTGCTGGGCCGCTCCGAGGCCTTCAAGTCCTGCCCACTTGTTTATTCTTAGTCTGCGGACCTCGCTCACATTTATCTGGGTGCAGCTAACAGTTAAATCTGTAAACCGCGTGTGGCGGGCTGCTACATAGCACCCAGCAAAGAAAACCTCTGCTTCATTCTTTAATGGACAAAGACTGAATTCATGAGTAGAATTGTAGTTTGTAAATGCACGCACTGGCTGTTGTTCGTTTGGCGTGGTGCCTAAGCTGTATGGGCCGACTTAATGTGGACTGACATGTATTTGAGTTCACATTCCATTATTATTTGCACAGAGTAAAGAGGTCTCTCTCAGAGCCAGCCGTCCACATAAAGTCTGCACCCCTTTGAGAACTCAAAAGGACAGACCAGAGTAAAACCAGCTCATTTGTAATGTTCCTGTAACTGCTGTACCTACTGTTATGGCTGCTTGGTCTAACAATGAGAGGCCAACCAGCACTGGAGTATTGAGGCTGATATCTGAGAGTTTGAAAATCCGATAATTTATCAAGCAGTGGTTGATTTTTAGGCATGCTGCTTTCAATGGCCATCGGTCGACCACTTTGGTCCAAGCTGAAATATGGTTATAACTGTTGGATGAATTGCTATGTAATTTTGGACAGTCATTCATTCATAGAGGGTGAATCCTGATGACTTTGGTCACCCCTCACCTTTACTGTAGCACCACCACCATTTCCAAGGTTTGACTTTATTATCTCAACATCTGCTGGATGAATTCGCACAAAGTTTGCGTAAATGTCCTCATGACTTTGACCCCCTGATGTTTCCTGTAGTGAGGTTGAGTGAAATGTCTGTTGGATGGAGTGAAATTTGGTTCAGATGTTCATGTCTCTCTCAGGGTGACTTGTAATAACTTTGGTGCCTTTGCCTTTGGTAACTTTGCAATAGCTCCAAACTTAACGTGTTTAATATTTTTGCTGAAAAAAAAAAAAAAAAGATCTGATTTTCAAAAGTCATTTCACGGTTGACAGCGCAGGTGGGAGCATATCTTCGTTAGACCCTCCCTGGCTGGTCATCAAAACTTTATGTTCCCATTATTTAATGCAGCCCCTCTGTTCTGAATTTGTTGCTAAAAGGTCATATCCTGTGAGAGCACGGATGACATCATCAGGGTTTTCGTCACAGATACACTCTCTGCATGGTGCCACTGGTGCTCTGTCCTCAGAGTTCCTCCAGAGCCACAGAAGACATCACAGCTGCTGTCATCGGCTCAGTGGAGCTCGCTGTGATGAGTGCACTGACGCTGAGGGCGGGGCGACGTTCCTCATAAACTAGTGTGTGCACCATGTCCGACCACATGTGAAGGCAAAAGTGTTTATAGATGTTCTTGGCGGAGAAGTATGGCACCCCGGCTTCTCTCTCAGCTCCGCACATGTGGCCAATCACTGTGTGAAGTGGGTGTGAGTGTCACAGACAGAAATAGTCAGCTAATACTCAGCTTCCACAAATCCAACTTTGGGTAGGTGTAGGGAGGGGGGTTGTGAAAGCTGTTCGACAGGCAGTTTTGATGAAGCATACTGGCTGTTTAAGAGTGCAGTCAGTTAGTTACTCAGAGCAATCAGGTTATACTTATTGGACATGTTTTGTATATACTGTAGTAAACTGATTACTGTAAATCTGCATATATGCTAGTAGCAGGGTTCCCAGGTGGCTCACTTAGATTAAGCACAAGGATGCGTCCATCTTTCCTTTCTAACCTCTGTGCTGTCACAGCTACATTTTCCCTCTCTGAACCTTCACTACATTTAAATGCAGTGACTGAGGATCTCCAATCTGTCTCATTATCTCTGTTTATCCTGAGAAGGGAATTATCTTCTGAGTCTTTCAGATTAGACGCAGATGTAATAATGTTTTTCCTGTTGATATCAAATCCAGAATACCTGGGAACAGCTGAAGTGTAGCTTTCATCAGATGTTTTCCTGATGGTCATAAACAGGGTGGGATTCCTCGGAGGTAAGAGCCTTGAGATAAGGAAGGCAGAGATAGGAAGTCAACGGTGAAGATATACAGGTTGTAAAAGTCATGGCAGGGGACGATTTACATTCAGACTGTCCTCCCCCAAACACACACACACACACACACACTCACACACACCAGGCCTTAAAATTTAGCTTTTTTCCTCAGTGTCTGCAGTTGTCGCAATCTACTTTCAGCTGTCCCAGACTCCCAGACTATTGCCCCAATTTGAAGTTCTTTCATAGATAAATCATAAATATAGTCTAATAACTTCTTTCAGTAACTCACATCACTTCATTGACTCACTCTGATCTGCCAGGGAAGTTCTGCTCCTTATACCCTGCACCTACAGTATATCTTTATAGAAAATGAAACTCACCCAAGGCGTTCGGCCCAGACTTGTCAACCCTCCCGTTTTTCCCGGGATTCTCCCTTTCACCCTCCTCTCCTGCTGTCTTCCCGTCTGTATCATTATGTTTCCCCATAATTCACCCATATTTTTATTCTTCCTAAACAAAACAGAAGACAAAGCTTGGCTGGAACACTGACAGGAGGCACAATCGCCTGTTTGATGTGTTTGCTACATGCCCCTCTGGTCCAGCAAATGGCAACATGTAGAACACCAGATGTAACATCTAGTGTTATGAAATGGATGAAGTACGTCTTTGCTTGATAAAGAGCAGCGTCAGTCAAAGTCATGCTTTTTGTAAAATATCCCACACTGATTTTAGTGTCTCACACGGAGGGTAAAGTACAAATGTGTCAAGCACAGGCACGTCCGAGAGGCGCAGAAGCATGCTCTACCTATGACTAATTATACTATCTCTGCCATCCATTTTCATTTTCGATCTCTTCTACCAATTCTTTCCCTTGCCAGGAGCCTCTCTCAGAATCTCAAGTGAAGCATAATGTGTGAGTGACATATGCTTACATACATATATACAATACATAATACATATTTAAACCAAGTGCTGAATTTATCTGCCCTTTTGTGTTTTCATCAATATCATGCAGGGATGTTCTTTTCTTTTAAAGCAAGTGGTTGCCTCGTGGGGATTTTACGATTCGCTGCGTCTAAGCGTCAGGGGTATGTGGACAGTGGTAAGGGTAGTGGGACGGCTCAGGGCGGGACGCTGGAAAATTTCCCTTATTTTCAAATCCCATTATTGAGAGTTATGCTTTGGCCACAGTCAGTTTTCATTGTTCTGTTTGTCATTGGTTGTCTGAGCCGGAGATCCAGTTTGACCGCAGTGACAACGTGACTGGTTTCTTGCAGGGACAGCAGTCTGTCCTGGTCTAAATAATGGAAGTGAATCTGCTCTGCTAAAGTATCTCCACACTTTCGATCGTTGTCTAGCATTGGAATGTACAGCCTTGTTTTTTTCTGCCTCTTCCTCTTATCTGCTGCTTTAGTCACCGAAACCGCAGTGTTAAAGTCACGCAGAAGGAAGTTTAATAATTGTGATTTGTTCCTCAAAATATTAGGACTTTTTGTCTCATAGAAATTTTGGACTTTTGTTTATGACTTCTCAACAACTACCCACGGCACCTTCAGCTGCATATCTGCTGCAGATTCATTGCCACTGCTTTATCACTGCACCATGCTTAAATGTCAGATGAACAGTCTACAACAAAGCAAAGTGTCAACCAGTGGTTTTGACTGTCGACTAGTCTGTGAAGCCCCTAGTATATGACAACTGAAAATGACATCCACATGCTTAATTTAACAAAATAAAATAAACAGTTCAGTTCAGTTTATTTTGATCTCATATGAACATAATTCTCATTGTCTTTTCCTTATTCGCTGGAAGTCAGAGGATGAAAATAGAGGCATGCAACGGTCTGTTTGGAGAAAAAAAGGGTGTAGAGAAGAACACCTCAGGGGGTTGATGAATCATGCGTTGGGCTTGTGTTGCAGCCACTGGCATGAGGAACATTTCACTGGTAAAGGGAAGAAGGTATTTAATTAAATAGCAACAAATTCTTGAAGCAAACATCATACTGTCTTTAAAAAAAACTGTAAAAAAAAACAATTGGACTACCTCAAGAGGCACAAGCTAAAGGTTCTGCCATGGCCTGTTGTTCGTCAGTCTCTTGACCCAGTGTTTATTTAAAAGTGAAAGTGCTGTTACGAAATTGGGTTTTTACATGCATCATTGTGTGTGTATAGAAATCCTGGAGCTGTTTTAGTGGATATATAGCTTCTACCTGTGCGCCACATTCACTACACTACCGCTAGCACCCACCAGACATTAGTGCTCTAGGTGACTATTGCCTGTGACTTCAGCTGGCCCCCAATGAGAGCTGGGTGTCAGCCTTCAGACCGAGCATAGTGTAGCACAGCGACACAGATCACAGCTGTGTACCAGTCATAGGACAGTGACTGCAGTCCAAACACCAGTCTTTGAAAACAGTAACTGTGGGTTACTGGGTTTGGTCGAGACTATAGCTGCAGTTTGGACTGTCAGGTAATGCTAAAACATACAGGGAATCCAGTCAACCTAATCAAAACATACCCTATGATGTTTTATTCATGAGGCAAGCTACTCTACACCCCAGACCCCAAACTTTATTCTCATCTTGACGACTCAGATTTTTTTTTTTTTTCACACAAGTATGTCTCTGCTCTGCTTGGGAAAAGATAAATTGCTGACACATGGACGTTGATCAAAGACACTTCTATCTATAACATACTCACTGCAGCTGATCCACCAACTGATGTAAAAGGCACTTTGTTCCTCGTTTGAGACTCCTGACAGAACAAGCATGTGGATTTATGGTGTTCAGTTTAAACCATTTCACATGTGATGTTTTTTTCATTTTTATGGTGCCTTTGAACATCTGGCCAGGGACAGCAGATGACAGTTAGCCTTTTAAACTCTGGCTTGTTTGCAGTTTTTCATTACATTTGATCATGAGTGTCGTGATCAACAAAACAAGAGCAGCTAATTGAATACAATTACGACTTCACATGGAGGCATGTGGTTTTCGGGCATCGTGCTTGATAAAATTCACATGATATAGGTACAAGCAGTTGTGAAACTTGTGTGAAAGTGCTACAAACACAAGACAGAAGTCATCTGTAGTTTGTTGTTAGTCATTGTAACATGTTTCATTGATTTTAGTGTGGATTGCAGGGACTGTCTTCAGCTGATGTGCACACTCCTCAGTTATCTTAAGAGTGCAGTGGATGAAAGTCCTTCTAGGAAGGAACCAAATCAGTGTATTTCTCAAAATGCTGCTTACCTCTTGAGTTTCAAGTCGTCTCCCTCAAAACCTGATGGTTTCGTGTGTTTGGCTGGAGCCGGCAGGTAGTGGACTAATTGTCTTTCCTTGTGCTTCAGGGTGGGTTTCCCACCGTTAAAGGTAATTAGGCTCTTTGTTTGATGTCCCACACTGCTTCCTGTTAGGTTTGTTAGTCTAGCATTCCAGCTTTGTTTCCACATGTCTTCTAACTGGGTGTAACCTTTTCACTGAAACTAGAAATCTGAGGATATTGCAGGTATTGCACTATTGCACTGGATGGATGGGACTAGCCCATAATTTTATTGTGATAAAATTCTCATACTGAGATATTGTAGTTCACATTCTGATATCTAAACTGGTGAAAAGCACTGTGACCAAATCTGACACAGTGTAAGAGCTTAAAAACATGAAAACCCACATTAATAAAAGTATTTTACTTTGGCGAAACACACAAAAGTGAATGAATACCAACATTTAATGATGTCCATCTACAACTGTGTGTACCATATGAACCACAATGAGACCAAATAGTTTGGGATGAAGCTAACAGTGATGCCAGATTGGACGGACAAAAGTAACCCAATCAGAGCCAAGAAAGTAATGAATTATACTGAAATAATACAAGTCTTAGTTAAGTAAGTCTTTCAGATAACGTTACATTAAACATTAAAAGTTTCAATCATTTGAACCGTTGTAAGCCTGTACAGGTTTAACAGAGTTTTGACAGAAGAATAATTGAACAGGAAAAAGGTTCAGTATAGTTGAAAGTGGTGTGATGTTTGGTTTAGTTGGCCATCAGTTCTCAGTCACTGCATGCCGAGCTGAGTGCACTGGACTCGGTGCCCTGTCACACTCAATAACACTGCTCGGAGCAGAGGAAAGAACAAGAATACAGCCTAAGCTTTCATTGGTGGAAACCACCCAGATCTTACAAAAAGTAGCTCAAATTATAGCCTGCTCAAAACAATTTTTACCCACTGTTATTTTTTGTGTTTGTAGAATGGTTTTTAGGGAGGGGAGGGATGGAAGCCCAATCCAAATTATCCACATTGTGATACAATAAAGTGAATCTGGAATCTTGAATTACTTCTCGGATGGTTTGGTGTCATGATAATCTACAGCAGTGAGGCAGCTATGCCCCAAACATCGTGAGTTCATTTAGAATCGTGCTTCACATGAAGATTGGCCGACCAACTTATGTCGTTCATCGATTTTTCAAAGCTAAATATCTTTGAGAGCGTCAACGAATTTTATGTGACATGATTTACTGTATATAATAATGTGATGCATGGACTTATCTTTTAAGCATGCTGACTAGCTTATGGGAAAACATCTGGCAATGTTATTTCTTTTACTGTAATCAAATCCCACAAAAAGAGCAAAACCAACAGTGTGTTGGGATTTGGTGATAATAAGAAAAATGTCCAATGAAGAGGCACTGTAACCCTATGTTGCCCTCTGCGGCTTTCCATCCGGCCCACAGTGTACTGATGAATTGAGAAAATGTGTGCATGAACGTTCCTCACCAGTGGAAGAGGCCCAGTCCATCCTGAGAGTGATGTCGATTTGCATGCTAACACTGGGCAACAAGCCAAAAAAACCGCAACTCATAGTTCACTCTTTCTACAGAATTGTATTATTCTCCAACAACATCCTCTCCACACCGTGGATCCACCAGCAAGCCACCAGGCTCTCAGACTGGCCATTCCCTGGAGCTGTCAGCAGCACGCTGGCCAGACTACAGAGTTGTCGGAGATTCACTAAGTTTGTCTGTTAGACGCAAGACGCACCTGGGTTTATTTTCATTGGCTCAAACTGAGTATTTTTGTTTGCTTCCTGAGAAGAGTTTTTTGTTGAGATTAGGACTCATTCGTTGGTACTTCAACTGTGGGTTCTGTATTGAGGTCTGAGAGCGTTATTTCCATGTGATGTCTGTTCGCACTGCTATAGGCTCATAAAACTAAAGTGAATTTTGTAAGAAAGTAAAAATAATAAACAAAAATACTGTAATTTGGTCTATATAAAGATCTCTTTTATATGAAAGTCTGACCCCACAGTGTCTGTTTAGAAACCTGACCTTTGGTCAGATGTAGTTGAGTCTCAATAACCCTACAGTATGTAGGGTTATTGAGACCGACCCATCACATTGTTACTCAAAGATGTTGTCAAACTACCAGCATCTGTTTTAACAGAAACACTATGAACTGCAAGCTGTTTAAGCCAGTCCACCTTTAAGCCAGTTCTTTATCAGTGACTTTGCTCCTCTGATATTGAGATCAAATCAGTGCGTCTTAATAATAATTCCCAAAGTAGATGTTAGCCAATAGATTGTGCTTACAACAAGGCAACAGACAGATCTAGAGAATCTTTCATGCAAGCAGTGAGGAAGTCAAACTGAAGTCATTAATGTGTGTTCACAGGCAGAATTAAATCTTAGAATATTTGGAAACCAGCCTATTTTGAGTTCATCCTCTTTTTTTGCATATAAGAGGCAGAAGTTCCAAACACATAGTCTCTTCAGATTAGAGAAGTCCTCCAAAGGTCCATGATAACCTGAACTGTCCTTGTTTTTAAGCGATTGTTGCAATACCACAACCCACACTAAAGAATTCAAGCGCCCCTATTCAGGACAGACCTTTAAGATAAAGGGACATATTACTTGTGCCAGCAGTGGGGTTGTTTTGATATTAGAATGTTTAATATATAATACTGTGTATGAGGGGAAGACACATTGACATCTGAAAATTTAAATTCCAGAACACACAAGTGCCATTAGGATCTAATTTCCCCTGCAGAACATTTTCTGGAACACAGCCACTAGACAGCACTTTCAAGACATTAAGAAAGTGAATAGCGATCACCATACAGTATGCACTGAATGAAGGGCTTGATTTGAGGTGTTTTCTTACAAACCAAGTGAAATTTGGATCATGAAGATCTCATTTTTGGTGTGATTTGTTTTGATATAGCCACAAGATGGTGCTACAATGTGTAAAGCCAAGAAGGATAACACTACAGCTGGCACCAATGATGGCCTCATTACTGAATAATGCAGTCAGTCTAGGATGCTTTGTATGATGTATGTAAAGTGGTTTTCAAGCCATCATTCCTGGCCCCTGGTATGGGACGAAACACTGACAATATTGTTCATCAGAAATCTATGACAACAGCAAGTCTTCTCCTCAAGCAATGTTGCCATGCTTGACCTTTAAAAGTGCCACAAGACCGTTTGAATGTATTTCAGTCAGGGTCTATGATGCAATACGCTCTGTCCCTTGAGGACATTTGTTTTGCAACGTGCAGCACTCACTCTTTACTGTATTTCCTGCTTGGCACTGAATGCGAGGTCTTGTTTTTACCATGTGTGTCAGCATGTACTGTTTTGCCTCGGCACCAAGATGACTGTATTCACGAAATAACTCTTACTCTCATTTTAATTGGGACTCTTTCCTCTAGCCTTTTGGCTTTGGGAACATAAGCTCTTGAATAGGATTCATGTGTTGTTGATTCTTCACAGTATGAGATTTGAACAGTGGAGCCCCACACCTCATCAAAGAATGCCAAACATCAGTCTTCTCAGATTACCCCGGGAGCTCTGTTCCACTTTTGTGAATGGTTTTGATCTCGATGTCTGCGCTGAGCTAAATAGTAGTGTGCCGCAAGCCCGAAAAAAATGAATCACTCACGTGTTCAAACTGTGTGACAGTGGCTGAATCTACGAGGTGACTTGAAATGGGAGCTAGGAATGATGGGAGTGATTAGCTAGAGCAGCTTTAATCCCTCCCTGCTGCATTTATCTACTTCTTTTGTGTCACCATCTTAGACGCTCACTCCCCCCACATGGCATCCCATGTCAGATGAATTACTGAATACCAGTTGGAATGTTCATGCCTTTTAGCCATTGTCCCGCTGAGAACAATTGAACAAGTTTGACAAAGTCCATATGATACCATTTGCATTTTCTCAAAAACATGTGAACATGACAAGTTTATGTTAATGTTAAAGAGTTTTTGCACTGCTTTGTTACTGCAATCCATTTCCATAAAATTCCAGTGACTGAGGCATGTTTGTCTCAACCAAAAGATCGCCACAAACCCTTGGTGTGAAGCCAGAATGGGTTACTTAAGATAGATTTTATGTTATGAAACTTTTTTGAGTGAGAGAAGGCGGGGAAAGAGACAAAAGCAGCTGCTCAGCTATCACCACACAGCAGCTCCTCCCACAGAAGGCAAATACCTCCCTCCCTGCTTTAGATCACTCCCATCATACTGAGGTTAAATCACCCTCAGACAGCTCCACAGTCCACTACAGATAGCCACAGGTTGCTCACAGACTGGAGCACAACACAGGTGTGACTGCATCTGAATGAGGATACTTTCTCTACCTGTTAATCATCAGCCTGGCACACATTAATTTCAGTGGTTAATCTCAGACATTTACCTGACGTTTGGCTCTCTGCCTTTATCTGCTTGTGCATCTTGGCAGCTCTATTTTAAGAGCACTTTTGGACTTTCTGAATCAGACTTGGTCAGTCACAGAGTGGCACATTTTAAGTGTGCATCTACAAAAAGCCGGAGAAATGAACTTTGATGAAATTCTCTGTCTTATCGGGGGCTTTGGGAAGTTCCAGAAGATCTTGTATGTATGGATCTGTGTACCTCAGATCTTTCTGGCATTTCACATGCTGGTCTCTGTCTTCACTGGGGCTGTTCCTCCACATTTATGCCGCTCCACATGGCCCTCAGCGGGCTCTGTGACCTCTCTGAATTTCAACCTCAGCCTTCTGTCCACCCCTGATGACCTACTTTCCTGCACCACCCCCTTGAACCACAGCGGTACTGTAGCTCTTAATGATGGACACCCTACGGGGAGCTGCCAGGGGGGCTGGGAGTACAGCACAGAGACCTTCCAAAGCACCATAGTAACTGAGGTGAGTGAAAAACCAACAGCCTCTCTGACAGACTTTCAATTCAGGATTTGAATCTACTGAATGTCTACGTTTTGACCTGATGTATTTTAAATAAGGACTCCTAGCAGCTAAGGAATGTGGAAGGACTTACCAGTTTTATTACTGTGTGCTCTGGTGATATATGAGACAACGCTAGAGTGACGGTTAAGAGGTGGACTCCTGCAATGCAGGCATCATCTAGGCCTCTGCACACACCCTGCCAGGTTTTGTAACACATGAGCATGAGGGTTGGGCAGCTGGAGCAGTTACATGACCAAAATGAAGCGATTGGACAAAGCGCTGTCACATGTGGCAATATGACGGGTCAGCTACAGCTACTACAGTCACTGGACAGCAAACAGGAGATCTTAAGTGGATTTAGAAGTCTTCTGAAGTTTGCCAGTCCTCCACTGTTAACCTTGATGGGAGCCGCCCAGTGCCAGCTGCGAATAATATACGTATATACTAGAAATACATATATGCTAGAAATGGATCTCAAACAAAGCAGGTCTCGTATGTACAGTACAACCTCAAGAACAAAGGCTGTGGTTGAAATTTAGCCATGATGTGCCATGAAGGACCGGGAATCTCTAGAGCCAGTTTCTGGTTTGTAAGTTCCGGGCTACTGTAGGCAGAAATACAATAAAATTCATAAGTATGTTTTTCATTAGTTTATAATCACCTGGATATCAGAATTCCTGTATTTTCGAGATCCAAGAAAGACCTTTTCATGTATCTACAGAGGGAGTGGGTTCTCTTCCACGGAGTCCACCATGTTGCACCACCATGTTTCTACAGTAGCCCAGAATTTACAAACCAGAAACTGGCTCTAGAGAGCACCTTTTGCAAGTTTCGAGGCCATCATGGGTTCTCCTACACTCTTGGTAAAGGAGGGTGAGTTGAGGGCTATTCAGTTGGTTGCAATCTGCAACCTCACTACTAGATGCCACTAACTCCAACACACTGGACCTTAAAAACAAGACTAAAACTCCAAAGTCTCAGGAGAGGTCCAAAAAGGCTATACAGTGTTGATCAATATGAAATTGCTGAAAAGAACAAAGTGATGATTTCTTGATTTCTAGAACTACGATGAGTGGGGCTTCAAATTCAGCGTTTCTTGTCGGTGCAAGAGGGACAGCCTTGTGGTCATTCAAATCGCAATCAAGAGGTATCTTACATGAAGGTGGTGCTCATGGAGTGTCCAGAATAGAAATGGTGGTCAGGAATCTGCCCTTTGTAATGGAAAATGCCAAGTGCAAAGCTCAGGGAGAACCCAAATCAGATTGATTCATGTCACTGCTCCTTTGATGGAAATCCAGCCTCTAGTTTTTGCAGTGCTTTGTCATGGTCCAAAGTGTTTGTCAAAGAGAAACTGAACCATACATGGCACTACAAGAAAGGTCAGAGGGTCAGGAAGTTAATAGGAGTTACCCTCTACATGAATATACAGACTAAAATTCATCATGGTCTAGATCAGGGGTCGGCAACCTTAACTGCTCAAAGAGCCATTTGGACCTATTTCCCACAGAAAAGAAAACACCGGGAGCCACAAAACCCTTTTGACATTCAAAATGAAGATAACACTGCATATACCGTTTTTTACCTTTATGTTATGTATAAACAAACTATAGTGGGTTGCATTCATGAAATCAATGAACTGCTACAGAGAAAACGAAATTACATTTCTGCATGCAACAAAAAAAAGACGCTCGGTTGAAGGTTACTTTCAAATAAAATACGCGATGTCTATTTGAGTCCTTGTATTTATGGAAAAAAAAAAAAGCCAAACTTAAATTATCCATCGGCAGCAAACCAGAAATGCCATCCTCTTTTGTGTGCCGTCATCCTTTTACTGGAGCATACAGTCAGCTGTCAACCTGTATAATAAATGGACTATTTCAATGAACAATGAAAAAATATGAACATATGCGAAATAGTAGAGAATTAAAATTTTTCTCTTACTTGGTTAATGTGATTTTTGCTCCTCCGTCTGCACTTCAGGGCTGTATGACGTCACCTTCATCTTCACACAGGACTGTAAGCTGTGGTCTGTCAGGCATGCGCGATGTTTGTTTTTAATGTAGTCCATGTTGGAGAAGACCTGCTCACATACGTATGTATGTATGTACGTATGTATGTATGTAGTTTGCCTACCTGGGGTAGAAAAGTTCAAGAAATCGTGCGCCGGCGGGTGTCGCACACTGGCGGTTGTGACGCATATTATGAGTGACAATAAATTTAACACATTTCATTTTGATTTTACAAGATCACCATAATCTTCAAATTTAGAATTACATTTTAAAATCTGATGGACTAAAATAAAACACATTTTAATTAAATAGTCATTACTTATTTTCCAAAGCCACAAGGAGTCGCAGCAGAGGGATGAAAGAGCCACATGCGGCTCCGGAGCCGCGGGTTGCCGACCCCTGGTCTAGATCATAGTTGTGAGATCCAACCATGCTTGACCCACCATTTTACAACTAAAAAATTCCAATATGAAAAACACTTTCATTGAGATGTTTTTCTGTGCTTCTTGCAGTGGGACCTGGTTTGTGACAGAGCCAACTTGAACACCATGGGCTCTGCCTTCTACATGTTTGGCCTCCTCATTGGAGCTGTTGTGTTTGGGAGCTTAGCTGATAAGTAAGTTTGATAATATGTCCATCTTCAGAGCTACTGAATAGATGACGGAATGCCTATATGTGCTGTCTCAGAACTTTCCATCAATGCCATTTGTAAGTTTTGTTTACATGGATGACTGACTTCGGAAATGTCTTGTCCAGGTACGGTCGGAGGATCATCATCCTCGTCAGCCTGACAATCCAGGCAGTCTTTGGGGTCGGTGCTGCTTTTGCCCCTAATTTCTACGTCTACACTGCCCTTCGCTTTATGGTTGGAACATCCATCTCTGGTGTCATCATGAATGCATTTGTCCTCGGTCAGTGTCTCATAGAACTAGAACATAAACTAACAGTGAATTTTCTCCCTGTGTTGACACAGGATTTAGTTTAGTTCAGTGATAAAACAAGATACAATGGAGGGTGCCCAAAATATATATGTAAATATAAAAATGTGCTGATGAAAAAACAGCAGGAAAACATCTCAAACACAAATCCAAACATGATGCTAAAGAGGGTGTTTTATTTGCAAACTCTCAGTGACATTGTAGAGATGCACAGCGAATCATTATATCTGTTATTATGCTTGAGGGTTCCACAATTAATACACTCAATCAATGTGATATGTGTCTTATGCTTTGGAAGGGTCTGCCCAATTTCGTGGTTTATATTGATTTAAAGTGTGCATTCATTAAAATTACAAAACAAGCAGTGAGCTATCTAGACAGGCAGATTGGTTTGATTTGGTTTACCATGGTTTTGAAATAAGAAGTATGCTGCCACCCCAGTACAATGGAGGTAAATGGAAGTACTTTGCTGCTGGTTGCATCATTCCAAAATTGCATTTGGAAAACTCAATAGCAACGTGCCTTTTCAAAAAGAATGTCGCAGGTACTCAAGATAATTCACAGACTTCGCTCAGAACAGTCTTCATTAGCAACTGTTTGGCTAATGAGGACTATTTACAGATGTGCAGTTTCACTGAACAGAGGCAGGGGCACACGTCTCAGCAGTGGATATCGCAAATATTCAGCAAAATAAACCCAAACTTTCTGCATAGATAAAAATCAACTAGGATAACAAGGACTTCTCAGCTGGCTCTTTTCAAGCTTCAAGCTGTTTTTCCTTTTCTCGGTGTGAAAATAAAGGCAGTTTTCCATCAGTTTAAAATGTTAAATACTGCAACACTCTTTTGCCCCTAAAGATATGATTCATGTGTCCCTGTCTTGTTTGTGCCTCATGCAGGCACAGAATGGACGGGATCGAAGGAGCGGATGTTGGCTGGTATAATCACTGACTACTTCTTTGGCTTTGGCTACATTCTGCTGGCTGGAGTGGCGTACCTCATAAGGGACTGGCGTAAACTGCAGCTGGCTATCTCAGCACCTGGTTTCCTCTTCATCTTCTACATCTGGTGAGTGGGCAGCAGGGTGACCCACATTTGAAGCAGTGTGTGCTGTACTCCCAGTTTCTTAAGGTTCCAAAAAACAACATTCATATTATCTTTAGAAAATCAACAACACACTGTCTAGGTTGAGTTGTGCTTGTGTGTGTGAGGATCTATGCTAAAGGAAATTTCCTTTCATCCCCTATGATTGAAAACATAATGTGTAGCGAATGCTCAATGCCATGCATGACTGGTGCCAAATCCCTCTTCTCCTTTAAGTGTAGCGGTACAGGGAAATGCTCTGACCTACTTTGAGGAGCATCTCTTTTCTGTCCCTTACCATAGATCTTGCTTATTACAATTAGTCTGCAATGTGAAATGTCCATCAGAGTGTCCCCCTGCAACACAGTGGTTCAACTACACACATTTGTAAGTGGGTCACCTGATTTGCCTTTGCATTTTTAGGGTGTTGCCAAAGTCAGCTCGCTGGTTGATGACCCATGACAGGAAAGAGGAGGCATGGGAACTGATCCAGAAAGCAGCGCAGATGAACGGGAAGCCCATCACCAAAGATTTGGAGATGTGCCAGGTTTATTTATTTCTATATTTATCTCATCTTTTCAAAATGTTAACAGTAATAACAAATACCCATCACAGCCAAATCAGATGTTGGAAAACTGAACTTCAGCTAAGCCTTACTCACCTTAGTTACAGTTGCTACAGCTGCTTTCTGTTGGCACTTATACAAGTTTACTGTGGTAATGGTAGCAGATTTACCGTTGTAACTGTTAGTCATTTTTGAGTAAGTAAGTAACAAGTCCTTGATTTCAAAAGAGGTCAACAAAAGCAGCATCTTCTTTATGGCCATTGTTTCTCGTTACCTAGTTATGCAGATGATGCACAACTCTACATCTGTGCTGAACCAAATGATGCTGCAGCTATAGACTCCATTAGACACAGACTGTCTCTTGGCAATAAATACATGGATAAGCAATAATTTATTGAAGTTAAATGAGGACAAAACTGAAATCCTACTAATGGGCTCCTAAACAGTAAGAGAAAAAAAATGCTGTTTAATAATTTGGGGACATTAACTCTCTGGATTAAATCTGAGGTTACAAATCTTGGTGTTACCCTAGATTCAGATCAAGTCCCACATCAGCAAGGTGACCAAAACTTCTTTCTTCTTTTTTGAATCGAAAAGCTACTGAAAAACTGATTCATGTCTTTATTTCAAGTCGACTTGATTAATGTAACACACTGTTTACTGGCCTCGAAAAAAAATTAAACACAGAGACTCGCTCGGCTACTAACTGGAACCATAAGGACAGAGGACATTAGTCCAGTGCTCTGCACTGGCTTCCTGTAACATTCAGAATTAATTTGAAGGTCCTCGTCATTACAAAGAAAGGACTAAAGTCTCCTGTTCAGGACTTGCCTTCAAGAACACTGAGATCATCTGCTGCTGGTTTATTGGAGGTTTCCAGCAACAGTCAAAAGAAAACCGGAGATGCAGCCTTTGTCCATTATGCCCTAAAGCTCTGGACACACTACGTATAGATATCAGGGAAGCAGCTCATCTCTCACACTTACGCACTGCTGCACTTCTTTTAAATCATTATATTTTACTTGATCTTCCGCATTCAATGTATTCTATATTAACTTTACTTTATCTCTAGATTCTATTTGCCATCTTATCTTAGGCTGGGGGGTGGGGGAGCTCAGATTGGATGATTTCATAGCTGTTTACTTACGGTGACTTATTCTGACTCGCAGCTAAAAATGAAAAAATGACACAAGGAGTTGCAAACACGATATAGCATTTGTAAGCATGTAACAAAATCATATTTCATATTTGATTCTAAATGATTGAGGTGATTTGTAAATCACCTCATTGATCATCACTACACAATGCTGAACAGTTCCTGCTTTAGTGACAGTGATAGTGTACTAACTGTGTGACGTACGCAGGTACTCCACTATCAAGCAGGTGGCTCTGACGCACTCTGAAGCGACCATTTTTACTTTGCATAAATGTCTCCAACCATCATTATCATTTAAACATGCAAAGATTACTTAAACAGTGCTGTGTTTTATGACTTTAGAGCACTAACTCCAAACTTTCCTTCTCACTGTTTCACCAGGTCTATAAAATTGAAAAGAAAACAGAGGGGAAGAAAAAACACTCATTTATAGACCTTGTACGAACCCCAAAAATGAGGAGGCAGTCTCTGATTGTCTTTTATCTCTGGTGAGTATGAGCAGAACGTTACCCTTCCTTTATGTCAGTTACAAGACTTTGAATGTGAATCCTTGTCTCTGCTTTACGTCCATGCAGCCAAGCCAGCGCTTTTCACAAACACTGTATGTGTCCATAAGACAATACTAAGGGTGGAAAAACATTTCTGACCTTGAATGACACGGCTGCGGTCAGAGTTTATTTGTAACATTACTTTTATTTTTTTAAGTGTTTTACGATGATACGCCCAAACAGCAGAAGTTCTTGAAAGCACACCAAAAACAAAACTGTATAATAGCCATCCCAGCTCATGTATCCACATAAAGAGGACAAAAACAGTCAGATTGTCTCAAAACAACCAAACTGAAAAGAGGACAATCATTAAAAGAGAAAAATGAGGGCAGGAAAGAATGGGCGTACTGCAGCAGTCATTAATTACGCTTTATGCTACAAACCTCCTTTCATCCTCAATGCCAAATGCTTTTATGACTGAAAAAATACTGTACACCGCATTCAGAAAGAATTCAGGCAGAATATTTTATAGACACGAGACTAAAGAGAAGAGAATCATAAAGCGATGCAAAAGGCTGTGTAACATTACCCAACCAAGCACATGCTGCGTTGTATTTGCACCAGCATGTCTACAGACAACCAGAATATACATTTAAAAGCAGAGTAGTTCATTTCTCCCAGCTGACTAAAGAGGGAACCACGCAGGATTATTACTGCTGTTATTCCTACTTATTTACTGATTTGTAACAGTCCACTTTGTGTTCATTTTCCTCTGTGAGGAGATTAGAGTCTTCCCTCACTGAGGATTAAAACTTTAACAAAGACAGCAAACAAGTGACAAAATAGAATCATCAAGTGGAAAAGTTAGATTGAATTGTTGAACCAAAAACAAAAAGAGTTCCTGGGACTAACGACAGGGATTAGTGGCAGATTGTCACTGGAATGCACATGCTCGTTCATGTTAACTAGCCTGAATCCAGACCAGAGGGCTGCAGATGCGGTGAGTTCAGAGCGTCGCAGATCCACGGAGCCGTGCTGTCAGCTTTGAACACGTTGAAGGGAAGGTTTCGAAGAAGCTACCAGACTTGTTTCCAGGTGACGTTTTCAAGCAAATTAGTTGAAGGGTTTTCAAAGTGTGCAAGCTGGCAAGCTGTGTGGTTCAAAACAAAAACGAGTGCCAGGCCCGCTCTGCTCTTCAGAAACTTCGATATCCCAGCAGAGACTGTCACTGAAGCCCCTCTCACATTCTTGCCATTATGAGTCAGTCAAATGGTATTGGCTGTGCCTTTTGAATGCATTCTAGGAACAGGGCTGTGAGAGTGTAAAAGAACTCTAATTGACAGAAACTGTGATTTCCTGACAAAAAAGAGCAATAAACTCAGTCTTTTTAAATGGTGGTTTCTCTTCCTCCTGTCACATACTGCCATTTAACTGAGGGTTGAGGGCAGGCGCAGTCACACATGGGCCCCTTTTACACACCATGACAGGATCTCTCTTAAACGTTAAACACTAAAATAGTTGATGTGGTATGAGAGGAAATGGCATGGCCGAAGTGTTTTACATTTTGTCAGTGCTATTACAACAGAATAGCAAACAAAGACCTATGATTTCACAGTCTCTTAAGGATAAGGATATTTTTATTTTCTTCCCAAACATGTTATACATGAAAAGGAACGAAATGAAGTACTCAGGTCTCAGTGCAGATAATAGTAATAAGAAGAATAAGAATAGCTGGAGGGGTTCAGTTATAATATGAAATCATTTCAAATCAGATGTGAGTTACTTTCAAGAGTGGTCATACACTTGATATCTGACTTGTAGCCGTGCAGGTACTATTGCAGAGCCGTTCTTCGCCGTAGGCGAGCAGGGCAGTGACTCCAAAGACGGCATCTCATGTAACTGTTCCACACAGTTTACTCATCTGATCTGACCTGAAAAACAGGTTATTTGTGTATTCTATTACAACATGAGCCACACCACAAAAAGATAAGAACAGAGTTAATGAGAAGCACAGCTGTCGAATAATGTAAACTGCAGAATACTAAACAGGTTGGGTCTTGAAGGCTCTTAAAGCCGGATGTGTCGGATTTGAACTTTCTTCACTGTGGCGCCATCTGGTGGTAGTATGAATGATACGTGACAGAATAACGCAGTTGTTTCAGTCCTGTAAATATTTGCTTAATGTTTGTGTGCTCTGTCAGAATCATTTGAAAGGTGATAAAATCACATAAGAAATTCATGCTCACATGCTAACTTTTGAGACATGAGGGTGTTTGTGTCATCTGTCTGCTGAACACAGGGAGTGTGTGTTGGTCATATGATGAAGCTAACAAAGAGGTGGCACAGCTATGTGAAGAATGTTAAAGTGATGCCTTTCTTCTCCTTTCTTCCGTCTGTCTCAGGTTTGCCAATGTGCTCGTGTACTACGGCCTGTCTCTCAACATTTCTGACTTTGGAATGAACATCTACCTGACCCAGATGATCTTTGGCCTGGTGGAGATGCCTGCACGCACCATCACCCTGTTCACCCTCAACCGCTCCCGCAAGATCTCCCAGCTAGCTTTCCTGGCTGTGGGTGGCACAGCCTGCCTGCTGACCATCTTCATCCCCAGCCGTATGGACCGTCTCCATGTTTTTTTTTTTTGTTTTTTTCTTGTTTCCAGTCTGTCAGAAGTTCTTCTCTTACTTCTCTTTGACCTCTCCTCTAGACCTGTCTGTCGTTAAAACTGTGCTGGCCATAATTGGGAAGTTCGGGATCACGGCCTCTCTTTCCATTATTTACGTCTACTCAGCTGAGGTGTTCCCCACTGTTATCAGGTGAGTCTTTCCCTCCTGTGTCTTTCTGACTAAAATGTCTTGCAGCAAGTTTCCTGAGCTACATTTGATGCTCTTACAATTACATGGCAATGCCCACCAGAATGCTTTATCGTTCAGTGACTGACACACTGTTTGTTGCTTGTTGACGTTGTTTTCCGAAGGCTTACAGCAGCTTTGAGCACTGTAACTCAAAGACACTGTAAAGATAATGTATGGAATGTTCCAAACAGGTGTTTTTGGAGCATTCCACATCTTTCCCAGTCTTTAGTTGCTCTTGTCCCAACTTGTTTGAAACGTGTTGCTGGCATCAAATTCAGAATAAGCAGATATTTACAAAAATCTAAGAAGCTGATAAGGTTGTGTGTACTGTATGTACAAGGTAGTGGTACAGGTAGTCTATTATTTTGTCCATCCTATTTATATCAGAACACTGAATTGCACAAGTCAAGTGTGGATAATAAATATAGTGTTTGTACTACTGCACAGCTGAAAAAATATGGAACAGTAAAAATTGCACAAGATGAAATGGATGTGAGCATATATTAGCATAAATAACAGAACAAAGTGCAAAAACAGTAGGTTTTTAACACAGTGCTACATAATGATGCTGGACTTAAACAGTCTGACGACTGTTGGGATGAAGCACCTTAGTTAATAAAGGACGGGGGGTGGGGGGTGTTGCTGCTGGTGTCAGGGGTGCTGTTAGGGAGAGGGCGGAGCTGTGGAGTAGTAACGCCATCAGGTCTGGGCTCTGGTGGGTGCCAGGAGGAGCAGGGGTAGAATCAAATCTGTTGAAAAACAGATTCAGTTTATTTGCCCATTCCCAATCTTCAGATTCAGGGCCCCTCCCGCTGTCACTGCTGTGGCCTGAGATGGCAAGAGACTGTTTGGAAGGTTTATACCATCTTTTCCTCTCACTCCACTTTGCCCCAGTTCTGCATCCCCTCCTCTCCTCCTCCTCCTTATTTCTGTGAGCATCTCCAGTCTTTCCACTGGGAGTACCCTCCTGTTGCCTAGTGCAATCAGCTGTTCCCATGTGTAAACAATGGAACCATGGCTGAAGGGATCTCCCAGTGTTGTTTTAAGTAATCCAAGAAAGAGTAGAAAGAGTATTGGCTCACACAGATAATACTGACTGATACTGGTGACATCAAAGACACTATTCAGGTCAGGAATTGTTGATACAAGACAGTGTAAATAACAATCCAACTTTTCTAGTTGGAATGTACCTGGAGTAAACAATCCAGTTAAGATAGGGAGGGTCCTGGCCCATTTATTTAAAGGCACTGGCCACAGACACTATGTTCCTACAAGAGCCCCATTTGAAATAAAGCTCACAAAGTGGACAGGGGAAGTATATCACTCAACCTTTTCAACTAAAGCAAGAGGTGCAGGCATGTTAATAAACAAAAATGTGCCCTTTGTACAACAGAAAACTATCACCAGACCGAACAAGGAAGACTGCAATACCCTGAATTCTGAATTTACTATTGCAGAGGTTCAGAGCGCCATCGCCTCGAGAAAAAGTAATGAAACACCCAGACCTGATGGACTCCCAGAAGAACTATACAAAGCATTTGTATTTGTTAAGATTACATGAACAAGACCAGACAGAAAGTTGACCCCTACATCCTATCTCACTCCTTAATGTCGACAGACAATGATTTGCCAATGGGCTGAGCCCCTTACAGGAGAAGATAGTTCATAATGACCTGACAGATTTTATACCAAAAATGAGCTCGACCTTGAATCTCAGATGACTTTTTAATATTATGTATGCAAAGAGAGGAGCTCCCACTGACCTTGTTATACTCTCACTTGACACGGAAAAGGCGATTGACCAGACTGAGTGGCATTACTTATTCAAAGTTCTTCACAGATCTAACCTTGGTAACAAGTTTCTATCAATGATCAAATTCATCTACAGGAATTCCACAGCTCAAATTCTCATAAACCGGACAATATCTCCCCTTTTAGCTTGCATAGAGGCACAGGACAGGGCTGTCCACTCTCCCCTCTGCTCAGGCTATTGAACTGCTAGCCCAAAGTATTAGACTAGACCATCCAACACACGGTTATGCCACAACAACAACAACCAATAAGATATTGTTACACGCCGATGATGTTATTCTATCTATAAGGCAGCCACAAACTACTATCCCAGCACTTGTAGGAAAAATTAACCTGATTTGGTAATTAACCTGATTTTGCTAATTTGGAACCTTCTCGGGTTAGTGGATTAACTGGACCAAGAGCATTCTGATGCCAGTCCATATGAATAACACACCTGGATAGTTTTCCATTTAACATCTCCACAGAAAAACTGACTATTTAGGGACTGAAGTCACAAAGCAATTCTCCTCTCTCTACAAACAAAACTTTCCCCCCTAATAGGGAGATTATGGAGCAGATTATTATTCTGGGAAGATCTCCCAATTTCCTTAATGGGGAGCATGAAAGATAATTTAGTAAAGATGATTTTCTTCCTTATACTTATTTCAGAACATTCCTAAATTTTTTCTTTAAATTTTTTTTTTCAAAGACTCTTTGATTAGACTTAGACTTGACTCTTTAATGATGCTCTTTGTGTTGGGACACAAAGTCTACAGAATGAGCAAAAAACATCTCTGCAGGCCTGAAGCAGTTCGAGGAAGGACTGGTCCTCCCAGACTGGGCCTCTGCGATTAAGGCTGTCACCTTTGGGCTTGATACCTCAGGACTATCACCTAACTGGCTGAAAATGGATCGTGAGGACTGCTACCTGTACTCCATAGGTGCAATTCTACTATTCCTCACTAAGACTAACAAGCTTTTATATATTAATAAGCCCATTATACATAACTTGATTCATACATGGAAACAAATCAAGTCTAATTTCAGTCTTAAACTCATCTCTCTACTGCGGCCTTTAGCAAAGAATCCTTCCTTTGCTCCCTTTAACCTCGATGGAATCTTTACTACGTGGAGTGATAGGCAGTAATAGTATCAGAGATGTCTATATAGAAGGTGTTCTTGCTTCTTTTAGACGGCTATGAAATGAATATCGATTGGAGAGGAAGAATTTCTGTCACTTTCGACAAATAGGAAATTACATATGGAAACATTTGAAAGGTTTTGAGACTGAAACACAATTAACAACAGATAACTGTTACTATCACACATGTACAATACTTTATTATCAACAAGTCCGCCCTCCTCTGAAATGTATAATGCCAAGTGGGAAGACAAGAATTGGCAAATCAATTCCAGATGGGCTGTGGGAAGAGAACCTCAAGAACTCAGTATTGTTTTGATTTTTTTAATGTTATTATGTGATTTCCATAATTGTATTCAGATAGTTCCTTATTCTGTCTGCTTACATTTTTTAGATATTACTTATTTGCCAACTTCATTCAATTTCCTAATAACTTCAGTGCCATATGTACAACTGTAGGGTTCATGAAAACAAGCTTTGAATGTACAAATGGAATGTATGTCAAATATTACTGCTCAAAAAAAAGAGCTAATTTTCTGTCTATCAACTCGAGCAACTGACAGCTTACTCGCATACAGTTTGTGTAAATGTTTAAAAGATAATATTGGCTGAAACAGCAGTGATAATTCTCTGACATCAGCTTTGTTTCCATCAATGTATTATTCACAGTTTGAGGAATCACATTAGAAAAGGTTGATAGAAACAGCAAAATTCCGAAACAAAAAGGTTTTCAGGCTCGTTTGTGGTGGTTTTCTGCTTTTTTCATAAAGGAGTCATTGCATGTAATGGGAGATGGAAACAGCTTTTTTGAATAAGATCTGACATAGTGAACATTTCACTCCCATGACTGATCACATGTTTGTGCTCAGAGAGAAGTCATTCCCACAGATTAGAACCTCATGGCTCCACACAGATCTGATTTCATCTTCCTCATGTTAATACATGAGACAAACAGAAATGTCATATTTCCATCACATTTTTTACACTCATTTATTCACTGTTTGAGGTTCAACTGGCACGTTTTTAATTGTTATCCTATTGTGCCCTCTTCTTGTGTATTGGTATGATGGTTTCCTGACTGGAGAACTGGCACCACCTACTGCTTATCTTGTAGCTCCCACTAAACACATAACAGTAGTGGATGGAAACAAGGATTCATTTGCTTTTTCTTTTGCTGGTTTTATTTAGATTACATTAAAAATTGCAATCTTGTGAATGGAAACCTAGCTAATGAGTACTGATCCTCTAAAGTCCTGTTTTGTTCGAGCTCTACTAGTGACAATCAATCCCAAACCTCCCCCAATCAAAAGCTGGATGTACTCCCAGCTGCTAGATAAATGAACATTGAAACAGGAGAGTGGTCTGCAGCCTTTAGGTTCTGACTCTCTGCCTTGTCACTTCACTGTCACTCACAGACAAAATGGGATCGGTATAGGCTCCATGTGTGCTCGGATTGGAGGGGTCCTGGCTCCCATGATGTACCTCCTGAGGGGCATCAGTCCACATATCCCCATGGCTCTGTGTGGCCTGTGCCCTCTGCTGGGCTCTGCCCTCACCCTGCTGCTACCTGAGACAGCCAACAAGCCTCTGCCTGACACCATCGAAGATGTGGAGGGATCCAACCACAGGTTTGACACCTATTTCAGACCATTGTTGTTAAAGGGTCAGTTCACCCCAATTCTTGGCCCGCCTTGCCCCCTGTGCTTGACTTTATGCCTCAGAAAATATGCACTAGAGGTTTAGAGAGGAATACGAAAATTTTTTTGGGTGAGGTCCAATGATTCCCTGAAGATGCTGCTGTCAACTTTTTTAAACGGAATTCTTTTACTTCAAACTGAATTTGATTAATCTCTGTTCAATAGAGGTTGAGACAACAACCTGTATGACTGAAGCTGGGAAACCTGGGCAAATAAGACTAAAACTAACTGCATGGAGAGATACCACGAGAGGACAGAGAGAAAAGCCTTTTCTTAATCACGCTGGTGAACTGACCCTTTAATTATCCATATGATATACTGTTATTACACCAAAAACTGGGTGATTTTATTGATTCATTCATAATGAACTGGTGACAAGCAAGCTGAGTGCAATCACTACAAGTTTATCTTTATATATTCCAATATTCTGTTTAGGAGTTGAGACATGGACGAATTGATTTACTTACTTTAATTACTTGAGGAAGTCAAAATCACTTAATGAATGAATTTTAAATGCTGTGTTCTGTGATATAGGCACAAATCATTTTGTTGTTTGGTTTGGGGAACTCGATTGTTTAGTTACAGGGGCTCACACATTTCCTGAGGGTCGTTGACTCAGCAATGAAAAAACCTCATCAAACAGGTTGATTAGCATTGGAGTCGAGGCGGATTGGTTTTCATTCTAAAAAAAAAACGGTAGAATTTGACAATTGCCTACTCGACTCAACTGTCTTTCATCCAAACTTTTCCACTGTTCTGTGGCTGTCCTGAGGCTCAAAGCTGTTTTTAATAAAATGTTTCCGTCTGTTTCTGTCAGTGAGGAGGACGGCCGTGTCATCGAGGCTCCTCTGAGGAAAGTGGATGTCGTCTGCAGCAAGAGGACAGACTGATGAGCGACAGCACTAGTGTGAGCCGCTGCACAAGGCAGTCAGTATTTTTCAGGACTATTCCAAAGGCAAACGTCTCTGCTTCCAGTGGAAGTCAAGATTTGACTTTGTTTTTATGGGTCTTTGCAAGATACCTGAATTCTGAACACTTATTCAACAGTTTTAAGTATTTTTACTCTTTTTCACTATTTTTGTACAAGTTTTTTTAAATATACGCTGTATTTACTTTTGTTCCAGTGTGTTAAATATTAGCTGCTTATATTTTTTGTCGGTGGAATAACTAACTCACTTTGAATGTTAATGTAATGTTAAGAATGAAACATCCATATGTTTGCTGAAAATGCTCAAAGTAAAATCTTATCCACATGGAGGTAAAACATAAGTCCTTAAGGAGCCATTATAGATCTATAGATGACAGAAACTGGTACCATAGCAGATGTACAAGACTTAATGAAAGCACAGATTAAAAGAGACAGCTTTGTCCTCTCTCAGCTGTCAGAGCACCTATTAGCTGCAGTTTTGACAGGGAGGGAAATATGTGTCTCTTTTGCTGCTAAATGCTAAATATCTCTAATTCCATCAGTCTGTGGTTTTGTGCTGGAAACAGCTGGCTGCTGAAGATGAGACTGAGTGGAATTGTGAGTACATCTCTGCCAGCAACAAGCTTTCATACGTACATATTTATTTCAAATATTGTTAAAGTAACTTGCTAGAATTGGTGTTTCTGGCAACTTGGTACCCCTGCAGTGCAATTCACCTTTACACCACTGTCAAACCAAGCTGATCCACAGCAGCTCTTACCAGCCTTAACATTGCAAGATAGAGCGTTTGGCCTTGGTGGGATAAATGGCATACGTCTTAAAGTCCAGTAGATAGAAGTAAAGTTCAGTAGTGACAAAACATTGCCAGTTATGATATTATCAAGTACTACGACTCCACATTCGCAGGTACCAGCGATGCTACACATGTAGCTGCTCATAGTTCATGCAGAAAGCATGGTGATGCGGCTTCAGCTAGGCACAAACATACTTTGATGAATTCAAGTAGTTTTGGATATACTGCGTGTCCAGACATATATAGTGGTTGTGCTTTCAGACTTGCATGTCATAGAGGAGCAGACCATTAGCCTTGGTGGAGGTCTGTGCTATCCAAGTACCCTTCAAGATGTTGAAGTAACAGCTAACTGCTGCTAACGTTAGCTGCTGTTAGCTGCTTAGCTCAGCTAGCTGTGCTATTAGCTCACTCTCCCCATTAGTATGCTGCAGTGTGTCCTCACTGCCTGAAATCTACCTCCTTATCCAACTCAGCTCCTCCTGACCACAGACAGTTAACAAACCATTGTTTCTGGTGTTTTTTGGTCAGTTTCTTGCATTTTTCACCCTTATGAACAATAGCTTTGGTACTCGATAAAAGCTCCTTGTGGTTTCTCAGTTTGATCGACCTGAGTGACCATAAACGAAAACACAGGCATTTTGAGTGTGTGTTGTAATGCTTCCTATGCAGAAAATCATATCTGGCCCTCCATCTGCAGTTCGTCATGTGCAAACAACCCATAAGACCACTAGCTGTACAGTTGTTAGCAACAAATGAAGCTCTGTAAATCACAATTATTTTGTCTCTAAAATATTATCCAGTTTCACCAAAGTAAGTGAATAAAGTTATAAAGCTGTGTTTTTGTACAGTAATCAGTGAGGTCTGAGATACACTCTCCTTCAGTGTCTGTTATTTTAACAGGAAATTCATCAGATTCAATGCCCCATATTGCCATTTTCTAAGCTATTTTAGCTGTCAGTTGGCAGCACCCACGTGAGCACAGAGAGGGTTGGAAAGACGACAGACATACTGTATACTGCGAATACTGAGCTAGCATGTTCTAAGCTGAAGACTCAAAGTTGGTGTGTTAAAGAGTTACAGACTGCTCGCAGGACATCATACCTGCTCAGCCCAAGTTACATAGTGCAAGAACAGGTGTGTGCAGAGTGGAAATGAAAGAGGCACAGTTCTCCCTGTTACTACTCACTGTAGCATCAAGCACACTGACTGACTTGGAAGCTGTTATTTTATCCTCAAATAGTTGCATAATATTGCTTTAACATTAAAATATCGATTACTGCAGCTTTAATTATCCCGTAAGCATTCACTTAACAGTTCGACACTCTTGTCCACAAACTTTTGTGTACCAGCGTGGGGCTTGTTTGTGCCCCTTAGTCCCAGGGAACAGAAATAATCTTATTGTGTTCAAGTGCACAATGAAATTTTAGACACTTCAAATTTTGTGTTTGTCCCTTTCCTGTTTCAACATGACAATGCCCCTGCACACAGAAACAGCTCTTATGCAGCCACACTCCTCCACAGCCTGTCTTACTCTGAGATGATCACCCCCAAAGACAACACTATTCTGTTGGGACGTTTGTCCCGTAAATCTATGCAAACACACAGACCACACAACCTTGGTAGCTATGGGGTACTGTCACTGATTTGTGTGTGTTTTTATATATTTTTACTTGTGTATTTCGGTCATGTAACATCTATAAGCATACATCCTGCTTCATATCTGCCTAACGTTACTGATTTCAGGATGAGGGTTTGGTTATCTCTCTTCTGTCTCTCGCTTGGAATCTCTGATGGCTGTGGGGTCTGACTCCTTAACAGAGCAGCAGCACTGCTGAATGGCAGCGTCCTCTGCCAGCTTAGTGCAGCCAGTGAAAGTCCTGGTTCCAGTATTATCAGAAACAGAATTATATGTAAGCCCCTTACCTTGTGTTTTGTCAGCTTTGGAGTCTGATGAGTTGGAACAGACATAAGTATTTGAAAGTCAGTGACTGACTGATGCAGTGAATCTCTGCTTTCTACACAAGTCCACGGTTCATGTCCTCACAGAATGTGAAGTGCTCAGTATGCTGAACTTAAACTGCACTCAGGTTGATCAGCATTCAGTTTATTAAGCAGCATGTTTACAGAGATGATCTACAGCAGGACCTGTCTTTAAGAAAACGCTGACACTCACTGGTCTACAGTGAGTATTACATCTTTGGTGACAGCTCATCAACAAATACTTGAAAGACTATAAAAGCATTTTGGTGTTTGGCTTGGCTCTTACATGTCTTTTTTGAGGTTGTTAATGTATATGAAATTATTATGGTGATGCATCTACATTTATATAGAGAACCAAAGTCTGTGACTCAAGTTGTTGTTGTGGTTTTTATTTTTATTGACTTTTTTGTACAATAAACATTTGTTAGTAGAATTTATGTGCTGCTTTTCTGTTGGATTCCACAAGCACTGGGTTGGTGGAAGAGGCTCAAATAATGAGAAACTCATAGCAGACGGTAAGTCTGGGCCAGCAGCTGATGTGTTTATTTTCAGATTTTGTCCCTGGTCGACATACTGCCACACAAAAATGTCTTGTCCTTCAAGACAAAAATAATTGATTATATGAAGGTAGATGACAGTAATCTAGCTAGCAAAAATAAAAATTGTAAACTGTTGTTACTTTGCAGACACTCATATTGCTTTATAATTTGTTTGGAGAGAAACAATTGCTTGTTGGGCTCCTGCAGTGGTACTCAGACTGGGGCACATGACCAGGGGGAAGGACGAGGTGAGAAAATAAAACTGACTATACCTTCTCATAGCAAACTGTATAACTTGTCAGACACATCTGTAACTGACAACATCACCAATGTTCGAAGTGTCAGGCATGTGTAATTAATAAGATCACTTCTTTGTCTCCATTATGGTATTGTATGACCTATTCAAGCAGAGCCTCAGTGTGGAAGTTCAAACAACAATGATTCTATGTGTTTTCTGGCTAAAAGGTTATTAAAACATGGAAGTCACCAAAAAAGAAATTACACACATACTGTATAACATAATACCCACTTGAGGTTACCTTGTAATTTAGTCCAAATATGTAGAAACTGTGATTTATAACCCCATTCCAATTCCATGATACCACATCAAGTGTAGATGTATAGTGATGTTGCTGAGTGTCATTATTTGGGTGGATGATGTTCGCATGTGAGTGGCTGTCCTGCCAGATAGGAACAGCTGTAGGTTAGGAGTTGTGGGAAGCTGGCAGAGGGCAGCGGGGCTGTCAACACTGACCGACTGGCCTGCAGACATCAGACAGCAACTGGCACTTCAATTAGCAGAGGGCCCAGTCACCACCGCTGGTTTCCCTGCACAGTCAAGCTGTGTCAGTGCTCTGCTCAAACCTCCCGCAGCAGCCTTCTTCAAAGAGCACACACTTTGTTGTGCACTGTACTAGCAGACTTCATTTGTAGCACAGATCTTAATAAAGTTACTGGGGTTATGAATTGTTCAAGGCTTATGCTGATAGTGGTTTTGCTGAAGTTTATAATGATGGAGAATTTCCGCCAAACTTAAAGTTTGCTCCAGGTAAAACAGCTGAAAGAGCGTTTAAACTATAATATGACAATAGCCTAAAACAAGCCACTGAAGCCTAAACATTACAGTAAATTTGTGGCTATTTAAATCAGCATGACGTATCCTGTGTGTTGAGCTGTAGGGGGGGAATCATCTGTCTACATAACTACTAAATGAGGAATGGACTGGCACAATAGGCATGACTACATTTATGTTTTTAAGTAGCTGAAAACATGAAAAGCCTCTCAAGAGTAGGACATATTACAGCGTAATCCTGTAACATATCGAATGTCAGAAACCAAACTGTTATTTCAGCAGCAATAACAACCAAAGTGGAAACAGATGAACAAGATTTCATTCCTGGAAATGTGTTTTCAGCTGTGTGTTCTGTTTGTTGAGAAGTGTCCTCAGTCTGGTTATTGTGAAGGGGAGCAGCTCTTATGATAAGTGTTGGACTGAAGTGCTGTTCTATGAGCAGACAGAAGATGGCGCACCAACGTTAAGTAAAAAAACAAGCAGCGCACTGCCGCTCACATGGCTGTTTATCACATAGAAGTGAGTCAACAGAAATGTAGGAGCCCATCTACCACCTATTACAAAACTATAGCTCTTTCACGAATGTAACTATTAAATATCACGGCTGATTTGCTGAGTAACTTCTATGGTATTATGTATTCTATTGAGAGCTTCACCTGTTTTATGTTTTTAATCTATTATATGTTTAAGCTCAGGAAAAAAAATCTTCTCCGTGTTAGTTTTGCTTTGATATCTATATAAAATACTTCTGAACTTTGTCATAAGTTTCCTAGACATCTTAATCGAAAAAATCTGTTTATACACATCCACACATACCACTTCCATCACTGTCCCACCCACCTCCCCACCCATTTCTATCCTCTGATTGGACTCGGCTCTTGTCAGTCAATGGACCGGGCCCGTTATGCTCTCTTCACTTGCTCTTAAAAAACTCTGGAATCTCACAAGTCACCACATTGACGTTTTTGTCTACTCAAAATAAAAGCGGCAAAGTAGCCTTTTTAATAAAGTAACAAACTCGGTTTTAAATAGCGACAGTTGTTTTATTTTTTGAAAATAAACACCGAAAACTGTATAAATGTGCTAATTACAGTCTATCAATATAAATATAATAATGATAAAACTGGATGCAATTTCAACAAAATCACCCAACAATTCTGATAAATAACTTGCATGACTTTCTCAAAATATCACATCTCGAATCGAGGATAACCAAAAGCCCATATATCGCCAGCGCTGCTTTCTACACATCTCCTCTTGTTGGCGTACTTTGCTTTGTTGCTTCGTGGTGTTTGAATCCATGTATCTGATTTGCAGATTTCCGTCGGCTCGTGAAGGCATCAGTAGTTTCATTGTGGCCCTGCAGAGCTAACGCCATCACACGCAGCGGCTACGACGAGCAGCACGGCGACATCAGGGCCACCACATCAGCGCAGTCTTCATTACTGTCCAATTATTTCTGTATAACGACAATGGAATACAGTGCTGCGGATTATTAGACGCGTTGGAACGGGTAAGACACATTGTTTTCAATTTTACTCATCATTCAGCTCCCTTGTATCTCTAAAGCCGAATGAATTACTTTGATTTTTCAGGTATTACTATTATTGACATTTCTTGAACGTAAAGGTGCTTAGCCTGTTAGCTAGCTACACCTTTCTTCACCTCCTCTATATAGAAAGACTGTCTGGGTGAGGCGTCGGCTTTTCTAAATGCGATACTCTGTGTATTAATTGGAATATAAACACCAGCATACATGTCGCCTGAGTAAGTTGAATGAAGAAACAGCACCCGAAGCTCATTAGACAAGTAGGTTATCCACGGTCAATGGCACAGTACAGGCAATACGCTGTTATTAGCACACGAGAGGCTTTTAGCCCTCAAAGCATCTTGACGCATTGGTTTTTGATCCTCTGCTCGGTTGTTTACCATGCCCCCACCTCCCCACTTTCTCTCATCATCATCCCAGCATCTCCTATTGATGCCTGGCGGAGTCAGATGAAGGACACGACCCCCCCATGATTGACAGTGGCTCTGTGATCTGGGATGCATTTAGGCTCCTCTGCATGCAGTAGAGAGACCATAGAGCTGGGTTAACTTTGAGGACCACTTTGCATTTCTCTACAGAAGGTGGAGGTGAAGGTGTGAGCTGCGGGTGAAGTGTGTTAGCATCGCTTTAATACATCTACCCATGCTGTCCTGGTGTTTCGTTGTGACTTTTGGGGGATAGCATGATGTTAAACACGTGTGTCCCCACTTTGTATTCTTTTCAACAAGTCTGATGTATTAGGATGTGAATACCTTCCTGTGATGCCGGCCTTCCTGCTGCTCAGTTAAGGGAAGTTTCTCCCTCCTTTCCTTTTTGCTGTCGAGGTTAATTACCCATGTCACCTCTGTCACCTTTTTAAACAATGATGGGCATCCCTCCATCCATTCAGTCTGCCCGTTAGACCCGGCCAGATCTGAACTGCTGCCATTTGTTCCACACACTGTCTTTGCAAAATGAGTTAGTGTAATTGATTGTATGATCTGCCGCTGCCATTAGGCGCCCAGTAGTTTCTCTCTTACTTTATCTTTTCTCCCCTTAAGACATGTTTCTTAATGAAGCGGCCTCTATTTTCAAAATCTGGCTGACAGCAAGACGTGCCACTTGTGATGAATGTATTTTTGGTGGCTCTCAAGGGAAAGCAGCACAAACTGGAAGTGATACAATGTGATGTGGACTTGTAATTTCCCCTGCTTTTTTTTGCTGCAGAAGTACTATTATCCCTATTTTCAGAAAGCCGGCTTCCTCGGGTTTTGAGCAATGGCAGCAGCTGGCAAACAGTTCCCTAAGTGTTAGATTTCTGCACCAAGAAGGCAGAGCTGTTTGTTTTTCGACCATGTGATGTTATGGCCTGCTGAGTTCAGGTGCTGCAGGTGCAGTATATGGAAGGCCAGTTTACTGGAAGGATTTGAGGAAGGACCTGTCCCCAGGCTGCTGGGAATATCTCTGTAGAGAGGTAGTAGCCTTGGAAACCAAGCACAGGAACCAGTGTGCTTTATGAAATATCTTTTTTTTTGTTGAAGCTGTACATACAGACAAAAAGTGAAAGTGGATCACATTCTCAAGGTGTGACGATGTGGATTGGAGGAATCCTAATTATGTGATGTCTGTTGGAAGTCAGCATTAATCCCACCAAATTCTTCAAATTACAGCAATTAAATCAATGTTTGTTTGTGTTAAATCTGTAGTTCTTGCAGTGAAGTTCTGTGTTGTAGATGTATCCATCTGAGTCATGGCTTTTTGCAGAAAAACACTGCTCTTGTCAGGATGAATTATGAGTTACGGGTTGCTCCTTTTCATGCTTGGCGCTATACAATAGACTGAGGCATGCACGGTGTCACTAATGAAAGTCCCTTTCTGTTAGGCCCACAGATTTAAACACCTTCTTATGCTCTTATACTGTGGTGAAACGCTGCCAAAGCACCGTGTTCCTAATCACAGTTTGCCCAGTCACTGACTGACAGACGGATACTTTGTGCTGACAGCGGAGACCTGATCAGGCAGGTTATCACACAGAGGTGAGGAAGTGAGGACAGTAGAAGACAGGAAGTCAAACGCAGCAGTAGATGTGTAAGCATGCACAAGTCGCTCTTGTCATTTTGAGAACTAGTCCCGAGACGTAACTTGAGAAACTGTAGCCTGGATTTAAGAAAAGACGTGCCATGGATTTGTGATTTTTGTTTACATTACAGGAGTTAGTTATTGCCACAATAATCTGTGAGGGGGCACTGGGTCCAAAATTAGCAGGGGGGTCCCCCATTAGTGCACCAGTCTTCCCACCCTCCATGCAATGTGCAGTAGTACCTGGCCTCAAGTTTGCCGTGTTGTGGTTTGATTAAACACGAGCTGGTGTAGGAACATACAACAGGTAAGCACTAACTGGAATAATAGAAACCTTGTAACTGGAGTTTGACACAGGGGCCCTCTTCCAGACAGGGCCTCAGGAGTGTGAACAGCAGGACCCCCTTTGTGACTGAACGGTGGTCAGATGATATTGAAATATACTGGTGCATATTCTAAAACACATTTTCAATGAAATAAATGCAAATCAGTTGACACATACAGCAGTATGGTTGGAGCTTTCGGGGCCCCTGGGACCCCAGCCCAGCTCCCCTTGTACCCGACTCAACTTTTCCCAATCGCTGTGGAAGCACTATGGAATGATGAGTCATTATACTAAACTGTTTGAGTCCTGTGTTGAAGAGTGAAGTCCAGAATTCATCGACACATGTTGACGTGCTTATTAAGACATACTCTGTTGGACATGTCCTGTTCACTAATGTCTGCTTCATGCTGTTTGTCTCTGGTGGTGGAGGAGGAGGAGAGGGAGGTCATGCTTTCAGTTGCATGTTTGTCTGTTTGTTTCTTAGCACAGTGGTTCACACCCTTTTTGGCATGTGAACTCTCAAAATTAGATGATGTCTACTTGCGACCACTTATTACAGATTATGGCCTCAGCGTTAACGTTATATTGATTTTCCCCTCCCACATGGTTTTATTTTGAAGCATTTCTGTAGGCCTGACGAGTTAAAAATATTTAGCTGTTTATTATAGCTATGATGTTAGAGTATTTTTCACACTGTTTCAGCCTTTTTTCTCGTCTTGTGACTCTTAAGGGATTGGGATCCCAAACCCAAGCTGGGAAACCACTGATTTAGCAGATATCTTTAAAGTTGTGAACAGATTCTGATGAAATTTGGTGGGACGGTGTAGTCAAACAAGTTATTTGTGTTTGGTGTGGGAGGGAGTGTATTTGAGCATTTTACAAATGTTCTTCACTTTCTCTCTACTTACTAGAATGAAAATAATGCGGCACGTGTCTGTCACTGTGCATCCAGACGTGATCATAACATAGCAGATATAGCAGATTGTGCAGTCTTCGTCCAGGCGTTTTGCTTTGATTTCTTGTTTCAAGCTGGCCTTGCCTTCGACCCACTTTAGACCACGTCTTGACTGGAGAACACCTGCTCTTGGAATTTGCTCAGACTCAGTCGGGTGACCTCCATTCATCCCTTGTGTGGAGCTTTGATTCATGCTCTTGGGGTGTACTGTACTGCACACGTATGATGTACTGTGCCACTGTATTGGGATTTATCTGTGTGCCCATCTGAGAAGGGGACATATAGCTATTGAGAAGTGCAGGTGCGCTCACGGCGGCTGCATCATTTCTAATGTCACTGCGGTCACTGTCACTGTGCTGCTCTGTGGCAGGAGCCATTTTGCACAGTTTTGGACGTGGTCCCTGTCTAGTAACCAGTGCAGAGAGCTGGCAGCACCCATGGTAAAGCTCTAATCCTCATCATTTTGCAACTTTATGTAACCTCTAATCTCTGTTACTTAAGAATTACACACTAACCCAGCAGTAAACAAGCATTCAGGGAGCATTTCACTTTGTTTGGTGAGTTGACTTCAAAGAGGCACTGGAGGCTTTGAGGTTGATCGCATTTAAACTCAGGGATAATGCTGCAATTAATGATTCACTTCGTTATCAGTTAATCTATTGATATTTTTTGAATGTATAGATAAGTAGAAAATGTGAAACAATAGAATAAAAATATGACTTCAAATTCATTCTTTTGTCCAGACAGCAGAACAAACCCCCAAATGTTCAGTTTGCAGTGAGAGAAAATAGAGACATGCAGCAAATCCACATGTTTAAGAAGCAGGATCCAGCAAATACTCAGCATGTTTGCTTGATAAATGACTTGAATGATTAGTGAATTTTCATTTGTTGTTCATGACTTCATGATTAACCTTTGGGAACAGGATTTAAAACAAAAAAGTCAAAGTTCAAAGGTCCATTTCGTAGCTTTTCTGAGCTTTCAGTCACAATTCTTTTCTTCTTGAGCAAACATCAGTGGTTGTCAGTTGATTTTCTTTTGATCAACTAATCAACGAACATTGAAACAATTAAATTTTTTTAGTCAGAATGAGGATATTTCCTGGTTATCTATGAAACTGAAGTGCTGATCTATGGGTTTTACCCTGTTGGTTGGACAAAACAAGCAACAACAAGCAACAAAACAAGCAACAAACATTTGAGTATGGCCAGTTGGATACTGGCAAATAAATGCAAATGAACATTACTATGTAAAGGCTAGAATTATGAAAATAGATATGCAGTAGACTGTACACACAGAAGGAGCAGCTAGACGACAATCATACAACATTTATGTTCAAGTTAAACTGTTATAGTTAAGAGTTTGAAGCTTTGTTCATAACATTAACATTTGAATTCTAAATAAATACTCCAGTGCTGCCCACCTTGTCTTTGTTTTTGCTTGTCTATTCATTCTATTTAAACAGCTCAGCCTCATTCCTGCTTTGTAAGATTCCAACATTTTGTCACATCCCTCTGCATCTCATACAGACCAGAGCCATAAGCTCTAATACAGACACAAGGTACCCTTTAACATCTGTATGAGACACACCAGGCTTCAACTCCAGTGTAACCATCTGCAGTAATTCCCTAAACTGATCTTTTCTTAAATCTAAGTAGCTTTGGTGCCTAAACTTACCCAAACTCCAAGCATTTCACAACTGGAACTGTTTCACAACCTTAACCACGTTTTGAAAAGGCTTTCAGGCTGGAACACATGTGATGTGGAGGAGCATGACAAAGACGTGGCATGAGAACGTCTGCTTCAGTCCATATGTGCTGGCATTTAGCCTCTCCAAAACAACATTTTCACTGCGGTCAAAACACTGTTTGCTCTCTCCGCTTGCCAAAGACAGACATGCACCTGTATTAACAGGCCAGTCTAGCATCAGTAAGCCTGAGGACATGATTATTATTTCATCATTTTTTATTAGCCTGCCGCCGACATGTGTTTATGTTGACAAAACTGCCAAGCTATGTTCATTGAAGTTGCTTTAATAAAAAAGACTAGATCCCATGAATCATTTTATTCAAATTGAGGATTTTGTTTGAGGATTTTTTTCTTTTTCGGGTGATGACACCATAAGATACAACAACAGACGTTCAAAGCTTCATTTGAAAACCTCATTGTAGAAGCTTCGCATGTAAATAATGACATTTGGTACAGTCGTAGTATTGTGCTCAAAAGTAATGCAGGAGTGCACTGCAAAGAATGTCAGAACTGTATACACAGAGGTAAATGATCTGTGTCTCTTCATGGTTAGACCATAATATGCTCAGTAAACACAGCTTTCTTAAACCTACATTTTCTTACCCATTTTACAAAATACACACAGAGTTCCAGTTTCAGTCAAAGTGATTGTCAGTCTCTGAATGGAAAGCTCAGTCTCTCAGTTAAAGCGAGTCTGCTGCTTATTAAATCAAACCCAGCAGATTTGAGCGTTTTCACATGAATGATTAAATGTAGCCCCCACCCCAGCTCATTAAGCTGAAGAAAAAAAAAAAAAGCTCCATCCTCTGCAGGAGAGTCCAGCTCAGGAGTGGATGTCATCACATGGAGCCTGTGGCGGGTCAGATGGCTCGGGCTCAGCGTCACGCCAGAACCTCAGAGGTCCACAACAATGTTGTCCTTTGTGTCACGCTTCCAGAGGAGAGGGGTGAAATGTGTCTCTCTTCTCCCTCTCCCTGTGCTTGGTGGCTGAGTTGTGACGCACTTGCAGGCTGAAATGAACTTATTGTTACAGATGAGTAAATGTTGAACTACGGATGAATGCAGTGCTATGACAGAGCCTGTGGGGACGTAGGCTGACATGTGAGAGCAGAACTACAGATCATATGATCGCCTCTGAAACGCCCACAGTCCCTCCAGCATCACCATATCACAACTGCTAGTTTTCTTTCCACTCTGCTAATTAAAAACCCAAGTCGCTTTTTCCACCGTCTATCCCATTCATTACAAAATAGAAACATTGGTGAGGCAGGCATACGCCGTTGGGTCATTGTTACAGCGATATCAAGGGAGCAAATGATGTGTGAAAGTGATACACTTGCATGAAAGCTTGTCAAAGTGGGGCCCATGGAGATGTCCGTCTTAGGGTGTTTCTTCAAAGGAATTCAATTAGCAGGAGTTGTTTGTCTTGCTTCAAGGAGCCGGAGTAACACAGATCCTATCACACTGATAGCATCGCGCACAGCCTTCCACTTCCACCTGCCGTGGCTCATCTTTGTGTTTGCTTGTGTGTGTGTGTTGGCTCAAAAATGTGCAAAGTCAGTCACTGGTCCTCAAGTGTGGCTTCATTTCCTCTGAAAAGAATCACAGTTGCTCATTTACATCTGGAGCGCAGGCGAGGCATGAGAGCACCGGCGAGCGTGGCTTTCTCTCATATCCTGCTCAACATTTTCCATTTTAATCTTCCTCATTTTTTTCTTAATCTCTCCAATTCCATTTAGCTCTCAAGTCCATTTAGCCTTCATTCAGAAGTTCAATAGTGCAGTGGAGCGCCTTGGTCTATATTTAAAACCTTACCGCTGAGTAAATCGAGCAGAAATCCTTTAATTCTGCCAGCCACCACCCAAACCGAAAGTTTGGACCGCTGCTGAAGCGGTGGAATGGCAGTGGTGGGTTCTTATAACAGGTTTCTTCCAGATGCGGGTGTCTGAGCAGCTAGCCAGAGATTCAAGGCATCGTGTGGTCGTTAGACGAGCAGCTGGGAGAGCGGACTGACTCCACGCATTATGCTATCTACGACTTTGTGTCACGTGTGAATGTGGTGTTTGTCCAGCTGGAATGAAATCAGACCATGTTTTTCATGGTTTCACACACAATGTATGCCCTGCTACAAACTTCACAGAGCAAGCTGATGAGATTTTAAAACACTGTTTCCCATCTTGTAATTATCAGACATCATGTCATCAGCTAGGCATTATTTATATGAATCTAATGAGTCATTCAGCTGCTGAAAAATGTCTTCACATTCTTTGTTTGATTGATCCCATTTGTTGATGATGAATTGCTTAAACAAGTGGTCACGTGAAATTGCTGATGGACGTATTGATTATTTTGCTAATCATTGGCGCTCTTCATCCACTGTGATGAAGATCATTCTTTGAGACAGTCGACATTAGTGAGGAGTGAGATCTAGTGTCTACAGGTGGATTGTCGTACTGTATGGGAATGAACTGAAGACAGTGCCTGGACGATTGAGAAAACACAACATCAAGCTTTGGAAAATGGCTGATGGTAATACAGAGTGTACACTGTGTTTAGTAAATGGGATAAAACATGTCTGACAACACAGGTGTGTAAGAAAAAAGAGCAGCCTTCTGACGAAACCCACAGCAGACACAAGCTTTGGTGTTTTGCTGTATATTCATGGAGTCTGACAACAGAAAAGCATCAGTGGGGGACATAAACGTTTGGTGTGAGCTCCTTACTATACACTGATGTTCAACAGTAGCATTCATACAGGCAGATGTAGCTTCAATAGACCAGCATGCACTGCAGCCACAGCCTGCAGCTTTTCAGATGTGTTACTGATGAAAAGTGTGTATGAAAAGCAAAGTCTCCTTCAGTGGCTTTTTTTTTTTTTTTTTTTTTCCTTTGAAGAATTAAGCAGAACACATGACAGCGTTTTGTGTCTCTCGCTTGAGAGACACAACTGGTGTTTCTTTTCTTTTCTTTCCCTACGTTGATGAAGAGAGTAGCTTTATTGTCAGGAGGCATTCTGGTTAACACCATGTGCCATCTGAAATGTGTTGATAGTAGATCCCATCCATTGTTTGAGGTTTGGCACTGATACCAACATTTCTTTGAGGAATTTAATCATGTTTTACTACAAAGTTTATTTCTAAGAGAATAAAAGTTCTCAAATATTATCCAAACACAGGTGGCTGGATGAGAAATTCGCCTTTAAAATAGTCTAAAATTAAAAAGAATATGTAAAGATTATAGAACTGACCAAGCATTCAGTGACTTTTGAGACCTTGTTCCATCACAGAATACCTTCCAGAATGCATCGAACCAACACGAGCTAATTCTGTTTCACAGTGAAAGTCAGACCACTCCGAATAGAAACAAAAGGCTTTGTAAAGTTGCATTTAATGGCTGGGATCAGGTCATGGATACACGAGGCACGAGTAGCAATCATATGGGCCTCAATTGGATGGACAGTACACTTCATTGCTTTATTATTTATTAATGATATGTGTACCGTGGTGGCAGGAAGACTGATTGCAAGTGTTTGTATTTTGAGGCGAAAACAGAAGTGCTTTCTGTATGAACTGTATGTTAATGGAATGGAGATTTTACATACATAATTAATTAGCGGTGAATTTTCCAGCTGTGTCTAATGCCACGTGTGAATTACAAAGGCAATATTATGTCCCAACAAAGCCTCCCTGTGCTGCGTGTGGATGATGCTGTTAGAAAATCTGCATTGCAAAGAAGTTATTATGTTTTATGGTCTCCATGAATTTCAATGTGGACTTATGCGGTTTCTGATTTTGGTTGACGCGCACAGATTTCCACAGAGCACAGTGGAAGAGTGGCTGTTTATATGTAGAACTCCGAGCGACTGAGCGTTCATCTCATCTCGCATATTAACTGTGTCAGACTCCCTGCCGAGAGGTTCTGTTATGACCGCTTTCCACTGCAGTGTGCAGTCTCCTGAACTCTGCTGCCTGTCTGCCCTCTGTGGTACTCCGCTCACTGTTTGACTGTGCAGCATCATTTCTCTGCAGTGCTGATGCAGCTACGAGATGCTGACAGCGGAAATGAATGCTCGACCCGCCGGTGGCGTCACGCTGGCACGCCAGACCTCCTGGGCCTTGATCTTCTCATCTTTATCATTTCACAGATTCCCCTGTGAAAAATGTCATGTATTAGAAATGAAGAATGCAAATCACTTGTAATGAGATAGGTTTTCATTTTAAAGTGGCAAACCTGTGTGGATTTGCTTCGAGTGGCCTCCACTGCAAGTGAAAGTTCAATCTAATGAATCTAAAGCAGAATTACCTAATTACCACTGAGGACCCTCAGGGTTTTCCCTGCCTGTCTAACTCAAAGGCCAGCCGCCTTTGTATCATTGGCCACCACCAACAAAAACACAAAGGCTTTTCTTTCCATCAAAACTATTGTGCCTTTATCAGCAACTGCAGTGATGCGCTTATACCAAGTGCATGCAAGTTACCCATGACACTCCAGTGTGGAGGAACGGGGGAATGATACATTTACAGCTTCTACGAGATCAAGAGAAGCAGTGAAATTCTGACATGCTCGACTTTTCGTCGGGGCGTTGTGTGGCGTCCCAGACCCTGTATGAAAGGTCGCTTAGAATGTCAAACTACATGGGTATAGACGCCAGATTGTCGTTCACGATCAGCCACGATGCTGGTAATTCGTTGGCTGTGACAAAACCTTCTTTAAATTGTGTCATCTAATCACAGCATTATGTCCTTAACATGTAAACGTGTAGTAAAACAGTTTCTTTAGACCTGCCAATTAGTGTTGGCTGATATGACTTGTGCAGCATGATGATATCAATTTGTAAACCATCAGAGATTTTTTACCATACTCTTAATACTGTGGTATCCGTCCCCTTAAAGGCAGTGCTTCCCAAGTGGTTGTCAGCATATGACCATTTAAATGAAGTCACGTGTACTTGCTAGAAGTTCAACCAAAAAGTGAGGTTCTCAGTTTGTTTCATTGAGAATGACAACGTAGGATTATCATAAAGAAGCAAAGAGTCTTAAAAGAAAACATACTTTGATTTGTGGAACATGTTGTGTTGTTGAAAAGGGACCGTGTGAGGATATATATAAGCACTACAATGTAAAATGACACAGTGGTGGAAGATTTTCTCTGCATCAGCCTCTTCCTGCCAGTCATTCAGGAGTTTCCCCAACTTTGTGTGAGATCAGTTGTTAATTCTGTCCTCCTACGAACACACAGAAGCTCTGGAGTGTTTCTGAAGCATTCTCTGTTGATCTGAAAAAACGCCCTGAATTTAGCTTTCACCTGGTAAGTCCCTCTCTCGTGTAGCATAGATGCAGAAAGCCAGTGCAGATGGAGTACAGGGGGCCTAATGTGCTGTGAGGATAATTGTCCGTTTTAATCCACTCCTCAGCAGTGTCTGTCAGTCAGCTTCTCAGTGAGGGCTCGCAGCCCACTGGCAGTCCTGACCTGTCAATCAAATCACATCCGTCAGGGCTCATGGGAATGGGGATGAAGCATTTTTGGATTTAATTAGTGCTCTTGCATGTCATATCTTTACCATGAACTTCATGATGATGTTTCAGAAAAACACAGGCAGCTGAATATATTATCATTACTCAACAACCCCACAGTCTGCAAGGTTGCTCTAAATCCATGTAAAGGCTGTAGCCTGCAGCTGTAAGCTTTGCAAATGCAGCTATTATTGAAATGGCAAAGTGCCCTACTTACCCTTTAGAGACTAGCCCTGAAATGAACCAGAAGTGGGTGGCTGACGGCGAGTTTTATGTTAAACTGCGCAAGACGTGAAGCGTCTGAGCGACGCAGAGGGAGAACAGTCGCCCACCACTAGAGACTTGAGCTCATTTCCCAGCAATGGCACCTCTCGCTTGGCCCGAGCCCCCAAAGACTATGAGTGTCTGTGTTCACAGGTAGGAAGCCAGGGAGGGAGCGTGCCCCTGCTGCTCAGATAGCGACTTCTGCAGACATGTTCAGCGAAGCTTCCTGCTTGTTTCCTGGCCTCCTGCGCCGTCACGAAGTAACTTGAAGGAAGCAAGGACAGTTCAAATTAAGTGGAGAAATCACTTTCTGGCCATGATTGTTATTACTCCATGTGAGTTTTGAGCTTTAAAGGAGCACTCTGAAATACTTTGAAATCTCTTGTGTTGGAAGTAACAATTATTTTTACTTAATAATGATTGTTCATACAAAAGGTTTATTATTTAGTCTACAAATTGCAATGGGGGGAGGGGGGCGGGTTACAACGACAAGAGCTCTGAGACACATACAGTGTCTGGAATTGGCTGTGACTCTGCTGCATGCAAATAGGAGAAAATGAAATAAAAAAATCTGCACAAAGGCTGATTTTTGTGCCTGAACTCTGGCTGTACAGTTCAGTACATGCAGTGCCACTGTCCTTCAGTAGCAGCTCAACACATTGAGAGCCGTGTCTTCTCCATGGATCGTGCCGTGTCTGGCCGGTTCAGTTGCCCACTCGTCTATCCCAGTAGCCGAGCAGCAGCAGCAGAATGACTGAGCCCGTTGTGCCTCGGCCGGTCATGTGACAGCTTTGTGTGGCTCAATGACTTTCCCCCGCAGCCTCAGTGCCATTATGTTTTATTGGAGGGGGCTGCTGATGAAAAGAGAGAGTCAGCTCTCCCTCCGGGGCCAGGGGCTCCACAAGCTCACAGCAAAGCTTGCTGGGAGCCCGTCGCCATGACTGCGTCAGGCGGCGGAGAGAGAGAGAGTGGAGAGGAGGAAGGAGGCCACAGAGTGGACACAGACATGTGGAGCAGCCAAATGGCAATTTTCTGCTGGTAAAGAAGACTTTAATCACATGTTTCACTCACACTCTGAGGTCGGCTCGAGTATTCTGGGACATCCTCACAGTTCTTGCGCACAGATCCCCAAAATAGACACACTGTAACCTGCGACTGAAAAAGAAGTTTTCTTTCTGGCTCAACATTTGAATACTACTGGTACTTTCCTCACATCCTGCTACAGCAGGGGTGGGGAACTTTTTTTCCTGTCAAGGGCCATTTCAGTTTTTGCTCAGTGGGGCCCCCAGAAGTTGGGGGTGGTGGGTTTTTCTGTATTTATGAATTGCCTCGCAGGCTGTATATGGCTCGGAGGCCAGAGCTCCCCACCTCTGCGCTATAGTAGCATTTGTTTTTAAAGGTGCTTTCTGTCCTGCTGAATTAATTTCTCAAGATGAGTGCAGGTGTATGATGTCATTCATAAATACCACAGACTTAACTGGAAAGGAAGAGTGTCAGAGCAAGTCTCCTCTCATCCTGTTGTCCTCATTATCTCGGCTGTTTTTCTCTTTCTCATTTCCTCCCTGCATCGTCTTCTACTTTGTCTCTTTTTGTCCTGCGTTATCTGCTGAGAGACAGAGAGGCCAAAGCAGTCCCCCACCCCACTATCTCCATCCACATCTCCACCAGTCAGCTGTTAGGCTGGGAGATTTTAAATTAGAAAGTAGTGCTTTTAAAAATAGTAGTGTTTTTGTGTGTATGTGTGTGTGCGTGTGGAGTCAAGCAGGTGGCTGCTGCACCGTGACACTGGTTGATGGTATCTGCAGTGACAGTCTAATGACCATTCAACTCGAGCATAATCGTCTGCGCTGGCAAATAGCAAGCTGCACACAAACTGCTTCCCACCATGCCCTGCTTCACGTATATTGATCTTGCACAGAAAACATCAACGCACGTTGGTCAATGAACCGCTCACTCTGTCGAGACCTATTCAACCAATAACAGGAAATTGTCATGTAATGGACCCCCCCATACACAAACCACCAGCAGCAGCAACAGCAGCAGCAGCAGCAGCAGCTTTCCATGTGGGCGTCTGCTGTTGCTGAACAAACTGTTGCATCACAGCACCCGAGCCTGCGTGCACTTGCAGTGTCATTACTGTTACGCCCCAGCAATCAACAAAGCCACGGAGACAGATTAAATTAGATTAGCGGGACTGAGCTTTAAAGTCAAATCAGCAGCTAATGGGTTCTAACATATCTGGCAGCGGTGACAGTGTGTCTTTTGTAAATAAAGGGCAGTTAGGAGGCGCGCCATGCAGTTAACCCTGACCGTCCTGCCACACAATGACTTCATTGTGCAGTTCAGCTGCCAGTCAAAGAGCTGGCAGCCGCTGTAAAGTTTGTCCACGCCTGGTGGAGAGTTATCCTGTAAATAAAAGTTTCTGTGTAGCGTGTCAGAAATGTTCTTTATGGTTGAGTTCAGCTCTTTTTATCCTTCCTCCCTCCACAGTGACGAAGCGTGTATTCTAATGAAGGAGTTACTATCATAATAATGAGCCTGAAAACTGACAGAAGGCAGCAAAAGTTCATCAGATGAGTCGATAATATAAGGCAATATGTCAATAAATCAAACTGTTGGAAGGCCATGCATGTCCATGGCAGGGATTGGTCCATGGTGGTGGTGTGTGCACGGACACACATCATCTCATTATCATATAAGAATGAGGGAAATTAAAAATGTGGTTTGGCGATAAGGAAGTGTTGTGTATATGAATAAATGCTTAAATGTGTGCCATAACCAAAAATTAGAAAAGATAAATAAAAGAGAAGAATTCATTCATTCATATTCTGAACAGATTGAAGCTTATGTTTAAAGACACGCATTTCTTTTTGCACTTTCTTTTATTCATTGGACTAACATCATTTATTGACCCATTCATTTATATTTTTGACAAGTCTAATAAACTTCTAAGGCCTATTAGTCAGTTTTTAGGGCTTATAAATGAGTAAATCAGCTGAAACTGTTGACGCGGTCCCATTTCGATTTCACAGCCACTCAGTGGCTTGGCTTTGCCAGCGTGGAAGCGCTGCAGTGTTTTTCTGCTCGTCTGTGAAGCACTCAGCCTCACTTTCAGAACAGTGATTCTGTACGTGAAATGGAAAGTTTATTTCCTAACCAGCTGGCATTGAGTAGTTGTTTTTTTCAAGCCTGCTTGTGATTCCCTACATTTAAAAGCATCCCCTCATTCACACCTGGAGAAGTGAATGAATGCATTTCGTAAATGCACCTGCCTGCTGGAGAGGCCGTGAAACGGGGCCATCACACAGGCTTTTGATGGAAGTGTTGCTTGCAGCAACCTGTTGTTTACTAGTTGAAATATTACAGTCACAATGGTGACATGTTTCTGTGTCACTCAGGTGAGGTTTATTTATTTATTTGAAGTGGATTGGGGTTATTTGTTCCAGCTGTGTTTATCAGCCTCTTCCTCTATATTTTATCACACTGTTTCATCACCATGATAATAGGTCAGAAAAGCTGTACAAATACAAGTTAAGGCTGACGGTCCCTTGGCACTGTGCCAGAGCATTCTGGGAAAAATTTGCAAGACCCATTTTCACAAATAAGTGTGAATGACGGCGGCTGGCACATGCACTTGATATTCATGTTTTATTGAATGAGAAAATGAATAATTGAGCATTTCTGTGTCCCTGCAGGGCCTCTGTTGTGGCAGCGCACAAAGCAATGTGGAGGAAATAAAAATCCTGATACGCTGAAAACCAGAGGTACGACTCTTCACACCACGCTGGACTCATACACCCTCTCACATTTGTAACCTCACGCAAACACACTTACGGATGAAGTCATGCGTGTTTAGTTGCACGTGCGACATATGAGAATGGCCTCATGCAGATACTGACAGCAGATGGATGGACTGCAAAACATGCTCATTCTGGAGGATCAGAACCAGCTGGCCACCAGTAGCTGAGATTGTTTGCCAGAGGCCAGCCTGCTGTCCCAAGTGCATACACATACCTGCGGTGCATTAGCGTGGACTGTGTGTTCTGCACTCGGCAGCATGTGTACAATTCCCTCATAAAAGGAAGCTGTTGCAAATGCCTCTTTGTGTACCTGCTATCACTGGAGCAGTGCGCTGTGGTTGTTTCAGATTGACCCACAGGGCATCTGATGCAATAGCTAAAAGCTAAAGTGTTGTATCCCTTTATATGTTTATACAGTATATGACCTGACCCAACTGTCTATTTCTGCTGCTGCCATCTTTAATCCGCAGTGCAGCGGTGAGGTCGGCCTATACATCGCCGTGGGGGTTAATGAGAGGTTAGCCAGTGCACGCTGCAGCTATTCCACTATGTGATCTCTCATGTACGCCAGCTGATCTGTGTGTTTTATTTCTTATCCCATGCAACACATTTCCGGGCTAAAATTGCAGCAGATGAGAGATGTTTCAGTTATTTCCTAATCTGAGCCTTGGCATGCCGGGTCGCTGCTAGGTTAGAGTGGAACACGATGGCACTGATGTCAGATTAGTTATTGACAGCTAGCAGCAGTGTGTGCTGGACTGTTCACAGGTCCGCAATGTACCCGAGTCCAAGAAGAGTTTGTAAACATTTAGTAATTTTCTAACATGAGCACTATGTGGCATCAAGAGAGGTGTAATAGGTCACATCAATGAATATGTGAAGGAAGCTGACAGATAGGCAGGAAATGAAATTCTTGAAAGCCTTTGATTCAGGGTCATGCCGTTACACCCCTAATCTTGACCAGCCTCTAACACTGCAAGACACAAACATCTCAAACATGACTTACAGCAGTTCTGCAAATGCTTTTAAGCAGGCTCACAGAATGGTTTGATATGGTTATGATATACGGTGATATGTATCATTTGCTGTGGCCTTCACTGTCATCAGGGTGAAGACACACAGTGTTGTTTTGTCCCCTCCTCTGTCCGCCATCTGTACATTGGAAAATAGAAAAGACACACTAAATGTGTTTCTGCCAAACAGCAGGCAGCCAGGCCTCATCGTATTTTTAGTTTCCCAACAATTTCTGTGATCTACAGCCCGAGTCAAGAACCTTCTGTTTTGTTCTGTCAGCCATTTCTCAGCTTCACTTTTGTTCTGTGACCTATTTTGAAGCCAAAGAGATGTCCATGTCCTGCTTTATCAGAGACCTTTCAGTCTGTAGCTTCCGCTCCATCAGTGGAGCTTCCAGCGACCCGAACCCTGCTGACAAAGGAGACACTTTCTCAAAACCCAGCGGAACAACTGACAAACAGCTAGAAATGGAGAGGAGGGATATTTGGTAGAATTCATCAATGGGTTAGTGGAAAGAAGCTGAACAAGGGATTCTTCCAGGAAGCCAGAGTCAGCTGAGTATCCGACATTCATGGCAAGCGTATTCATTATGCAGGCTCAGTCATCGCTGCACTAATAGCTCCTTTATTATGTGTGCTCCAGTTTCCTACAGTGCTTCTGCGTGTCTCGCTGTTTGGAGATGGAGCCGGCAGAGTGGGCTCAATGCAGAGCGGAATCACAGTTTTGCGTGTGACTCAGCTTTTTTTTTTTTTTTTTTTTCGGAAGAGCTGCTCTCCGTGTTGGGCGACTGTGACATGGTTGACATGCCACAGTACACGGCGGGCGTCAGAAGAAGCTCTGCAGAGCTAGCACATCAAGAGCAACCTCACTGTGGGAGCGTGGAGCAGATGTATGTATGTGTGTGTAAGTGTGAGAGTGCGTGTGTGCTTCAGCGCTCTTGCTGGGTGGGTGGCATTGTAGGCTGGTGAGAAACAGAAAAGTGACTCACCGATCGCGAGCGTGTTTTCATGCTTCCACTTCTCTCTGGCTCTCTGAGAGTTTCTGCATTGTGCAGACAGAAGAGCTAAACAGCACAGCGGTAATTATCCGCACATATCCTAGACACTGATATCCATTGCTTGAATCATTTGCAGCCATGAGACAAATACATGCTTGTGTTCGCCTTTTGCCTCCTCGCAGCTCCAAAGCTGACTATTCACCCTTGCCTCCTCCCAGCTTGTTACCTCCACCATAATGACTGTGCCAGTGTGGGCTGTGCAGCTATTCACTGAAATGTCAGCGTGCCCTTAGACTGTGGCTCCATTGTGGTTCCCAGTTTGCCTGATGGAAAGGAGATGCAGTCAGTGGGTAGAAGTGGTTCTGCTAATGAACCTAGTTAAGCTCCACTCCATTATATTGACACATCTGGTGGCATTTTTTTGTCTGCGTGCTCTTGCTCTACTTAATTAAGTGATCTGCTCAGCATCTGGGCGGCAAACTGAAGTGTACTCACTACAGCACACGGGACCTACTGCATTGTATGCTGGCTTTCTGTGCTTGTTACTGAGTCTTAAAGAAGCCTCCTCCACTTCAGCACACATCACCAGCTGTCACCTGCAGGTTCTGAGCACAGGACGTCCCCCCGGTCTTCCTTTGGCCATTTGATGGCTGTTAAGTATGCTGGTTTATAGAAGGAGCACTTCATCTTGACCATCAGATCCACTCATGTCAGAGCACCTCGCTCTCATCCTCACCATCACTACGCCGTCAAGGTGCTGTGTTGGAGAATCTGTGAATTAGCTGGAGCAGCAGCAGCGCTCAGCCCCGCTGAGAGACGTCAGCTCTGGGAAACATCAAAGTGTGCCGGATCCTCAGTCAGCAGCACACAGTGAGAAATCATTGTGTCCCTGCTCGCAGTGACAGCGCTGTATAGACGGATGTGTGGCAGGGTGTTTGTGAATGTAGATATTATGATCATTCATGATGTAGACACATGTTTAAACCCTAACATTTAGATGATTTATTGATGATGTAGATGTTGAATTGCAAAAAGTTCCATTCTGGTTCCAAATGGGAACATTTGCTGGTTTTTTAGACTTAACTGTGAATATAAACTGACTATCTTTGGGTTGGGGACAATTTTGAAGACATCTCCTTGGGCTCTTCTAAACCTCGCTGAATATTTTATGACATATTTTATATATTGTGACATATTTTATAGAGAGAACAGTGATATAATCAGCTTCATCAATCATGAAAATAAGTGCTGGTTTCAGCGCTGAGCAGCTGTGTTCTTCATGTGTATGTCATACAGGTTTCCTCTTTGATTTGCCGCCTGTCTGTTGTTTCAGCTCCAGAAGCTTTTTCCTTTATTTTCCAAAATACAATTGGATAAATTCCAGAGAACACAAAGTTATACAGTACACGTCAGTCACGAGTTTTGACAAAAGTCACGCTCTGTGCTCAAACTTTGTGGTGGCTACATTTTTTCTGGTCCACCGATGTGGACGGCCAGTGAGAAACTGGCGTGTTTGTTTCTCCTTTCACAGATTATAACCATGCCTGATTGTAGAACAATGTGCTAGAAATATCCCAAGGTAAAAATATACACCCAAACAGCAAAATGGGCCCAAATATGCAGGCTTGTTTGCCAATAGCTGCTTCTTCAGGTCCAGCTGGAACTGCGAGAATGATGTGTTTTTTGATATTCTAGGTCTGACTTTGAGTTCTTAGTGAAGCCCTGCTCTTACCCTGCTCACCCTTTAATGCGTCGTTTGACTGACACACTGAACATAGCGTTACAGAATCTAGATGAGGTGGAGAGGGGAAAAAGAGCAGATGGGATGATTGACCACTTTTAATCTACACCTCTACAGAAAGCTCCTTTGATATTCCGCCCTGTCCTCCATCTCACATCAGATAAAAGAGGTCAGGGTGGGCGTAGGAAGCCCAGAAGATGGAGAGGTTCAACCACAGCTTTTAATGATTTCTCAGTTAACCCCCCCCCCCCCCATAAGTCTACCGTTGGCTGGGTGGGTGCAGAAGGCAGAAGTTTGGCTCAGGCAGAACTGGACTATTTATGCAGCGTGTTGTCTGTTTACACTGATTCGTCTTGTTTGTTTGACTGGGGAAGTTACATGGTTTAAGGTTTATGAACTGTCTCTGTTGAGCGCCGACAGCTGGCTGCCCTGGCTGGCTGCTGGCTGCAGCTTGTTGTTCTGCTGCTGACAGGATGCAAGCGTGTGCGTGTGTGTGTGTGTGTGTGTGTGTGTGAATCTGTTTGGAGTATGTGGTTATGTGTGTGAGCGAGAGAGCCTACTGTGCAGATGGTATAGTCCCATAACCTCATCCTGTTTTACTGACTCGCCAACTTGCTAAAGAGCCCACCTTCAGCACATCTGCTGCAGCATGCTAATGACTTGCTTTGGTTCTGTTCAAAGATTTATGTCTCAGAAATTTCTCCTCTGCTTCTAACAAGTCAAGTTCCTGTACTTGTGAGGTCAAAGGTGTGAGCGAGTGTTATGTAGTCATATGTTGCTACACCGTCTTATCTTTCCTGTTCGTCTCTGCTGTGCGTGTCTGACATAGCAGAAACGCATCTTGATAAAAATGAGAGTCTATTTGAGTGCTCTGTCTATGTGCATGCAGATTGAACGTCTAGGTCACCATATGGTTGGGGAGAAGAGAATGAACACCGATTTTTATTGGCCTGTTAGAGAAAGCAGGGGTGGGGAATCAGATGGCCGGAACAACAGCAGCTGTAGATCCTCACTGATGAGCTTTAGACTTGCTGTCCAGCCCGCTGAGAGCTGTGACAGGTATATTGTCAGCAGAGCTGCCAGAGGCTGCGGGTGCACCAGGCCCTCGAATGGCTCACACTCAGCTGGGCTTATGGACATGGCCACACAAAGGCTAACAATTGGGTCTTTCACTCGGCTGCGGCAGGCCTGAAAATGTCCCACATAAAAACATTTCTGGTTTGCAAATTAGCCCGATCTTAACCCGCCCAGGCGAGATGACATCGATCCCACGAAGAGCACCTCTGGGGTAGAAACGCTGTGAATCCCATTGGAGGTCACTACACGGAGCGTCAGTTATCTAAATCACCTCATGGACTGCACTTGGACTCCTCAAAGCTCTCAGTGTTCCAGCTCAACTTTGTCATTATGTCTTATTTACCGCTTTTCTGACTGAAGGTTGTGAAGTGGTTCAGAGCTGTTAAACACTAAGAAGAAGCACTTTTGATGTTTCACTAACTTCCTCTGCTCGGGGCAGTCTGGCTTGTCAATAATGGGCCACAGTTTCCATCAGAACTCCACATGTTGGAGGTTTAGCTGTGATGTGATTTTAATTATAATGGGGGTGGGGTATAAGGGTGGGGTGAGGATGGCTGTTAGGTCTAGGCCATATGCCGGCCCCGGGTCCCCAGGGACTAAGCCAGCAGCTTAATGAGCAGCCCCACAGGAATTAGTGCTGCTTTAACCTCAGTGTTGTGACTGCTGAGAGAGGCCTGCTGCTCAGCTGATTTACAGCCGCTGATGGGTGGAAGAGGAGGAGTAGCTGAGGAGGCCGGGGCCTCATCCTGTCTGTAAGCTCACATGAAGAGCTCTCCCTGAACTGTTTCAGGATACGGAGCTCTAACACATCATTCAAAGTAACACAGTTGTTTCCTCTTTCACCCGAGAGGAATTATGAACACATTAAAAATGAGCTGTTATCTTCCATTATTAAGGCTGGGAAGTCTTTCGGTACTAGTGCCAAGACAATAACAGGTTTTCACTGCTGATAACAGAAATCTACATTTTTTTGATACCTTTTACAAATCTTAATGTTTTTCTGCAAACTCCTTTTTTAGAATTTGATAAGTTCACACACAAGCAGTTGAACAGGACCACAGCGTTATTCAAATTCTGATTTCAATCAGGAACCATCTGACAGAAGAATTAAGACACATGATTACATATCTGACTGTATATGTGATGGCAGCTTTCGACTGGACAGAATTGATACTTTCAATATGGACACATTTCAGTCAGTACAGAGAAAGTGTTGAGGTTTGGTCGTGTTTATTTGCATTTGCTTTTTTATCTTAGAAAATAAAATTAAAAAGCAAGATTTTGCCGTTTTGGTCAAGGACTATTCGGCCCTTACCTGCCCTCTTGTGGATATAGTTTTCAATCATCCACTACTCAAAGTACATGTGCAAAATTGTAAGTTATGCAACTCACACTGCAGCTGTTTTTCTACGTGAACAACTCCAGGTGCCACGTTGTACCATGGACGCCATCACACCACAGTCAGTTGCATACAGAGGACATTGAAGATAGTATAGTTGCTGCAGTGACCGGTTTTCTAATCTACCTTGGATTTAGAAATCTCTTCATGTTAAGCTTTGTACTAAAGAGAAACCTGGCTGCGGCAGTTACGAAAGTTCAGAAAATGTTTAAAAGGTGGAGTAAACACAGGAAGCAGGATGTGGGATGGAGTCTGTCATGCTGAGTGTGTGAAGCACACAGAGTCGAACATCAGTGTGACACTAATCTTTCATACACGCAGCGTCACATTTCACATAAGTCCTGATGTTTTCATTCCTTTATCGTGTCAATTTGAAATGTCCAATTTCAGACTGACTCCTGTCTGTGAGAGCTCTCACTATCCGGTCTGACAGGTTCCCATCATGCCGTTACTGCTGCATCGGCATCATAGCCCTCTTCAAACATTATCTGCTGACTGATCTTAATGGATCCCACCCGCTGTGTTGTGCTGTAGCCTCGATACAAACCAACAATAGACAACGGGGGGCAAATTGCATCAGGCCTGCCTCTCACATATGATACTACTGTGGTGACCGAAAGTCTACCTTGTTCATAATACAGCACAAGAGGTGCAAAATGAGGACCTGCAGTTTCAGCGTCTGTGGTTTGGAAGGACAAATGCATCAGACAGGATGCATTGAATTTGAAGAGAAGCTTTGAGGAATCAGCAGACGAAAGCCAGTTCCACACCAACACAGCGATGGTACAGTGTCTACTGAGGTTGGTTATGATGCCACACATCTGTGGACAGACGACCAAGCGCTGCTGTAGCAAGACTGACAGGCTGTTTGTTTCCATGTGGCTTCACATGATTGAACCTTGATTGATGGTCAGTCAATCACACAGGAAGCCCCCTGGCCCTTCAGTCAGCCCAGCCTCAGACCCAAAGGACAGGTTCTTTGCCGCTGCGTGACCAGTTTCTCAGCTGTCAGTCATTTCTCCTGATGGATTCACACCACACTTCTAACAGGATCCTGGTGTTGTCTGTCAGTCAGACTGTATTAGTTGGCCCATCTATCTGTACACTGAACTACTAACTTTGAAATGTATTAGTATTCATATAATGGATTTTAGTGGAAAAAAAATATAGCATAGAATGATCATATTATGTGATGCTATGTCACCTGACGTCAATAAACAATAATGTAGAATAGAATATTATCATCCAGGGCCACATTTTAGTTCAATTCAGTGATAAAAGCATTAAAAATAGCTTTTGTAAAACTGGTGTTTGTGCTGCTCACTTTGCATCTCTTGTGTATGGCTGTGTTTTCCTGTGCACGTGCGCGTGTGTGCCCATGCATGTAAACCCCGTGAAGACAAAGAATGATGAGCCTCGAAGATTATCCCCAGCGGAGCACAATCCTCTTTGGAGGTGCTGAGCGGTGGGGGCGTTCCCGAGCCTGGGCGCTGTCTAGACGCTGCCGCTCTGTGTGCAGGAACGTGCTGTACTGAGCCAGGCAGCTGCACACGCTGGGCGCAAGGAGTCACAGCTGATTCACAGTCTCCTCAGAGGCACAGCACATTTTCACATCCGAAGTCACAGACACACACACACGCGCGCGCTCACAGAAACAGAGAGGCGTACTTTTTCTTTCTGGAGACGGATTCGAAGCCGTGCTGTCAAAGGTGGAGTGATGTTGTCTCCAAAACTTGTCCCCTCGTCCCCAGTTCACCCTCCATCATTCTGAGGCTCTTTAATCGTCATGGCTACTGCGTCATTTCCAGACTATGCCAACAGAGCCAGGACCCGTCAGTGTGCTCAGGAATGTGGTAACCTAGCAACGGCATTGGAGAGACAGATCACTGTGGTGGGTCGGTGATGGGCAACCATGCCTCGTCTGCGTTGAGGTAAATCCTGCTTCTGACAACCTCATGTGATGTCACCCTCCAAGCTTTTGTTTTGCAACCGCAGGGGTGGAGGAAGCTACAGCAGCTAGGAGAACTGAGGAGTATGGCGTCATGAGCGTGTCCACTGTGTCCATTGCCAGAAAGGGAGACAGAGTTCTGTAAAAATACAAATCCAAAATGAAAAAATGAGTATGAGTATGCAGAGCCTGATGTGTGTTACTCCTTTGTGCCAAAAACTGTTGTCTAAAACCTAATAAACATGAGCCACAGCGTTGCACCGCATGACATGCTCCTTTATTACCGTGAACACACACATTATTTTGACTGAATCCCACATACTACTGCTGGAAGTAGTCACTAGAGCACCATATGCGGTTAATCCACTGTTGAAAGTAGTCCCTAACAAAAAACAAACACTGTTTATTCCTGTTTGCGTAACGTGCTAAGACTGCAGCATGGCCTTAAGTCAGTGCCTGAGCAGTGACTTACTTAAATCTGAAATATATACCCAGGTGTTGCTTTTTCATTGGATTTACTATTTTTTTTGCATCAATGTGATAAAACTGTTTCAGTTTAACGGGAACATATTTCACTACATTAACCTTCATCTGCATCTGGCTATTTTATCTATGAACATATATGTACTATATATACTTGATTGACAACTTTGTCCTATAAACACTAAGAATTGCATGGTTATTACACTAAAAACAGCACCTGAGCCTGCAGAAATAAAGAAATATGAGTGCAATTTAACGATTATATTTTTGCTCCCTGTAAAATAGACGTCAGAAAAGTAAGGTTGAAGATACAGCCTCGGTGGAAAGAAGGCGCGAAGCTTCTCTGGCACATCTGCGAGGTAGAGGAAGTTACTACAGCACGGAGCATCAAACTCATTTATCCTGCGTGTATACGCCATGAAGAATGCATGTGGCTGCTGCGTAATAAAACGTGCATCTGCTGTGATTCGACATGCATAATAGATCATTACGTGGACGTCAGCACAGCTCTACATTAGCTTTGTGTTCTTCCTCTGCTGGTGGAGGCTGTGCAGAGAGGGTGGAGCAGGCAGGATCACACGAGTCAAACTTGAGCACATGCCGCAGCCTTTGACTCCAGGTCAGCCCGGTGATGAAGATGAAGTGCAGAGAGTGAGAGCGGGGCACAGAGGCCTCCTTGGCCTATATATAGAACGAGTCTTCAGAAAAACAGCCTCTCTCCGAATGGAAGAACTTTGTGGGTTTTTTAAGCATTTTGGGGTTAAGCCACATTATTACACAGCTCTCCTAAAACATTATTCTCAGTAATGTGAATGGAAACTTAACACCTTTCAAGGTGTATTTCAGGGTTTTAATCACATCCTGTAGGCAGTCACAGTGATGATGCAGAGATAGCTTCTGCCAGGGAGGTTCAGCAGAGTGTTGCACTGTCGCAGGAAGGTGCATCACCCGCAAGCTGCAATATACAGTTGGTGCAGCTTTTATTGTTTGTCAGTTGCGACCTTTAGTCTGTTTTTGTTTCATAGTGGTTTTTCCTTTTGCCATTTTGCCCCCATAGCATCATAGTTGTGAACCTGTTGCTGATAAACCACTACCCAGTATAAAGCAACCCGCTGCTTCTGTTCAGTATCAGTGAATGCATGTGGTTGGACACGCTCATCACTGTCTGTGCAGGCTCTTTTTTTAATAATATGCAAATTGAATACAGTGTGTGACCCTGACACCACTGTCCTTTGTCTCGTTGCCCTGAATGACAAGAACCTGGGGAACCTGCAGCAGTGCGTTCTAACAATGTTTTCTGCCCTCCTGTTTCCTCTGGTGATACTCAGTGATCTGAGGATGCCTTGACAGTAGGGCTGTCCTGCATATTTCACTCATCATAATACGTCGAACGGGACACTTGCTGTTGCTCTTCAGTCCGGTGTTTTCTCCTCCTCTAGCATGTAGCAAAGGACACTGTAATTTCTGGATTCACATGAGAATTGATGACTCCCATAGTGTGCGCTATGGGTCATAATGGAGCAACAGTGTTTCTAACTAACATCACTGATTTCAGCTACACACCGTTTTGTTTCAGGTCGGGTTGTGTTCAGATCACAGTGCACTGGTTTTTGATTTAGATGATCCAAACGGCAATGACTGTTATTGCTTTGACTTATGAATCAAAAGATATTTTAGCCACAGTTACCTACGTGTGATTAGTCTTACTGTGCTGAGAAGCTGTTGCCGTGACGTTCTTCTGGAGGGTTTAACACCACATACCTGGGTGTAGGTTAAGTCACTGTTGTGTCATCTTCATGAGAAAGAGACAATACTAATATGATGTCTGGTTTGTACTCAGATGGAAAGTGAGTCACTGGTGCATATGGCACCTTTACTGGTCATCATGTTTGTTACAGAACATTGTTTCCTTTACGGTGTCATTGTACTAAATTTAGTGCTGTGGTCTGACCTTGTCAACCTGATTATGTGGATATAGACTTTGTACGACGTGATGTGAACTGATACAGCATTTAGTTGTGCATTTTTGATCTGTGAAATCTTTAAAACTGACTCATCAGACTAGAGGTCGAGCACTGATGGGATGCTTTACAAGCTAACGTTATCAGCAGACCGTGGCTCCGACAGCCTCCACCTGTCACAGGGGGAAGTTCATCATTTAGTTTGGTTAAAGTATGGTGTTATTAATGCTTTAGACTGAAGGGAACTGCTTCTCCTGTGAAAGTGTCTGTTTTGCTAGTGTAATGCTGGTTACTCTTAGTGTTAACTACCTCTAACCTCTACTCACAGATGTAGAGAGAGAGAGAGAGAGAGAGACGGGCTCTTCTTACCATTAAGAGCAAATGTGAAGGACAAAATGTGAAACATTCTATTCCCCCCAGTGTGACAAGTGTCTGGTGAAGACAAATAATCACCTAAAAATGTCAAAGCTATCTGTCTAAGGGTGCTTATAGAGTGACTGTGAAGGTGCCTCCTCCATTCTGTGCACATGTGCTACTTTGTTTCTGAGCCAGAGCCCAGCAGCGCAGCCGTTCTGCTGTACGCCACGCTGATCGCTGCCGGACGACATCCAGCCGCTCAGCTGGTGACGAGACTGACGTGTGCACACAGTAAAGGCATAAGTATAATATATTACTTAACCAATGTATTAAAAGAGGCAGATGCATGTTATTATCTAGCTGGCAGAGGGAACTTCATCACATTGACTGTAAACGATTAACTCACACGTGCAACTAAATTTGAAAGTACACTTGAAGCTGAATTTCCAGCGTGAGGTTTCCTGCCTTGTGTCATGGAAGAAAAGCACTTGTGTGAAAGATAATTGATGGCTCCCTCTGAGGACCAGATGAATATTTCGATGAGGAGAGCGGAGGCAGCATCTTGTGTTGGTGTTGATTCATCCAGAGCCCAGGGGAAGCAAAGAGTGTGGGGGCTGCCAGTTCAAGCCCTGGACACAGTTGCATTATTAACAGAAGGTCAGCTGTCAGCACTCGTCTGCAGGCCTCACATCAAGCAGCTCACTCAATTTTGCGCCTCTGGCTGACATGTTTGTAACCTTGTCGGCCATTTAATGAAAGTTCACGAGCCTTCTCTTCTAGCTTCCACATTTCTTTTCTTGGTCCAAGCCAGACCACAAGGAGCGCATATTACACAGAGCATCTGGAACAACTTTGATTGCCTCGCCATAAAAAATATATAGAAGCTATATTGAGAGAGAGCTGGCACATATTCACCTGAAGAACTCAGCTGTTGCAAAATCACATTAATGTTGTCAGTCAGCCAAACACAAATATGGAAACTGTTGACTGTTGTCTGGTAAACGCTCATCACAAGCTGCTGTCTGTACTATTGGCCAAGTTGAATTGTTAGAGAAAGAAATGCCACAGTGTGTGGTTATGTGGTTAGATATGATTCTAAGTCATTTTAATGAGAGCGTGCAGAGCTCAGAGCTGAGCAGCAGCTTGTCCTGTCACACTGTACAGCTACAACACATATTATTTAATGTGAGCTAATTTAACATTAGCTTAGCAGCCAGACTGAGAGCTGTGAGTAGAATCATTCGATATTATATCTTTAGCTTCAGTTGATATGTGTGACTTATTATCAAAATCCATATTGTATGTTGAGAACAAAGCCATCACTAAATAAGACTGTTTCATTTAGTTGAATGTGTTTAATTGTCAAACCATTTTTGGTATCGGAAAAATTTAAATATAAGCTAATTAGTTGCCACATTAGTTAGAATATGTCTAGACCCCTTAGGAGGGTGCTGATAGGCCCGTTTGATTCAGACGGTCTGAGCTCAAACACGAAACAGATGATAAATCAGTTTATTTTCTGTTGATCAGCTTCACTTCAGGGTCAGTAGCTTTCATCCCTACAGCTTTACTGAGGCGGAGGAGGGTGATTGGCTGACTGCTGGGCTTACTGCCGCTGAGAGCAGAGTCGTGGTAGCCTGGACTCATAGAGGCTAACGAATCAGCAGTTATAGTGCTGAGTCGCTGTCTGTCTTCTCTGTCCCCACCTTGCTGGATCATAAGGTGTCATCCTCTTTCAGCTCCTACTACTGTTGCCGCTGTAGTTGCTGCTGCTGACATTGAGCCGCCCTGACACAATGGTGTCACCGCCGGGCCCCGCCCAGCTTGATTTTGACAGAGGAGCGGCGACGACGGAGGCTAGCTCCTTTCTGCACAGTACGGAGAGAGCGGAGAGAGAAGACAGGGTCACAGGAGCAGAAATGGATGAGGCCTGTGTTGTTGTGATCCGGGCTCAGCCAGCAGGAAGAGATGTAGACAAGCATGTGGCCTCTCTGCTTCCCCCGGCGGAACCACAGACGAGCCGGGCGCAGGAGGAAGGGTTGTTCCAGTTTTGACAGCTCGCAGCTCATAATCCCGACCGGAGAGGAGACGCTGCTGACTGAAATGAACCATAAACAGCCGCGTAGGAAAAAAAAAAAAAAAAAAAAAAGCAGCAGATACAGTAATGCCCAATTTTGACTGTCTCCCATCTTCCTTTTGTTTTCTGGCTCTGCAGGCTGAGGTAGCGCACATAGGTCTGCACACTGGGAGGTGACCTGCGCTGTCTGAGGAGCTCACACTGAGAGGGATAAAAGCAGGACAGAGTTTGTGATTTTTAATGAAGGGGTTTTGAGCATCCTCGGGCAGACCTCCAGTGGGGACACACGGGCTGTAAAAAAAACTGAGCTGTGAAAACAAGATAATCTAGTCCAGATTCTTCGCTTTTCGCAGAGCGCACCTCACCCAGCCTCTTTGAAGTAAGCTGAAAACTGCCAGTGCAGGATGCTTACTTAAGGCCAAAATGGAGAGCTCAACTCTTTAACGTCGACCTTGGGGAGGCCGGAAGCAGCTGCTCATGTCTAGTGAAGGCCGCTAGTTAAAGTTAAAAAGAATAAATCTTCTTGAATTGGGAGAAATGTGTTTTTGTTTTCCCTTTTTACTATTTCCACTTATTAACATTTCCTCCTTTCCTGACATTGTCCCAAGGTTGTAAATCATTTCCTACAGAGTTGTAACAGAGTTGTTTTCAGGCCAACTAAAAATAGGCATGCCCAAGTTTTCCTTTTCAATCCCACCCAGCTGATTCCTAGTTGGTGTCTCTGGTCAGCTGTTTGTGTATTTCCCTTTTGCTCACCACAGCAAATCCTCCTTCCCTGGAAAAGGGAGGCCACTTTGTCTCGCTGCGGTTCGGCTGGCCTGGAGGCAGCAGGAATGTTAAGGGGAGGCAGGGATCACAGCTGCTGCAGCGGTGGTGTTGTGTAGGCAGTGTTTCCTCTGTGATGTGCCATGTGACCTCAGTGACCCCCACGGCATGAAGCCAGGCCAGCCCGAACAAGGGCTGCCCTCAGAGGATCTGAGCCACATCGATCCAACAGAATGTCCCTTTATTTCAAATGTGTGCGAGTTGTTTGTGTTTTAAAGTGCAGTGTGTGTTAACGTGTGTTTAGTCATACATGATTAGGATCAGTTTTACACAGTCTAAGATGCGTAATATGTCTTAGACATATATAATAATTTTTGAATGTGGTTTTGATGACATTTTTTGCCTTACAACACGCAGAAAAGGAACTATTCATGGCTGGAAAGTTTGAGGTTGGGCTCTGAAGTGTGCTCATTCTGGGTAACACACGATTTTACTGGTCCATAGCTTCCAAATAACTTTTCAGAAACTGTAATTTGGTACTAATTAGAGGAAATTATAGTGTTTTGTTGGCATACTTAGAAATAATAAATTCTAATTAATTAACCCTTTGTCATTATGTCCCCTTTAGTTACTGTTGTATCCGTCAAGCTTTCTAATTTAGCACTGCATGTAGCCTGTGCAGTTTACAGTGATGACAGTGTCGGATTTACTGCTCAAAATTGGTGGAACGTTGAGTCCTTGATTTCAGACAAAAGCAGTCTTTAGATTTTTCATGATTTTACCAGCTGAAAGAACAGATTGCTGGACAGTCTTATCTGTCTGTGAAAACTTGGGCTAAACTTCCCCAAAGCCAACAGTGGGACAGCACTGCTAGCATTAGCGTTACCCTAAATTCTGACACAATGCAATGGAGAACGGATGTGTTCCTGTGGGGCAGTTGATGCTTGTGTGGGTCCGTCCCTCCATCTGTCTGTGTTTGTTGTGTGAGTGGTTAACCTTGACTGGCACAGGCCTCCTCCCTCTGCAGGATGCAGCATGACGCGGGCAGGACGGCATGCTGGGAGTGCAGAGATGAAGCTTTGCCCTGGCAGACAAGGGGGCGCAGCATATGACACCCAGAGCCCATCATTAGCCCGCTCCCTTTGTCGTGTGTCTGGGTGCTCGCTCCTCCCCCGTCCATCTTCCTGTCTATCCATTTCATCACCTGCCGCCTTCCCTTCCGCCCCCAGTCGACCCTCTCCTTCAATTCAATTCTGTCTCTTTATGTCATTGCGATTCCTCGACATAAACTTACAAATTTACTTGTATTTAAATGAACTGATTTCATAAGAATTGTGCTATTATAAATGCTGGCATGACTACGGTGGGCTATATTCACGCATGCCCCCTAACATTGTACATAGTGATATGTGCTGGGGCAATGTTAACAGCTCAAGGACTGTAACTCAGCACTAAATTAATCACACTTACAGACGCCACTGCACTGAGTCATACTAAGTTAAGATAGATAAGAGAAATGTGTGGCAGCCAGCAGTTCGAGTTTTCAGAGCAGCATGAGACAATGAACAGACTTACAGAGACCAAATCCCATGTGCTACAAAACTGAAGTAGTAGCTTCAGTAGCTGTAATCTTTAAAACACCTATATGTTGCAACGCAAACTGCGCTGACAAAGAAACACAGCAGTCCAAATGGTAAAGTTATGACTACGTGTGTTATGTGAAAGCTGTGACAAAGCCACAGAAAACTCTGGTATCTGCTGTCTCCCTCAGCTCTATGTAGCACTTTAGCATGTTTCAGCTCACTGTTTTGTTATTACTTTGCTGTTTCGGTTCACTCTCACTGCCTTGATCCAGCAGGCAGCTGCTAATAGCAAAAAAAAATAAAAGCTCTGATAAACCAGCTGTATGCATTAAAGAGCAGACAGACACAGAGACTAGCTGGTGAACATAGTGGAGCAACAAGCAGCTAAAAAAGCCAGTAAGTTCCCTCAGGAGGTGATGGAGACCAAAAATGGGGCTAAGAGCAGAGTGAATATTGGTTTTATGTTTGTCAGGTGGCAAAGGCTCCAAATTGATATTAATGTTGCTGTGTGTGTGTGTGCTGGATGTGTAAATACATGTTTGCAGTCCCTAAGTACTTGTCTTCCAAGTGGACAAGAGGAGGTATTAACTAACCAGGATATGCTGGACATACACAGCATACACTGTATATGACTGATAAACACTGCTAACTGTCATTCAACCTTATGAGACCATCATTGTGGTAGTCGTATTCGTTGGCTGTTGTGTTGTTGTGTATATATTATATACAGTTTGTTACAGGGTAGGTCTGTTTTTTCCGGTATGTGTGACCCTGTTATCAATATATGATATGCAGTGGAAAGCGTGGCTGCGCTCTCCTTTGCAGTTGCTGGAGTCATAACAGCGTGCACTGCCTTCATTTTCTCATTTTCAAGCATCGACAAGAGGCTAGCTGTTTACATATGAGTTGCATATGTAACGTTTTGATCCTGAAGTAGACGAGGATGCCAGGTCAGAACACACATATTGTGTTTTATATATTCCACATCCTGATTCCATTGTAGTGGGTAGCATCCTAGCTGCTTTGTAGGATGTGTGATGCTCTAAGTAATGCTCTTCATCTTAGCACTCTTGCCTGTTGATGAAAAGGCAGGTTACTGGGTGCAGTTGTTGATGCTTTTCTACTTCTTTCTCACCATCAAGACAATTATCTGAGCATCTATTGCACTCGCCAAGTGTGAAGTGAGTCTGTGTCCATGGCACAGTTTAAAATGGTAAAGAATTGCAGTCTGAATGTGTCCTTGTCAAGGATATATGCTCCCACATGTGTGTCCTACTCTGTGTGAAACAAATTAGCAGACCACCTCTCCACCCCCCACCCCCCCCATTCTGTTTCCCCTCTCATGGAGCCGGAGGTGTTTTCATTTGGACAGACACCATCTCAAAGGGGTTGACTTCAGCCCTTTCATGACCATAGGGATGGAAAAAACCTTTCCTGAGGGGTTAATATGACAGTGTGCCCTCCACCCCCTGCTTCTAATGAACCCCCCCACCCCCACCCCCACCTCCCTATCAAATATAAATGCAGCATCTCCCTCAATGGTTGCCCTCAGACGCCATGACATACCTTCAGCTCTGCACAAACGCCCCATGAATTATTCACCCAGAGTGGCGCGTGGGCGTGGGTGTGCCTCTTGCAAAACCCCCCAACGCCCTTCTGCAGCCCCCTGTCTTTTCTTAGACATGAGCACAGGTGAACATCACCTTATTTCACATTGACTTAACCAATTTTTATCCCATTGACTCTTTTTATCATGCTCTTTACGTGTTCACATGCTTTAGGTCTTTGGCTCCAATTAAAGAACCTAATGAATTTGTCTATCCAGTGCTATATGAATAGCCTTTTGTGTTAACTAATTATAGATCTCACTCCACTACTGGTCATGTTCTGCGCTGTAATTGGATTTTCCCAGAGGGTTTATTGATTTTATGTTGAAAGTGGCTGAAACATGGGACGAGGTACCTGGTCTGATATGAATCATGAGAGCATACTTAAAGCTGTTTGCAAGCTGAACAAAGGAGAATAATTCATGTTTTCTTATATGTAAATGTTTGGATTTTAGAGACCCTCTGCCACAGTTAATTTCAGCGAAACTATGCTATGAAACGCCTCAGATTTGGTTGAGGTTTAGTCCCTGCTAGAGCTCTTTTCCTGCAGCCCTCTGGGATGAGGAGCGAGAAACTGGGGGAGTAAACAGCAAAAAAGCCCCTACGGCAAGCAGGTGGTGGCTTTTTCTGCGAAGGAGGAATAATTAATCAGAGGAGAGGGCTGCGTGAAAAGGAGGGAAGGAAGGGGGAAATAAAGAGATGAAAGAGGCTTCAGTTCAAAGGCAGCAGCCAGTGATGAGCTTGGCCCTCGCTGGCCTTGTGACAGGGCTTACAGCCGTCACGGCTGTCTTTGGACTGAAGGAGATTGCATTTAACGTGAATCCAGTAATCTGATTGCTGAAACGATTGTTCTAATTGATTAGAGTTGGTAAGAAAAACACAGTAATTGAATTACAAAAAATGGTATTGGTTGGACTGCTGTGGGGGGAGAAGACAGGATTTCTTTAAACTTTCTTAGTCTGATAGAAAAAACACACATTCAACTTTCACATACACTGAACGAAAAACAATTATGGAAAACATATATTACACAATGTATGAAACAAAAATACATGTTTTTTCTGCTACTCTGTACAGTTCATATACTGGAGTCAGAAATTCAGTGCGGTGTGTTGTGTTAATACAATGAATGGAAAGAAAATCTAGTGATCAGGATCATCTATGTGATTAAAAGTAGCCACCCTTTGCAAATTCCTCGGAAGGCGTCTTTAAAAGCAGCATGTCGTCCATTCGGAAAAAAAAAAAAACTCCCCAATAGTGTCCCCATGCTCCCATTTGTGTCCCACCTACAAAGCTGATTGGTCAATTGTTTCTCTAAATGGAGGAATCCGCTATCTATGAGCCTATTTGAATCTTGAAAAAACAGATGTTCAGAGGTTGAGAATTAATAGAATCCATTGAATTTTAACAAAATGAGTTCATAAGTGAAGATATTATAATGACTGTGTGATAGGACAATGTGTCATTTCCTCAACTAGGTAATGTTAAGAGGTAATGTCAAAGTTTTGACAGTAACCTTCCCATTCAGAGACTCTCTGGGGTTTGAGGCTGCCTCTGTCAGCAGAGAACATTACAGAGGTAGACTAGAATAACAATACTCCAACTGGGCCTGTGGTAGCAGCAGATACAGTCATTAGTGACTGCTTGATGTGTAATGTTACTCTGGATGACAGGAGTGCCTCCACACTGCTTTGCATATTGCAGTGGAGAGAGATACTTTGCGTGCGTGTGTGTATGTGTGTGTCATCACTTATGATCTGCCCCAAATCAGAATCAAAAATCCATCAAAACCAGCGCCATCCAGCTCCATATGACCAGCTGTAATGCTAAGCCATAGCTCGCCCTGAAAATAGACCTGATCCATCGTCACCCCCTCCTCCAAAGATTATCATTTAACAGCTGCACAGAAACAGCTTTCCATCCGGCTCAGAAGGATCAATACATTTGTTTCCCTTCCAAAAACCGATTCGGTCTGCCTCAGCCAGTCACGGGTTACGTAAAGAGTCAGAATGCAGAGCGGTTTGTGGTCTCCGTCAGTGCTGCCTTGTGCTGTGAGCATATATGATTAGAGATGCTCTGCAGTCTTGCGCTGAGCGTAGCATTGCTGCTGTTGTTGCCTGGCCCCCTGCCTGCCCCGCGTCCTGTCACACAGGATTACAGCACCCGTTGACAGAGTCGTTGTGGCGTGTGCTGCTGCACTGCTGCTTCACGAGCGAGCCGGCCATTTTTCTCTGCCAGCTCGGTTTGATGCCAGGTCATTGACATGGATCAAACTGAGACGATTACAAGGAGCACGGAGGTGATCAGGATGGGAAGTCAGCACCAGCCAAATGCTTCTAAAATATGAAAGCGGTTGCTGGATTTCAAACACAAAATAATGATTTACTGATGATTGATCTGTCTGTTCACATTGTAAAAAGTCATTTCCCACCCTGGAGGTGATATTGCACTCATCCCGATCCCCTTTGCATCTGCGTAGTGCAGCTGTCAGCACAGAGATTGTGTCTTTATCCAGGAGGCACCTTATATGTGATATGTGTTACTTAAAGCATTGCTTCCCCAGGCAGTCACTGCACTGCTGCTGAATCACAGGCACTGACATTTTACAACTCTGCAAACCAAAACTGAGAACACGAACACCTTTCTACTCTCTTGCAATTCCACACACTGCACACATTCAGTGACCCATATCAGCCCATTTCTACCAAACACTTGAAAGATGCTAAAATTAAACAGAAGACACAGATTGAACATATACAGTGACACAGAGAGAAGAGGCAGGGCATTCGGCTTGAGAAGCTCGTCCTTCTGTGTGCCGTGGGATATTGAGAAAACATGTACATTATTATTGCAATGTACAACGCAGGGTGAAGCATAAGCCTTGACTCTGGGGTTTGTGTCAGGAGGAGGAATAATCCAGTGGATGTGTGCATTTCCAATGTGGATGTGTGTATTTCAGGGTATCTCCAGTAGTTGCCAGCCTCAGCGGAGCTTCGTAGGGATTCGCAGTAAAACCCGGAGTGGACGTTTGACTTTCTCTTCTTGTAGTTGCGAACTGTAGTTCCTCTGTGGATTGAACTCTGGGACTGTGGGACGTGTCTTGAAAAGCACTGGCAAAGACAGCACATTGTTATCTTGTTTGGTTTAAAAAAAAAAACACAAATAATACGGTACGATGCCTCTCTTTCAAACACTTCCCGTGACAACCTCTGATTGTGCTGACGGGCATTTCGGCCTCTGTCGGCACCAGCGTGCCATCTGAGGGATCAGTCTGTAATTATGTTGAAAGAGAGTGGTCACGGTGTGTCAGTCAGTATGAGGCTGTTGTTCTAATTGGTAGAGAAGAAGGTTTCTCTCAGTGGCTGCACTGGAATCCATAAAGACCCAACCTTAAACAAGGGCAGCCAATGTTAGCCTTCTGACATACCGAAGTAAAGCTCATCCTGAGGGAGGCACTGAAGGAAAAGTGTCTAAACTAGGAAGGGTTCATCCTCTGTGTAACAGGAATGTACTCAGCAGATTTCTGCCCAATAGATTTGGTACATTTGATTATATCTTGTGCCTCTTTTGTAAATTTAGCTTGATGGTGGCACTAGACAAGAGGTCATGGTGGTGACAGAAACCATCAGGGAGCAGATTCTGCTGTGATATTCACCCAGCAGACAGATATTGTGTCAAGGTGTTGCTGTTCACGTACTTTCTGGCTTTCATCTTTTCAGCCTCTTGTCTCCAGCAGCTTGTCATTAGATTGCTGTGTGATTATCTCAATTCAAAGTGCTCATTGTCCCTCAGTGACACTGTCAATTGGTAGAAGAGTGAGGTTCCTTTCTATGATCCTCCACTTGTTTATTGCTGCTGCTAAGAAGGGAAAGCCCACACTCATCCTTCATTATTCTTCTCTCTGTCCTCACAGTGTGTCACCAGTGAATAAATTTCCTGCCTTTCGCTGCCGTCAGATGAGGCGACTGAGCCATAAGACAGAGGGAAAGCAAGGGAGAGACAGAGAGGGGGGGAGGTGAAATATATTCTCAAGTGACACAGACTGAGGACAGACTGGAGCTGAAGGCCAGACCGGCACTTTGTCTTTCAGGGAGAGCCTGGATTTATCGCCCGTTGTGTCTGCACTGATAAACCGTGGCGACACAGTTATTTCCATTCTTGTTTTGCTGAGAAACAATTACATGGCATTAGTTCCTCTGGGAGTACACAGAATTGTCTGAGGGTAATCTCGTGCCCCGCTGAGGTGTGGCTCATGTCATTTTTTAAATCTCAACATTTAATTTTGCCGAGGGAAGGACCGCTGTAGCTTAGTCATAAATGAACTACTGAGAAGGATGTTTTCAGCCTGTAGCTTGGAGTCGTATCTACATTTCACCAACAGGAACATGTGAACAACAGAAGCATTCCTTCTCTAGATTCCACTGTACACAATAGTTTCTACTTATCATAAAAACAAAGGCAGATTTTGTACAGCACATATACCGAAAACTCTTATGTGGCAACGACCTTATAAGTGTTAGTCTGTTTGGCACTTCTATAAAATTGGTTCAAATCAGTGGAGTCGAGGCCGAGACTTTTGCTTTGAGTCAAGCTCCACAAACGCAGGATCCTACAGTTCCCATAACTCCATCTCCAAACCCAAGCTGAGATACCCTGGTGATGCCGCTAATTTCCACTAGAGTCTGGCTTCAGAAAAATCCCACATTGTCCCGAGGTTTTGAAAAGTTCCAAGCTTTTCTCTGAAAACATAAATAATTGAACACACCTCAGTGGTGAGATGGATTTGTGGTTGTTTTACTGGTTGGGTGTGTTTTTGCCCGACTGACAGGTGTTTCAGTTAGTCATGGTGGTGGTTCATCACTTGCTTATGCAATTACAGCTCCACCCAAGCTTTGGGCATTTGGTACTGTTCTTTTTTAGTTTACCATTGGCAAAAGTTGTGGATGGTATCTGGTACCTGGACTTTCAACTGTGTTGATGCTCATACAGTGATCTTGGGGTGAGTAAACCCCACCTACTCATGATGATTATAGGTATAGCTATTTAGTGGGCCTTAAGCTAGGAATATTTTGTCAACGTGTATTTATAACATCTAGAATTAACTTTCTGGTTCAGCTGACGAGTTTGATCATCCTTTGTTGGATCTCTCTCATGTGACTCCCACAGTATTGCTGAAGCAAAAGACTAAATCACTGTAGTAACCTGTAAAGGAACCCGTTGGTGTCCATGTTTTCTCTGTTCCATGGCTCTATTTTTACTTACTGTTAGATTTTGAATGAGGTTTTCTTACTTCTGGAGTCTGGAAATTTCACTGTCATTTTGCTTACTGACATCCCGCTTATACTGTGCATTGCTGTAACTGTATTTGCAGCTGAATCCTTTGTTTTTTTTGCTTGTTAAGTAGAAAGTCGGGACTTGCAGCTTTCTACAGCTCTCTGGAATGCAGTAGCACTTCTTATATAAAGAGGACTGTGGGAGATGATTTATAGGTAGGCTGCGCAGTAAAGGATAGAGCTGAATGCTTTGATAGCATCCAACATGTGGAAGACAGGTGAAGATTCTTACTTCTGGCTGCTCAGGCAGACAGAGATCGTTCGGCTCGACGATCAAGCCAGCATTCAGTCGCCAGCACTCTGTCCTCCCACCAGTCTCCATTAAGATCAACAGGGCGATGTTGACAGCGCAGCCATGCCTCCACGTCTCCCCTTCTGTCCGGTCAGCCTCCCTGATAGGAGGCGTTATTCCTTCTGACCAAGAAAGAGACACATTGTTTGTGTGAGTCATCCAGAGACCAAGCTGCTGTGTGAGGCTATAAAAAAGGTCCCTGTCTCTCAGACCAGAGTGCCCATCAGTGGAAGGATGTCATCTGTAGAGAAAGCAGTGTGAAGTGAAAACCTTGAAGAGAGTGATGAATTCCATTCTGTTTGGTGTGCTGTGCGGCCGAGTGCTTTTCTGTCGGCCCGTTCCTCTTCCAGACAGCATGTCTCATCTTATTGATCCACCAGTCCAGCTTCTAGTTTATAAGTTGAATTCATTCATCTCTTTTAGCCTGTTTGTGTTTTTATTTGTGCTGCCCATTATCATCTTTCATTTATCATTGTTGATGCAATCTTCCATTGTTGCACTTTACACACCCTCAACCTGCTGTCAGGTTGTAAAGTCATTCTGTTTTTTTATGCCATTGTTGGTTGAACTATGCTAGAATTCTGTGATCAAACCAACGGCTTTAATTTAAACCAGGCTGATTTTCTTTCTCTTGGCATCCACAGACTATAGATAATGGGCTGTGTGCAATGCAAGGATAAGGAGGCAACCAAACTCACAGATGACCGAGACACCAGCATCTCCCAGGGAGCAGGATACCGCTATGGGGCGGACCCCACGCCGCAGCACTACCCCAACTTCGGGGTCACCGCCATCCCCAATTACAACAACTTCCACGCCCCCGTCGGACAGGGCATGACCGTCTTCGGAGGGGTCAGCACTTCCTCTCACACTGGAACCCTTAGGACTCGTGGAGGGACAGGTAAGGGAAGAGTAAACACCACACCAGCATCAAACTGAAGCAAAGTGAAATCAAAGCTGCGGCTAATTAGCGATCTAGACCACAAACTGACGTTAGTGGTGCACTTTTCTTCGGTGAACATTTGATTGGCTGCATTGACATTAGATATTCGCCTACAAAGATGGATACCGAACAATATTCCACTGAATTAATGCACAACTAGGGGGCGCCATCAAGTTCTCCCTTTTGGTCTGTGATGTCTCTCAAAGGGAAGCGATTCACAGAGCAGCTTTGTGTGCTGGAGCTGTTTCATTTCAGCTGGACTTTAAATATTTGATTGATAAATGGTAAACAGAGTTGTGAGGAATGATAATGAGGGTTATGAAACCAAGGCTGTTTTTAATAAATAGGAGTTCTGCCTTCAGCACATCATTTGTTTTAATCAGACACTCACATAGTTGCCAATATAAATGTATTAAAAATTTAACAGTAAATTGATCAATTCTGTTATATAAAGATCAACTCTCATTTCATGATTTCTGTATGAACTCTGCAGTCACATCAGTGTCAGTCATCTTTCTCTCAAGAGATTAAACATAACACAAACTTTGTCTAATCCAGATATAATCACATACAGCCTCTGAAGCTCTAATACATTTGGAAATGATGGAAAGCGAAAGAAGACATACACGCTAATCGTAAAGCATAATACAGTGCATACAGCATTAACCGTAGTGCAGACTAATCCAGCTCCGCTGCAGAGTTGCTGTTCAGGATTGCTCATGTACTAGAGATCCATCATCTCCATATGTTGTTTTTGGGCATTTGCTGAAACAACTGATGAGTTTTTCCTTAGGAGGATATTTACAACACTCATATTCTGTGTTATAGTTTCTCACTGACCCACAAACATGACATGTAACTATCAGGTAAATATCAAAGTCCAAAAAGGTTTATTCCAGTAAACACGCAAGGGTCAAAATACCAAAAGGTCAACGAGAGAAAGGCAGACCTAACTGACAGGGATCCGGCAGGGGTCAGCAAGCTGGAAAGCTTAGTGAAGTGCAAAAGACTGTCTGGCAACGGACTAACGGAACGGGCAGTATGTATGGGGCTGGATCTAATCCAAGGGAATGGCAAGCAGGTGTGTGATTGGGTGAAGCAGGCCAGGTAAGGGAAAGGGGTTACTGGAGACCAGGAGGGAGTGGAAGACAAAGGTATACCTCTTTAAAAGGAAATGAGCCTGTATATGCGGGTTTTTGAAATGCAGGTAAACCCACTAAACATAGGCCGTTGGCTCCTCTCCCATTGCCAGTAGATGAGCTTGCCTCTCTGTTCCTTTGTTTTTTCTGCTGTGTCACATTTGACGTCACAAACACTCCAGAAAACAGAGAACAGTAGAAAGGAGCCGGACAGCAATAATAAGGTGGTTACTTTTTTTATGCCTCCTCGCCAACGACAGTGCAACCTCATATGAATGTGATATCTCAGGAACGCGTTGAGGGAATTTCTCAAGGATGAACTGATTAGAGTTTGCTGGTCAAAGGTCACTGTGACCTCACACAACATGTTTTGGGCCATAATACAATAATATTTATTCTAATTAGGACAGAATTTCATAGAAATGTTTAATAGGATAAAATAATGATGACATTTTATATCCAAAAGGTCACAGTCTGGACTGTCTGGACTGATATGGATGTAAACCGCAAACGTCCAACCGCACAGCAGTAATTCTACCGGATGGAAATGGAGTCTAACGAGTTGACAGTTCCGTCTGATGTCAGGCAACATTTATGCACCAACATCCAGAACTGTCATCATCATAGCACCGCAAAAGAGGCGAAAACTGACGTGTCCAACCAGCTGTCATGTTTCCATCACTGCGGATCGGAGCTTGAGCCACTAAAAACGCATGACTCCTGCCGAGCCATTTGTCCTGGGAATGAATGCCCATTAAACCCTTTCCCACTGAAGACAAAAGCCAGATGTTAGTGGGTGTTAGTGAATTTTTTTTGTCCAGAGTGAAAGAAGCAAACAGGAACAGCAAATGAGTCCATTCATTCATACATTCACCCATGAATGTATGAATACTGAGGGATCAGTAGTCTTCCTGTCACATCATTTAGGATAGTATCATGGTGTTGTAGAATTCTGAGAACTTTAAAACAAAGAGAATAAGCTTTTTGTCTCCTTGTATCACAGGTTGTTCAAAGGTTATGTCACGGACAGCTGTGATCTCATTAGCTGCACATTGAAAGGTCAACACCAAATAAAGTCGAAGTTTACACTGATTGAACTTTGAGCCCTGTAATGAGGCATAAAATCTAAACTGAGTGCAACACCCAAGGCAATGCTCTCTCAAGATTTGGGACATTCACTCTCTCAATTGGACAATGAGTTACAGCGACATGGAGCAGCTCTGCCACTGATCATGTGTAGAGATCCTTATACAATGTGTACACAGGCTGTGTAGCAAAAGCAGCATGTTAACAGGAGCAGCAGCTTCAGTCTCCTGTCACTGTCTACCCAGGATGCATTCAAGCGCAGCATCACTCATGTTCTAACGCACATTCAATCCAGGTATGTGTGTAAAAGCTAAAGAATAAAAGGTCGTGATTATGTGCCTATAGCATGACTGAAACCTGAGACATTCTGCAGCCATGTTGATTAAAACAGGAGTGACGGACAACTGAAAAATGGGGCTGAGACAGCAGTAGATAAGCCTTGACAACCTTGATGTGCCTTGCTTTAAGTAAGTTGTACACCCTGTTTTAAGATTTTTTAAATCGAAAATGTTCAGTCAATAATGGAGCACACTCTCAGACTGGTGTTGCTGTTCATGGTGTTGCACTGAATACTTGAAATTTGACAAAAGGAGTTTTATGAGAAATGAAAACAGGGAGCTTGATAGAGAAGTAGTTCACCCAGTGAGGTGCGCTTGAGCATAGCGCCCAGCAGATTAGACTGTGGGTGTAATGTATGTGACTGATACACACGAAGCATTGCACTGGAACTACAGTGAGCAGCTCCTGGGTCAAAAATTACAAAGAATCAAAGCCATCAGTCAAACCATTCGATATCAAGAGACTGCAAAAGCTTGGAGAGACAAACTCTCGCGAAGAACACGGAAGAGGAGATAATTAATCTGAAGGATATTTCTTGGCGCAATGTACCTGTATTGCTTGTCATATGAGGGAAAGTATCTGCAACACATATTGGAGTGTGAAGGTTGTTTCTTTTTACTTCATTCCCACACATTTACAGCATTGGATGCGCTCAGTTAAAGCTCCCGGCCGCCCACATACATACACCTCCGTATGCAAATCGCAAAGGGATTCTTTGTGTAGTGATAGACTTCCTATGGCATCCCAGAGTCGCAGCAATCCTCACCTCACAGCCCCTGCTGCAGCTCCACCGCTGACCCCAACCCAGCCCTGTCAAGAACGTCCGGCTGGCATTAGCGCAGGGCTTTGTGTGCCGGGCTCATTGTTTAGGTAGGGAATATTCCTACTCAGGATATCCTTTATGTTTGACTGAGCCCAGGCTGCTCTGCAGAGGAACTCAGCATTTCCACTCAACTTAGCAGGAGTCCTCTCCCTCAAAGTGCGGATTATTTTCTACGCTGTATAATCCAAATCCACACAGTGGCAGAGGAGCAGAGAGGGGTTTAGCTTTTTAATTTTGTCATGGTGGGGAAATTTGGACATAAGCTGCCCCTCCCTCTCAACCTCTGTTATAACACAGCTGCCTGGCTTGTTTGCCTAACAGCCGCAATCGCCCCACTCAGTCGCACTGCAGAGGAACCCAAATTGCAGTTGGCATCAGACATCTTATTGATTAACAGTTGATCTTTTGCTGATGTCATGTCCCCACATGGAAATTCACAGCTAGTCCTATGGCCTTATGTAACTAATTGAGTAGGATCCCAGCAGACAACTCTAAAATGAATCAATAAATCAGTTTATACCGAGTGCCCACCTCTGCTGACCTAATGGAACATTTGAACAGTGAAAACCACAGCCGTGATGCATTCAGGGCCTTGTTATGTTCCGAAGACTAGAAAGTGTTTCAATCAAACACTCTCTTTTTAACAGCCTGCTCTGCCTTCCCTCTGTTTGTTATCACATGAATAGCAGCAGGTCCTCTCTATCTGCAATCCCATCAGCGAGAGCCTCACATAGCCCCTTCCTATCGACACTGTTCCCCACAAAGCCTCAGCCCGCTGAGAGCGTCTGGAGTGAAATGACTTGAATAAATGTGATCAAGAGAGTTTAAGTGGACTTTAAAGAAGTACCCATTCAGCTTCCATTTGTCAAACACTCAGAGGCATGAAACAGCGTAACAGCCACAGTCACCGCAAGTCTGAACAAAACACTCTGAGAGCTGATTTTGTCTTATCTCCACTTTCGTGTGCTCTGTCATGAGACAGGACAAATCAAAAAAACCTGAGATAGTGAGACAGATAGAGAGCCATACCTCGAAAAGGTTCATGTTTATTACATTGTTTTGACCTTCATCCCTATTGGGAATCATCACATTGCACTCGCTAAGTTAATTGCTGAGATCTAGGAAAGCAACAGCATTATTAAAATGAAGTCTACTTGTGAAAGAAGCTAGATTAGTGAAACGTATTTGAAGGTAAAAACAAGGTGAACAGTCAGAGTCATACCGAAACTATCTGTGTACAGTTTTCCTGAGCTGTGAGGATTTATTTACAGTATGGGAACATTCACTTTCAATTTGACCTCTTTCGATTTTTCAGATAAACTGTGGGATGAGACAGTTCTTTCCTGACCTTGGATATAGTAGTTTGACAAAATAATATTAACTCAAGATCTACTAACTTGCTTCTTCCAGAGCTTTTAACAACATCTAATGGTCTGTGTGCAGTCCTCATCTCTGAAGAAATAAACTGGTACTTCTTTAAAATCCCTACATCTCCACGTTGTAGTTTCTTTAAACAGCGTTTCCATGTTTTTGCTGTACGTGGCAAATAACCCAATACCTTTCATCAAATGATTATTAGTCATTCTCATAAAACCTGAGTGTGTTCTTAAACTCCAGAAAACTCAGACTGTACGAAAGTCAGTAGAGAAATGTACAAATTCATTCTAGAAATGATGGCGTTAATGGATGAATCCATTCATTCTGATACTGTGTGTGTTGTGGTAGCAATTAGACATTACTGCACTATTTTGAAGATACAGGCTTAAATAGCTTATGTTTCTCAGTCTGTTGACTTGATTTCTTAGTTGTAGTGGTTTCTGATTGTTTCGCACCATCATGTTGCCAAAATTGAAAATATGTGAGTTCAGTAAATGATAAGATGGCGGTCAGCGATAATCTAAATCTAAGCTTCAAAAGGCCTCCTTGATGAGAAACCTAGCGTGGGCACCCCGGTGGCTTAGGTGCTAAATATGAACCACAACGTCCTTGGTTGGTTCCAGACAGACATGTCTGTCTACTGGTCTTGAGGGTTGATAATCAGCATGGTTGCTATGAAGGTGTTTTCCAAGAGCATGGGTTAATGGGTGTTGAATATGGCGCTACTATTAGACTGTAAGAGTCTTTGTAGGGGTAGGGTTAGTATTAGTCCCCTGCTAGCAAGCATAGGCCTCACTGTCTGCTAATGAGACACTGGCATCCTATTCAGTGCACAGATTCCAGTGCTGTGTTTGATTATGATGTCTGTATAGTGAAGTGTTGATGCACTGATGTACTTCTACTGACATGCATTCAGATGAATTACATAACATCAATACTGTAGTTTCACACTTCCAGTTTGTACAACTTTCCACAGGAACTCTCTTGCTGTTGGGTGAAAATCATTTCAGTTTTCTCTTATCACTAGAGAGGCCAACGGCATGAGGGAGGTTGTGGATATGAGCTTCATGGAAGTCGTGCAAAAACCTGAGATTACACTGAGAATTTTGGACATGAACAGTGTGTAAAAAAAAAACATCTTTCACTCCCTTTCTCCTCTATTTCTACCATCAGTAGTGTTGTTGTGAGATAATGCTGGACTGGCTGGAAAGGTTTTTCAGGTCACTGATCTTTATCTAGAGAGGTTTTAGTCCATTTGATGGAAGTCAAACTGGACAGAGGCAACCCAGATCCCAGTTTCTGTCACCATACTGTTGAATGTCCAAAGCAGTTCACTGCTGTCCTGCAAGGCTGGATTACTGTGATCATGCAGTTCAGGTGGTGGATCTCCTTCAGACAAGCAGATAAACACTTGCATGAAAGAGCAATGTTGAACCTTTCTAAAGCCACTGAAACTGGATTTAGCTGATGCTCTTATGAAGAGAAGCACTGACAGTTGTTAGACAGTGAATTCAATCACAGATAGACTTCTCAAAGCACTATAACCTCGTCACCCCGATTAAAAGTAAACAAGAATGAATGATCCATCCAGTGTAATTTTACGGTCTGTGTTAATATATATACATAGATCTGGATGAACTGGTCTAGTTTGGCCTCAGGATTCCAAACCTGTGAGCTGATTTCTTTGCTGAATGTTTTGTCTCCAAACCACGGTCTGTTTTGTTTTATTTAGCAGCCATTTACCATTTGATATTTATGTTCTACCAAACACACCTAAAAGGGCACTTCAACAGTTTGAATTTTTCTCCACTTCACACTTTCATTTGTATTATTAACCTCCTGCTGTGATCTGTTAACACATCCTTCAATGAGCCTAAATTCCTTCATCACGTTTGCCACAAGCAGGCAATAAGTAGGAATGTAAGGGTGAGAAAATATTCCTGTGAGAGAGGTGCTACTGGGAGATATTCAAATGAGAGCTACTATTCTTTCTTACTGCTGTGATGAGGGCAGAATTAGGAGGATTAGTGGAGGGAGATGTGGGAGAGGGGATAAGACACAGCAGGGAGAAGGTGACTTTAGGTACTTTATGAAAAGAATTTGGATTCTCCAAAGGTTGTTCTGCCATTATGGAGCCGATTCTACTACAGGAAAGCTGTAGTGGCAAAGAATTAGGGAGAGCAAAGGTTAACAATACTACAAGATAAAGGAGTTTAGTGTGCTTGAATTGAACTAGTTGGTAAGTCATGCCGTCTGACCACATCTAAAGACAGAAGTGTTCATAGCTGTTCTGAATGACCAAGCTAAAAGCCTGCTGTGCTCGCCTCCCCCTGGCTGCATCTCACTGCTCCCCTCATCTCTCTTGAATTCTGTGTCTTTAGTGGGCCTTTGCAGGCTTGAATTGCATTGAACTGTACAAATGGACACTCCTCAGAGGCTTTCGTGGTGCTGAATTGTATCTGTGAAGAATGAAAAAATGGAGTTTGAGAGAGAGATTGAAATTCTGCCGACTGCAACACCTTCACGAACGTGGCCAGCCACTGAATGAAGTGGGAATAATTTGTGCTTTCCATTTCAAAAGCCACAAAAACTGTCACATGCAGCCCCCCCGCCCCCCCCCCCCCAAGTCTAACCTCTAAATGTGGAGGGAGAAGGGACGCTGGTAGATGACCCAGCAAGTACTTTGTGGAAAGCATACTGGCACATTTACGCTAACGATTCTGTGAAGCTCTACATACAATGGCCACAGTGTTTTATTCTAAATGCCCATTGTAAAAAACTACTTTTTTTCCAGCATACCATAATCTTAACATGTTTGCAATGAAAATGCAAACATGCTGATATTTAGCATGCAATTTTTACAATGTTCACCATCTTGGTTTTGCATGTTAGCACGTGAGTATTAGCACTAAATTTAAGTACAGCTGAGGCTGAACAGTACTCAACAGTAACTGTTGAGACATTTCAGTCACAAATGGCAAACCTTATGGTGGCACTGGTGGAAGTGAGAGGATGAACACAGTCATTAGGATTCATCCCCTGGGACCATGAATATCTGAACCAAATTATGTGTCAATCTGTCAAGTAGATGTTCAGATATTTCACTGGACAACTGAAGAATTTGATATGCCTTTGGCACCAAATAAAACATTTGGGGCTCACCAAAGTTGTTGTGATTTATCCTTTGACGACCATGAATGTTTGTACAAAATGTAATTGTAATCCATGGAACAGCTGTCAGTATTTCAGTCTGGACTAACCACCAGCGCTGCTCTATAATGATAAGAATACTAAGAATAAAAACTCCAACAGAATAAGTCTCTATTGCAGAAACACAACCAGTTCTAAAATAGAGTGCTCAAGTTTCATTACTGGGAAAAACTATCAAAATGTCCTTTGCTTCCTGGGGGGTCTGTTTCCATTCTATTCGCATCACCTGTAAAATGTGATTACCCATTAAATTCAACGTGACTGACTATTTACTCAGTGTACTGCAGCTACTACTGCATCCTCAGTTAAACACGACTCTGAGCTTCATTTTCTCTTGCGAATCTGCCGAGTGCTGACTCTGTGTTTTTATCCCCCCTGCAGGAGTCACCCTCTTTGTGGCACTTTATGACTACGAGGCACGGACAGAAGACGACCTCAGCTTCAGGAAAGGAGAAAGGTTCCAGATTATCAACAGCACGTAAGTCGCTACAGCTGCTTATCAGACTGCCTGCACTTGGGAGGAATGCAAGCTTCCTATTTTATCACTGTCTTAAAGGGGATGGCGCTGCTGGGAGGAGAGCAGACAGGGCGTTGAATTTCAGCTGAGGTAAAAGTGGCAGCTTGTACATGGAAAAAAGTGTTTTGGTTTCATAATCTGGAGCAGGCTAGAGCTTAAAATAAGTCTGCTTTGCTTCAGTTTGTGGAAGTATAAAGTTCTGAAAAACATTTTTCAGTTGTTAGCACCGACGTGGCGCCCTAACATTTCAACTGAATTTTTGAGATGTAAAAACAGGCTTAAATGCAATCAAAGGAAGGCCAGAATTGGCAGCATCTTTGTACCGGGTACAATATTTAAGAGTGCAAAGCATTTCAAATGAGGTAAAAGTGGTGGCTTGAACGTGCAATTTGACAATCAACAGTAAACACAGTTTATTTAAGGTTTACACAGGGTGGAGCCGGGTCTCCAGCCAGCAGTGATGAGTGTGGTGTTCCTTCAAGATTTCCCTCTGAGCTTGGACAGGAAGTACCCTGTTACACCCACAGCGCTGCTGGCTAGCCTTTCTTGCAGTCAGCAGAACTGCAGACGACCTGTGTGTGCGTGCGTGTCTGTGTGTGTTTGTGTGTGGATGGAAGGAGAGGCGTGATCATTTGCCAACTCTTAAACCATCCTGGCCTCAGCTTGCGGATGGTTTTCATTTTCTTTCTGTCTACATGAGGCCTGCTGGAGTGACCCTCAGCTGCCTCTGTTTGGGTTTCTGCAGTGGTGCAGCGACATTTGAGGAGTCTGCTGGTCCTCTGCTCTGACCCTGCTCTCCTTTAGGCTTCAGGGACAGCAGGTTCGCTGTGACTCCATTGTTTCATTAAGCTGATTGCCTGTATGTAGCCGTCACTACACGGCTAGGTCTTTGATTTCTGTGGCAACAGGTGAACACGCAGCCGGTGGAATGATACGGCGTTACAAAGCAGCCCTATCATGAGAATGGATTCTGGATAACTACCGAGGTTTAGTTTCACAATGAAATCAGTTTTTTGTCTTTTTGGTTCTTCAAATGAAACTAAACTGAAACTATGGGAATGCTATTTCATCGTTCATGCATCATACTTCATCATCCTTTCCATTAGAATGGTATTACGGCTGGATGTTGCCACTGACCTTCTGAACTGATGAAGTTTTTTAGCTTAACTGTTAATTTTGATCTTGTATAATTTATGTTTTTCCTGACCATTGTCCAATGCATTTTAAACAGTTTTAGATTTTTTGAGGTTCCATTCATTTCTTTCCAGTTTAAAAATCAATTAGCAGGCTTTTGGAACTCGCTTGGGATGTATCATCCTTCATCATGAACGGCAAGTCTGCATTACTGTTGATTGAGAATGCAACATAAGTACAGACTGACATAAAAAATCCTACTGTAGACTTGGTGCTTACTGTGATGGATTACACAAATATAGCAAGAGTCTACTTATTTATTTCTGTACACTAAGAGAACCAATGGATACCAACGACACAGCAGCATTCCTGGCAAAATGACAGCCTGTGAAGTAACGTAAATGTGATTTGGACTAAAGGGGTGAAACATGCAAATCACTGATACGGTCCTTGAAGATTCTGTTTGCATAAATGTGACTTACACAATTTATATTGTCAACACACATTTCCTCTGTACTCCCCATGTAAGCGACACTGCTGCTGTCTTTTGAATATAAAATTGCTTCAAGTGCAAATTATAGGCTAAACTGTAAACCAGTTTCCATGTTATCAGATTCACCATAATAGCCAGCCATGGAGAATAAAACTGTACCATTTATCAACGCTACAGTTTGCACAGAAAATAGTCACTGATGACGCAAACGCAGAGTGATAATATAATCACACATTGACAATTAAATATAGTTAAAATATAGATTCAATTATTTATTTCCCAGAAAACATGTAGCATTTAAAGTGGTGTCTGTTCTATATTGGTTCTATATATAGGCTATATGTAGCCTATGAGATGAAATCAGGGCAACAGAAGCACACAAAATGTCCCCAGTGCAAATCATACCCTTGGATAAGTGTTAGTTCTAATATTAGTCGTGGTAGTTAATGCAACACTTGTGCTTGTAGAAGTGGCTTTATTGATGCTTTCCTGTACTTTCACTCAGAAATACAGCATCTCACGTATGAAATGTTAATGCTTATGCCGTGTAAGCGTGTAAGCTGCTGATGAATTATGGAAACTCTCTACTGTACATGGCTGCCTTATCACCCCAGCCTTTGGCCCCAGCAAGGTTAGTCTTCCTCCTCACCACACCCAGCGAGCATCCTGTCCGAGCCAGCGTCTTGCACATTCCAGGACACACCTTAGTCCCTGCTGGCGCTCAGCCAGAGCAGGAAGACACCATCATTTGGAGCCTAGGCTCCCTCCTCTTCCTCCCCTCTCTCCTCCTCCTCCTCAGCAGGGGCCAGACAGAGCTGTATCTTCACCCCTTCTCCCTCTCTCCTCTCCTCTCCTCTCCACCTCCCTTCATCCACCCACGCCTCAAATATGGACTGGGCTTCTTCCAGCTAGCCACACTGACCCCTGCTGGACAAAGGCGGTAAAAGCCTAAAATCCTCGTCTGCCCCAGCCATCAGAGCTGGCAGGAAGTGACTGACAGATGCCCGAGCAGGCGGGGCTCACGTGAGGCAGCTCCACGAGAGATCCCAGCGCCGCCGCCGCATCAACTGACAGAAGGCACTGTTGTCCCTTTTTGTTTTGTGATGACATCCTCTAGGAAACAGGCCTCCATCCCTGAATGTTTATGAGGCGCTGCATTCAGCCCAGGCTTTTTATAACCCACCATGAGTCTGTTATTGTGAAGCTTCATCAGACATAATCAGGAAACAGCTCCTGTTTTTACAGAACGCTACAAGTCTACGCTGTTAGCAAATGAAATTAGTATTGTTCTCATTCCGCTGAATGCACATGCACAAACACATGGTGGTGCTGTGAATGAGTGCCTGTACTGTGTGACTCCTCTCAGTCAACACGGTCCTGTGTTTAATTATTCTCTCATCAGCAGTCACCGCGGGGAGAGAGGATTTGAATCCATTTGGAGACAGGAGGGAGGTTCTTTGTTTACTCTTGTTGTTGTTTTCTGTCTTTTTGCGGCAGAGCAGAGTTGGTTTAAGGGGTTTTGTTTCTGAAGACAAAAGAGGCAGCGGGACAGACTGGGGCCCACCCCACCCCGTCTGTTTATGTCTCTCTGGCTCCACACAAACACACATACCGACACATCTTACACCGCACAAACACATCCTCCCGCTCCTGCATACTTTTCTCTCTCAGAAGGCAGATTGCTGAGACTCCATCTTTCCCTCCTCCTCCCTCCTGAGGGATCCCTCGTGAACAAAGGGAAGCAGGCCTGTTTCTGCCTGGGATGTCGTCCCCAGGCGATCCCCCATCATGGCTTTATTCAGCATAAATGAAGGACCAGCAGCGCCTCTCCTCCCCCTTCCTTCACTCCCTTCTCTCTCTCTGTCTGTGTTTAGCATCCCTCTCACACACACACAAACACACACAAGCACACATACCCACAGACGCTCCCTCCTGGTGTGTTAGGGGTGTGATAGAAACAAGCCACCGGGTGGTACAGCATGTCAGAGGGACATTGTCAGAGTATGAGCACGGGGGAAGGAAATGTACATGTGAGATTGTGCATTCATGTGAAAGCATTGGTAATTATGGTAAACCGCTACTGCTAGCTGTCCCTTAAGGCAGCTAGATATCGATGTGTGTGAAGAAGAGAGTGAGGGATTGAAGGGAGAAGGAGAGAAGAAGAGGGGAAGGGAAATGGTGGAGAAGTACAGATGAATGAAGGGGAGAGTGTCTGTAGGAGTGTGATAAAACATAAATGGATGTTAGTAACAAGCTAGAAAACGCCACGCTCAGCTTGTTTACTGCCTTATCCACTTCTGCTTTAGTTAAAGGATGCTATTATCTATTTTTTTCTACAAATCACATGAAAAGATCAAAACCAATAAGTGCTTTCCGATCTCTCCCAACCGTGTTTGTGGCTCTCAGCCTCAAGCCCAAAGTCGCTACTGAAGATGTTTATGTTTAAAAATGGGTGACAAATATGTTGTTTTCTTTATAAAATGTGCTTAGTGATTTCCTAAAACAGCTGTAGCAAACAGGAACAGTAAGGGCATTTCCATCCACTGTTTTCATGTGCAGTTTCAGTTTATGCATTAAAAAAAACTTCCATTCAAATTCAAAAAAAAAAGTTGAAATATCACAAGAAAAGTTTTTACGTTCGGCTGAGGTGGAAAATTAGGTGGATAGATAAATGCAAAATTCAGGTGAATGGAAAACAGATCATTACATACATAAAGCATGTGACAGAAATGCTGCTGAAGCTTCTGCTCCGTTGAAGAGAAGAACAGCAGCAGTCAGAGGAAAACCTCAGATCACTGTGGAGACTGTAACCTTCCTCAAATGAGAGCATGAAACAAACAGAAATGTCATGTTTCCACCATGTTTTCCACAATGTTTTCATTCTTTTTTAAGTTTAGCTGGAGCTCCTCTAATTATGTCATCTCTTTATGCCCTCTCCTTCTGCAGTGGTTTGATGACACCATCTCCAGACTGGAAGCGTTTGCACCACCAGCTATTTATCTGAATGCACCCAGCCTCTAATATTTTCACATAACAGCAGTGGCTGGAAATGGACATGCATTCATTTGCATTTTTGCATTCATTTCCTGCTGATTTTGTGTAAATTTGTGCTAAATTTGAGTGGGAACAAGTCAAATGAAACAGTGCGACAGTGTGGCTCGCTGATGTGTTTTTAATGGACAGCACGGCACAGAGAAGTACAATATGCCGCATATCAGGCTTAAGCCACACAGGCAGTTTTTGATTATAGTATCAATTTATTGTTGGTTTTGGTCTTTTCATGGGATTTGTTGGCGGTGAGAAAAATGAAGAAAGGAAATCATTAAAGGAAAAGTCTTTAATGACTTCAGAGAGACTCCCAACAACACAGAGCTCATGGCAGGGCAGTCAGCTGGCCTTAGGCATGGCGAGGGCAGCAGTCAGAGTGAAGAGCAAGAGCTGCTCCAGTCACATGCCTCTGAGGCTCCAGTAGACCATGATGCTGCAGTGCATCATGGTCTACTGAGGGCTTCTGTGAGTGTACAAATCGATCTGTTTGCCTGTTCTACGATGGATTCCTGCGTGTATGATCGTTGAAATCCTGGCCATGAGGGACTGGCAAAGAACTGCATTTAGTTTTATCAGGTCTCAAGCCACAGATTTGTGACAAATGAAATGGGAAAGAATTTCTAAATAAATGCCAGTGGAGAGCTGGAGACTTGGAGAGTCTCTGCAGAGGAGCGCTGAAGCTGCTCTGGAAGTTCTTAATGGACCAGCAGCTCACTGAGACACGTCGTGTCGCTTTTTACTTTCATTTATCACTAATCTGACCTTTGTGGTTGTGCTGGAGAAATCTCTAGGTGGCATCATCCTTTTTTCATTTTGAGCAGGAGGAAAATAAACAGCAAACATATCAGGCTCAAAGTGTTTAATGACAGATTTTTCTACCAAGCTCAGCAGATTGGCAGATCGTGCCATTTTAGTGGTCGCCCCATATTGGAATTCGCAAACAGTCACTCGCTAAACTTAAACTCATTTAAAGATCTGTCTGATATCAATATTGTGGCACATTCTGAACGAATTTCCATTTTAAAGTTGCAGAAGTTCAGCTTCTCATGCTCATGGTTGTGATGCAACTCAAACAGACCAAGTGCCTCAAATGAATGTGGCCAAGTACATGAACTGAATCTTGGCTTTTAAGATGGAGTGATGGGAGGAAGAGGGGGGTGTGACGGACTTCTTGAACCCAAAGTGCGTCAGAATGTGGGAATATGAAAGGGAGAAAAGATCAAATGTGAGAAGTGTTAGGTAGGGAGGAGGATGGAAGATGAGTAGCTGAGTGAGTGGACAGATGAAAGAGTTGGAGGCGCAGTGAGGGATGGATGAGCCCAAAGAGAACTGCTGTTTAGTGAGGAAGAGATGCAGAGGACATCAGAGGAAGACACTAATGGCTGTGTGGGCATCCAGGCTGAGAGGTCTTTAAGGAGTCTCTCCTCCCTTCTCCTCCTCTGCCCTTTTTTGTGCTTTCTAGACATTTAGCAGACCGCCTTTATCACAGCCAAACTTCAACTCATGTGTCACTAACGTCACACTTCAGCAGCTGAGCAGAGAGGCTGAAACAAGAGTGCCAGGAATGCAGGAAAAGCCAAACAGTTCAGCTTTATTTATCTTAAAAGAATAGTTTCACATTTAGTGAAACACCAGTATATGCTTACTTCCTGCGAGTGAGATCATTGTCGTGTTTGCGTGTTAAATGCTGAGCTGGTGTCAGGATGTGGTTAGCTTAGCTTAGCAGACTGTGAAGACTGGACGGAGGGGGAACAGCTGGCCTCTGGCCAACGCTACGACAGCCAGGAGAAGTCAGCTAAACAGGAGAGCATGTACTTGTAGGGGTGCTGCATGTTGGAGCTCATGTATTTCTTGACGCACTACGGCCGAGCTGTTAGCTAAGGAACAGTTCCAGCACGTGACTCTGAAACCACAGTTTGTCCTCCTCACAGGTTAAACCACCTGTGGGACAGTTTGGTGAACTCTAGCATTCATGCTGTTAGATTTTCACTTCGGACAGTCAGGCTGGCTGTTTACATGTAGCTATGTTAACCACGTCCTGAGTGCAGCTCTGCATTTACCGCACAGGCTTGAGAATGATATTAATCTTCTCACCTTTCTTCTCTCAGAAAGAACAGCCATAAATGTTCAAACTGTGGACTTTAAAAAATAAAAAAAGTTGTTCAACTATTATTCAGTTTAATAAAATGTAGAGAGTTGAAATGACTGGACATTTGTCTTGACTGGTTCTTGATTTCTCTCAACTCACAAAGTGTGTACAAGTGTATTAATGTGCGTCTTCTCTTTCTTCACTTTTCCCTTTCTACCAACCCTCTCTCTCTCTCTCTCTCTCTCTCTCTCTCTCTCTCTCTCTCTCTCTCTCTCTCTCTCCTCCAGTGAGGGGGACTGGTGGGATGCTCGCTCGCTCACCACCGGTGGCAGCGGCTACATTCCCAGTAATTACGTGGCTCCAGTGGACTCCATCCAGGCTGAGGAGTAAGTAGTGTGTGTGAATGCTCCTCAGAGACCCAGTGACTTTCATGTAGAACGTGCTCTGAAGTAGCTCTAGATTAGTGGACAGGAGGCCGCAGACTGACAGCCACACATGCAGATTTAACCTTCTGAGGAACGAAATTCAGCAGAAAAGGTCATCGTCATCCCCCAGTTTCTACTTTCCGAGCATGTTTCTACTGGCCTGATAAAATGACATTTATGTGACACTATAAAGAGATGGATTTAGAATTTGAAATGCCAGCCAGACTCTGAGTGAAGGGTAAACATATCCATGTTGGTGGGGGATTTTTTTTTGTTTTACTCTTCATTGAGTGGATCCATTTTTAGCTTCAACATGTACACACTCTACCATTAAGACATACGAAGAATGGAAAAGAATGAGGAAACACAAGTATTTTAATCATCAGTCTGTGTGTGTAGCATCTACTGCTGCCACAGACCTGAACCGCTCACCCCTCCTCCACCTCCACCCCCACCTGCCGTCTCAGTCAGAATAAGGTTTCTGAATAAAGATTCGCTCAGTTTCACTGTGGTGTAGAATCTCATTATGAGCCGACTGGAGCATGCTGGGATTAAAAGCAGAGATGATGTGTGGGTGCAGCTCTGGCTATCAGCACAGATCTACATCTGTGAAATACGTGCTTTGGTGTCATGCCGCTCACATTTCCTCTGTCTCTTTTCCTCCTCTCAGCGTCGTCTCAGTCCATTTGAGAACCACTTTGAAAAGTTAGCTTTTCAAACATGTTAACTTCTACCTTTTTCTTCCTGATGACCACTCTTTTTGGTTTGGCTTCTGGAGAAACATATCTTCTGGTACAGCAGTGACAGCAGGATACCCAATACTATTATGTCATGCATATTGTGCATATGTGTATCTCTTGCCAAATGGAAATTTTGGCCTAATAGGGTCACTAGAGGGAAATGTGAGGAGGTCAGTATTATGATTTATCTCCAGGGCACCAACAATTCATTTTCACAAATAGCAGCCACAGTCAAAACTGCAGGCAACATGTCACCAGTGACTCATGACACAAGACTCTTGCCCACAATGAAGTCTTAATGACAGGTGTGTAGGGTCAAACACTGTTCAGCACAATAGCTACCTGTGACTGGTAGTGTGCAGGATTTTCTGTTGACAGACAATGAAGGTACAATAAATTTGCCTTCTGCATGATGAAAACAAAACTGAGAATGAGGTACAAGCGAGCAAACGACGACTTCCTGCAGCGTTTCAGCGTCTTCTTCAACCCTGCTGTTCGACTCAACCTGTTTTCTAACCTAACTGCAGCTGGTACTTTGGCAAACTGGGCCGTAAGGATGCAGAGAGGCAGCTGCTGTCCACTGGCAACCCTCGAGGAACCTATCTCATCCGGGAGAGCGAAACCACTAAGGGTAAAACCACAGACGCTATCAACCTGCGTAACTCTGAGTGTGTGTGTGTGTGTTTATGCCATAAGAGATTCACTGCCTCTGGGAAAAAAAAAAACATTCACATCAGCCTGAGAGTTTAATTACGAGGGGAGCCTGTGGAATCTTTCTGATATTTCCCACGTGGCTTTTGTGAGCTCCAGCAGTGTGTAGAAGCTCAACGCTCAGTGCGTGATAATCGTTTCTGTTGCAGAGTGTTTTCAGATGTCAGGTACTTGAAGTGAGCGCTGGATGCGTGGTCGCATTCTTCGGCTTGTTTACCGACTGTTTAGTCAGATGTTTCCTGATTCAAATCTTTCTGCTGTTAGTTTCATGTAGACAAGTTCTTGATGCTCACTGGCTCATCCCCTGACCTGTGTCCCCCAGGTGCCTTCTCCCTGTCCATACGGGACTGGGACGATGTGAAAGGTGACCATGTCAAGCATTATAAGATCCGCAAGCTGGACAGCGGCGGCTACTACATCACCACCAGGGCTCAGTTTGACACGCTGCAGCAGCTGGTTCAGCACTACTCAGGTAGAAACACTGGAAAGACATTCGACTGCTTTTGTATGTGCTGATTTCATGACTTCAGACCAAACAATGCTACATAACACAATACTGTACCACCGTTTTAGGACTAATTCATTGAAGATTAACTTTGGATTGTAAATTTTAGAACATCTTCTGGTTCATTTTAGAATTCATTCTGGGTAATTTTAAGATGCATTCTGCTTCACTTAAGGACATATCCTCATTATATTTTGGACATATTCATTTTAGGATTTTCTCTAGTGAATTATAGAACCTACCTGCCTACCTCCAGAGCATTAGGACATGTTGCGGCTGCTTTTTGGATTTATTCTGGGTCATTTTAGGACATATTGAAGTTAATATATTCTCTTTCACTTGAGGACGTGTCCTCTTTACTTTAGGAAACATTGTGGTTCATTTTAGGATATATTCTGGACAGAAGCAGAGGAAGACCATGTATTAGGCTTGTGCTGATTGGCAATCGGATCATATATCGATGGCTGGCCATTATTAAGGCAATTCTAACTAACTTACTATCAGTACTAAGATGTTAAAAAAATCATCTGCACACCTACTGTGCATTTGGAGATGTTTCTGGTACAGCAGCATGTCCGCCTGCTGAGCCCCATTAATCAGTGCGAGTGATAAGTGAATTTTTAATCCTTAATTACAGTATATAAGCCAGACTTAAAGCTGTATTAGCAAGCTTGACTTTTGAGCAGCCTTGAACATCTGAAGGACTTCATTACCCAGAAATTAGGTGACATCATATTATAGCATCAATCTTGACCATACCCAGCGTCTGGAATTGGTTTAATTAGCTGCATCACTGATGCAAAGCTTTAAAACATGTGATCTATATCTATGATTTACACAAAGTCATTGCCTCGTGCAGCTTAAGACCTACAGGACTGAAAGAACATGGGATGCACTGTAAATTAGCTTGACGGTGAGGCAGCCCCTCAGCAGTCTGGCTATAATATGGCTCAGGCTAAAAATATATGAAGCATCGCACGGCTCACTCTCCATTAATAAGGCAAACAGACAGATGTTGGCATTGATGGAGGCAGAGCGTTGACACCGTGGACCGATATGCACAAGCCAAAATAGCACCGTCAGTCTTCTCCTCTGTCCAGTGTCCATTTCCTTGGATTGATCCAGAATGCATTAAGCAGACACTGTTACACTATAATTGCATCTGGTCTGCCAGCACATTTTCACATACAGGGAAAAAAAAAAAAGCGGCACTTAACCATGAGGCACAAATGGAAAGAAATGGAACGCTGCTGTGTGTCAAATTAGTCGCATTTGCTGTCTCACACGTGCTCTTATGTATTAGGATTTACAGTCTTTTCAAATGCAGCACCACCGAGCAGCGAACGAGACACGTGATGTCGTAGCTGGAGCAGAAAGGCACTTTGTTAGCACTCCTCCTGAGAAAAGAGAGATACAGTTTGCATCACCGTGAGCTCGTGTGTGTTCAGGCTCGCTCGTCCGGGCTGTGAGTGCTGTCAGGAGACGACCGCTGCATCTGTGCCGCTGACACATATTTGAAAATCACATTTACAGGATGAGACAGCAATTATTGTTTTGCTCATCTCTTTCTGAAGTTTGTCCTCATTTGTTTTTTTTGCTCTTACTCTGTGTAATGATGATGATGCATATCTGAGTCTGTGTTCTCATTCTTCCATGTGTTCTGTCACTCTGTCTCCTCCCACTGAGAAAATGCTATTTTTTCTGTCATGCTCTAATTGGCACATTGACATATCGATGATTAAGCCCTAAAATCAACACCATGGATTTTCTGTAGTGTTGGTGTCATGGCACATTAACCGTCCCTCTGCATTTTATCACCACTCTTGATGACGTGTGGGGCCGACGACACGTCTTTGCAAATAACCTTGACTCTTTTCAGGGCTTGTGCTTTTATTGCTTTCTGCTTGCCTCTATTTTTCATGCCTTTAAAGAGCTAAAGAGTATATCTGGCATCGTTTACTGCAGCTGTTCCTCAGATGCATCTGAAAGGACGATAAAGGAACAACATATGTGGCCTTCTGCGAGGCTGCACATCTGAATACTGATCATATCTGGGATCGTACTTATGAAAATGAAACAAAACATAGAGATGATGTGACATGAACTAATATCCTACATTTGCTACTTGTGGCCACAGCAGCCACTGTTCAGCAGAAGTTGCATAATGGTGTTTTAAAGCCACTACAGATTAAAAGTATATGTGATTATTCCACCTTTCAAATGATGCTTATAGCTTCCTCTGCAGGCACATGAGATGATCTTGGTGAAACCTGGCGCAGTCTGTGTGTTGCTTTCATTCATTGCTCTCGTGTTGGATCGGTGCCTTTGCGATGTTCAAAACCGCTCAGGTTCGGTTATTCATTTCAGAGCCGTGTAGTGGCTTTGATTCACAGATAAAATGTTTTTCATGAGGAAACCAAAAACTGAGTGTCAGACGAACTCCAGTTGAGCAAGTTGAATTCAGCGCTGTGACTGTACCAGCGACGCAGAAACCAGCACTGACACATCCTTCCTTTAAAGTATAATAGGCTTTTCATCTGGGATTAATGGATTGACCTTACGCTAATCAAAGCACAAAATTCATCATTTGAGGCTGCCTCACCTTTCTAGGAAACACTGGCTGTTTTGATGTGTAGATATGGTCCACGTATTGACAGGTTTTATGACAGCCAGCAGAGTGAACATACAGCTGTATTGATGTCTGAGTGGAGCAGCTGAGGCAGCAGGCAGGCGGCCCAGATGGGCTTTGATGGCCGAGTTGCAGGTTGAACACTCCCACGGGTGAGATGCAGGCCTTTATCTCATCTTTACTGCCCCGTGCAAACAACCTGGGGCCTTATCACTGGCAGCGAGGGGGAAGAGAGGTCACTTTGTCCCTGCAGTATTACTAGATATCAGCATGGAAGTACCAACGGAAACTATTCCCTAATCCACTGGTTTAATCAATCATGGGCAAACATGAGAGCTTCCTCCAGAGTAAAAGCAAGAGATGTTTGATTTCTTGACACAGATGACGGTGTCATCAGCTACAGTGACAGCCAATAGAGAGGATCGAAATGGAAGCAGCTGGAGTACCACTCTGTTGCCTAAACAAGCATGGTTGTTAATGCTTCTCACGGCGCTTTAAGTCCCTCCGTTCCATCTTTGCTTAACCACGACTGTAGATGTGCATTTCCTAGATGACTCGAGGGACTGACGGCCGGAGCTGTCTCTTTACGTAAATTACCGCCATTATCGTAAAGTCGTAGCTGCCATTAGCCAAAGTGAGCTGTAACATAGAACCTATACTTTCTGCTTTGGTACTCCAGCTTCTGTGCGGCGTGAAATGCTTTTTACTGCGTATTCAATCAACAAGATGAGGCCGCAACAAAAATAATTAATGATGTGCAGCGCTGAAAATCATGCTCAAGATAACATTTCATTTTTAACCTATCACTAAAACACAAGTGCAAAGTTGCATCTAGCTATATTAGTTTATTTAAGTGTCCCGCAACAAATAGTGCCCAGCCTGTCAGGCATCATACGATCCTAGACCGTAACATCAGCAAGGATCATGGAGAGCATATTAGACTGATTACGGCTGGATCCCCTGACCTGAAAGCAGCCTGTGTGCCATCCAGGAAGGATTTCGTGTTTACGCTGCTCTTTGTCGTCCTTGTTTCAAGTGGCGTTGCTTTGAGGCTTTTCTCTCTCCTGCAGAAGGCTCTGCTAACTCTCTGTGCATCTTTCTCTATGCTCTTATTTGTGCATCGCTGTGTGGCGTCTGTAGACCGAGCTGCCGGGCTCTGCTGTCGCTTGGTGGTTCCCTGCCACAAAGGGATGCCCCGCCTCGCCGACCTGTCCGTCAAAACCAAAGATGTGTGGGAGATCCCGCGGGAGTCACTGCAGCTCATCAAGCGTCTTGGGAACGGGCAGTTTGGGGAGGTCTGGATGGGTACGGATCCAGTCGCCTCCAGAAAAAGAGGCCGCATGGAAGGGCCACGCTGAGCCAGCAGAAACACCAGACTGACACCAGAACACCGGAAAATAATCTGGCCTTGGAGGGGAGGAGATCAAATGACAAAATGGGCCAGGAAATTTTGATAATTCTCAGTTTGGGGCTTTTGCCAGGGAAATACTTCTATTTCTGAGCTCTCCCTCCCAAAATCATGTGGAAAAATATCCAGTGTGTCAGGAAACTCTGCTCTCGCAGTCTAAAGATGGCTCCCTTCCATGTCCCTCACTGCATGTTCCCCTCCGCGGTAGTTAACCCTGTGTGCCTTGCCTTCCCTCCCCCTGTAGAGAGTGCGGATGGTTTGTGCTTTAATTTAACGGGCGTGTGTGTGAACTACATTCCTGACACTGTGGGCTTGAGTCATGATGCCTGGGAGATCAGCAGAGAAGCACTTGAGTTGGAACTAAAGCTGGGGACAGGATGTTTTGCTGATGTGTTTTACGGTAAGGACTCCCCCACCCCCGCCCCCACCCCCATATATCTGCTTTGATATAATTTAATTGACTACACTCTAAAGTACTGGACTCCAAAATGGTCAATATTCAATCAATGTTTAATTGCACTGTGCAATGGGGACTTTTCCTGCTGCAGTTTAGTTTTGTAAATGATGTATCCTTTGACTTGAAATGTCTATGTTTTAGCATTTAGTTCAATGACATTACAAGCCAGTACCTGCTTCTCATCCACAGTTTAAGCATAAACATCTATCTTGTCCACCTTGGCTTGCTAAAAGAGCTAGCAAGTCAATATCCAGGGGCAAACGGCACAGTGCTAACATCAGTTTGAAGGCTACATAGCTAATTAGCCAGTCAGGGGATGTGCTTGGACACAATAAAATAAAATGTCAGCATTGGTCTGTTTAGATGTAAATGGCGTGGTCTTTATTCTTCAGTGTGACTGCTACTAGAACCGTCATTAGCTAGTAAACTAAAGGCACCAGGGCGAGTTTGTTTGCACTGTGTCTCAGTGTTCCTGTCAATAAAACACATACGCTGGAAGGAGCATTTCTTATATACCATAAAATTTCGTTCTAACAATTTAGTGTTTATTATTTCCAAATGTTTCGTGTTGACCATTTTGGACTTCCATACTGCAGAACATGAGGTTGTGCATTCTTATCATATTCCAGCTGCACAGATACTGAGGATAGGGCCTCTCCCAGATAACACCCAGCCATTGGATCCTATTACCTCACAACCCAGCAGGTGACTGTCACCCCCTCAATCCCGACTCCCAAAATGCGCACAGCTGCATCACTCAAGAAGCCCACTCTGATTTAGGAGCTTACTCTTAAATTTAACCCCCAAACCCAGCAAACATATGTAGATCAAATGTTAGCTGAAAGGCTCCGTCTTCCCTTTGGGTCACTACTAATATTCCTGCATCCATTACTGTCACAGAATGAGATAAATGGAGTACTACTTTATTGGAGTGATTACAGTGATCCATATCTTGTGCTCTAACACAGTAGCTAGAGGCAGAGCACACTGGTGGCATCGCCGTGCTGTGTGACGGTAACTGGCATGCAATCACTGAGGAGCTTACAGGCTTGCTTTTGTTAATCATCCTACAAAGGATTATCTGCTCCTGTGTTGGTGTATTGTGGCTCTCAAAGCCCTGCTGGATCCCTCTCCTGACTTTTAAAAGCCATTTCAAATCAAGGTCCATTCTAAATCTCAAACCCATTTAATTATCCTTCAGCACAACCTCTGTGCATGATGAGCCGATTCTCATAGTGCCTCCTGATCTCATTCTGTGTTGCCTGTTTCCCTCATTGTCATTTCAAAGCGAGACTTTTCCCCTGTTTTCGACTACCGTCGACTCTCAGCCGCCAATCAGCTCTTCAGGTTAGACGGTAGAGATGTCAAGTCTGACTTTGAAATGACGCGATTTGAATATGAATCGATGTTCCTGCTGTACTGATGTCAGCATGTGTGTGCGTGTGCCAGGAACGTGGAATGGCACCACTAAAGTGGCGGTGAAGACTCTGAAGCCTGGCACCATGTCCCCTGAGTCCTTCCTGGAGGAGGCTCAGATCATGAAGAAACTCCGCCACGACAAGCTGGTGCAGCTCTACGCTGTGGTGTCTGAGGAGCCCATTTACATCGTCACAGAATACATGGGCAAAGGTAGATGAAGACAAACACATGCATCTATCCACACTGCTCACTAACAGGATGCAAACAATTCTTTGCAAAAGCGTCAGTGAGTTTTTGCAAATTTATAATCGAGTTTCAGGAAGTTTGTTTAATATGAATGTCCTTCGGTTTAACGGAAAGCAGAGCTGTAAGAAATGATATCAAAACATGAGACCCCAAGTCTCAAGGAAAAAGTCCTGCAGGGGTGTGTAGCTGAGACCTGAACCTGGCATGTACCGGCAATAAGACCCAACTCAATTGATCCCAACTGGTTATTAGAAATTTGAGGCCTGAAGCTTTGCTGCATAACATGCTATACGGTAAATATAGTTATCTAATGTAGTAATGCTGTGGTCCAAAGTGCTGATAGATGGACTGACCTGTCAATGGACAGCCCTAATGCTTGTGGGGCAAAAATTTGATGGGGTTAGTTTTTACCTCTTTGCTTTGTTCCACCTGAGTTGCCATCAAAAATGGATGCACAATGTACAAAATGGTCAAAATGTAAAGCACTGTACTGCTCTTTATGTGCTAGTGTGTACTTAAACATATGGCACAAGCATGCATGTAGCCTTTGTTTTTGATCCAAGTGTTTTTGTTACATTCTAGTCAGAATAATAGCAGCTGTTCTGGTATGGGAAAGCCTTTGTTTCAGAGAGACTGAAGATGATTAAGGCCGTCAAAACAATCCTCTAAAACACAGGAATTTAGAAACCCCCACAAGAAAGAGTTGTGGATGCACATTAAACGCCAGAGAACACAAGAATGGAAACTTTGATGTGCATCACTGTGTCTGTTGCATGCAGAGACTGCCACATCTAGGTCAGCCCGTATAGTTTGAGAGGAGAGTGAGTTTTCAAAAAGCAGAGCCAGTGTGAAATTTTATGAATGTCTGAAGTGTTTGTGGTGATCATCAAGTCGCTCGGTCCTGTAGTTACCCTCCAACTGTCCAACAGGCAAATTACAAACCTCATATCAAAACATTCAGATGTCAGATTATTACTTGTGGTTGGTGATTGCTGAATTACAATCAGTTCCTGTAAAGGGCGGAGCGACAGGGCACCACAGATTCACTGATGTATCCAAGACATATAGCTTGTGTCTTCAGTGTGTGTTTGTGTACATGGACTGACAACAGACATCTGTTTCTGTCTGCTGCAGGAAGCCTGCTGGACTTCTTGAAGGACGGAGAGGGACGAGGGTTGAAGCTGCCTAACCTGGTGGACATGGCAGCACAGGTACACCGGGAGCAGTTCATGTTTTATCTGCAGACACTGCACTGTGTTGAGGTCACTGCTCTGTTTCTGGTACATGAAAGTAACAGGAGTCACTTTTTTCAGTTTCCTGGAAACAACAGAAAAGAGATACTCAGATACTTTAGAACCATACTAAACACTTTATTTACCTCAACTGCAGAGAGGATAAGGCTTTTGTTTGAAACAGGCTTGTATTAGAGACCAGCCTTTGCTTCTTCGCTCCCTGTTTTTGATGCAGTTGCCAGTGTTGGAAAACAGTTAAAATGCCCTCATTCTTCCTAAAGCCCAACTTTGATATGGCCAAAATATTCCATTTAATATCATATCTGACAAAGAAAAAGATCAAAACATCCCATTCGAAGAGATGAAACCAAAGACTGTTGCTTAAGAAATTACTGATATAACTAATCAAAATAGTGGAAGATTCATTTCCTTTAAATCAACTGATTGATTGATTGATTGACTGTTTGTTTCAGGCCTCATTACCATTACTACTCATAACATAAATGCTGTTTTATTCACTTATTATTATTATTTTTCTTCATTCAGTAGAATAGCACAGAAATAAACACATATTCCTATAATGTCTATCTCTGTATAACCTTTCATATCACTAATATATTCAGCCGGCAGCAGCTCGTCCTATTTTGACCCAATTTTTTTTTTAGCAGGTAATAAGTCAGTGTGAGAATATCTGTTGAATATCTGTGGAATGAAACTTCTCCTAAACCTGATTAGAACTGCCATGAACTGCTGGCATTTCTAAAGCCCAGGGGTATACAGGAGACCTTCTTTCTTAACGAAGCCTCCTAAACAAGCTCTTCCTCGCTCTGGAGAATCACTTGTCTACAGATCTTTGTTACTGTTTACTGATGTTACTGTTTTTTGAGGTGGGGGATTGAATTGGCATTTTGTTTTCTCTGCCAGACAATATTTATTGATGCACAGAAAGTCACATATGGAGTAGTGCTTTAATATAATCAGTAATTATGTAGAAAAAACGTTCCGATTTCCTGAAGCAAATGACAGTTGGAGCATTCAGAGGAAACCATACCAGGATGTTTTTTTCAGTCAGTGTTGATGCAGCCGTGCTCCCTGTGCTGTGATCCAGGTGGCAGCAGGCATGGCCTACATCGAGAGGATGAACTACATCCACAGAGACCTGCGCTCTGCCAACATCCTGGTGGGAGACAACCTGGTGTGCAAGATTGCTGACTTCGGCCTGGCCAGGCTCATCGAAGACAACGAATACACAGCTCGGCAAGGTGGGGCTTCCCACTGCTCTCCCACAAACACACAATGATGCTCAGTGCACATATGTAATGTTCCCACCAACAGACATTCACAGACTGTATGACTGCATGAGGTCATGGAGGAAATTCTCCCAGCGGGCTGCAAAATTTGCGGCGCACCCACAATCAAAATGACTAACAAATAGTTAACGATGAAGCCTCAGTCAGTCAGCTCCAAATATGTTCTCCATGTTACGCTGAAGGAGAGCAGACGCGCCCTGCCGCACAGACAGACAGATGTTTCCTAGAAATGAATGTTATTCTAGTATTGACCATTGAAGCTGTCTGGAGTGTCTGGAGCCAGATGTGGACCCGGTTGAGGTATCCACACTCTCGAGTGGACCTGCACAGCTGTATCTTTCTCATCTACGCTGGTCGCTGGTCTGTGACTGGCATGGTTGTTTTTCTCACCAGGCAGCCATCTGTGATCACAACACCAAAGCTAACTGAAAAAAAAATCAGAGATTTAGGCAGCGATTCAGAGGTCAGGAACCAATCAGGCGCTGACAATGAACAATAATGTTTGATCCAGCCCTCTGTTGCATCTCTCTCTCCCCCGTCATCTCTCTTCTAAAAAGAAAGTAACAGAAGCATCTATGACAGACGGTTTTCATATGGTGCTACATGCTGCGGGTCATGTTAGACTAACTGACCAATAACAAAAGTATTTGTCAACACCCAGTATGCCGTACATGTCCGTCATCTCCCTGGTGGTTAGTTTGAGCTCATCGCAGCTGTTTGGTGCAGCTTGTCTGTGCTCAGAAAATGCTGTCATCATCATCTTCTCCCCATGACAAATAAAATCAGTCGGACCTTTTTTTTTTATAGCTGTCAGATTCTGGAAGTAACATCACAGAAGTTATAGCAGTGTTCGTAATCACATGTATGTTCTGTGCCGCTGCAGTGAGTCACATAGAACTGATCATTTTAATTAACGAGTACATTAGTTTATATGGGCAGTGGTTCACAGCTGCGGCTCTTAGCACCGTCGCCTCACAGCTGTGGCCTGTCTGCGTGGGTTTCCTCCAGGTGCTCCGGTCACCTCCCACATGCAGGTTAGGTTAATCGGTGATTCTAAATTGCCCGTAGCTGTGCACGAGTGTGTGAATGGCTGTTTGTCTCTGTGTGTCAGCCCTGTGATGAACTGGCAACGTTCCAGGCTGCACCACGCCTCTCGCCCAGCGTCGACTGGGCTTGGCTCCAGAACCCAGGCGACCCTCTGAGGGATGAGCAGTTAGAAATAATGGATGGATGCACCTTAGTTTATGTCTACCCCCTGTAGTTAATTTGATTGTATTGCTGAAACTGATGAATGACATCTGGTCATGCCTGTAAAGCTCACTGACACACACTAATGATTAAAAACTCTACTCTGTTTGTGGACTTTATGATTGTGGACTAGAATCATCCACTTGTCACTGTGGACACAGCTGATGTCTGAGTGGCTCTTCTCAAACGCAGGGCTCACATGTCCATGATGTATTCAGACTGTCTGTCACACACTTATGTAAGAAGGACACTTAGAAAAGCTCCTCTAGAGCCACACAAGATCATAGAGAACACAGGCTGAACAGTTCACTGAGAGTTCACTTTATTAATGTTTATCTGCTCTCCCACAGGTGCAAAGTTCCCCATCAAGTGGACCGCCCCAGAGGCTGCGCTGTACGGGAAATTCACCATCAAATCGGACGTGTGGTCGTTTGGCATCTTACTGACGGAGCTGGTGACCAAGGGTCGGGTGCCGTACCCAGGTGAGGAGAAGGAAGGGTTAAACCGACAGCAGAGGCTCGCTGTGGTGTAGCTTCACCTTGAGCCGCTCGGGACACGTCGATAAAGTGGCCTGATAAGGAGAAACCTCTGAGTTGTTACCAAACCACACACAGCTTGTGCTATGACAACAGGCGGCCCCTCCTGCTGTTTATGGGAGTAAAAGGTTCTTTAATGCTTGGGTAACCTTCCATGCCCTTCCAAAATGTGAGATAACCCTTAATTACCGCTGTTGCCCGTGGGACAACTTGAATTTCAGACAGAAAGTAAAAGAGAAAGCGAGGGGGAGTCCGGGCCAGGGCACGGAGTGTACTCAGAGTGCAGCTCCATGCAGGGAGGGAAACACATGTTTGTCCAGATGGGGCTGGTGGGCCGGTTATGCTTCAGGGAGAAGGTGAGGAAGGTTAGCACGCAATGAGCTGAGGGAGCAGCATCATGCTAACAGATGTGTTAGCAGCTTTCAGAGGCAGTCAGGGTCCTTGACAGGGGTTGGTAGGAGCCAAGTTGTGTACTGAAAGCACCGTTACCTTACTCAGATAGCTGGGAAGTAGTCATTAGATTAACTACTTGAGTGCAAATAAACAAGTATATACTGAAAAAAACAAAAGCTTCACACGTTTAAATAGGATACAGGCAGATGTGTGGCTGTGATCAGCACTGTGATGTGGTTCGGGTTGTTAGCAGTGCTCCCAGAAACAAGGCACTGTCCATCAAACATTTCATCGCCTGCTTTTCAGCAAATGTAACTGAAATAAACTTCCAGAAAGTAAAAAAGTGACAGCATGCAACAACTAGACTGCAGTTTGAATTCTGCTTCTGTGGCCCTGTGGTGGCACTGTGAGGCTAGCTTAGACCAGGGTCCAGTCTGGAACTCACGATAGAGCTGCGCTGCTAGTGCTGTTTAACAATCAACATTGCAATTGTGGAAAAAAAAAAAAAACATTTATTAAAAAAGAAATATGGACGTTTTGTCTTATCTGTGTGTCCCCCCTGTAGATTCATTCATTATTCTGCAGCTGTGAAGAGCCACAGCAGACCATCAGTCTATTAATTAAATACAATATGTATAAAAACAGTAACTAAGCAAAAGCAGTGAGAGGAGTGTGTGCAAATGTAGAGTAAAAACATTCATTTTGCTTCCACACAACTGGTTCCTTTACAGGACCGGTTTGAGACGAAAGAGACAGAAAAATCTTTGCAGAGTCAACATGTTGAGAAAAGTCTGGTACCAGAGGGGTTTGAGAGAGGCTGACTGTTTGTGATGAAGGTCACCGAGGCTGAATCCAGTGTCAGCTATTTATTCATTTAGTGTCAAACGTCCTCATTAGTGTTGATCATATTTGGTCAACCTCATCCTGTTTTAGTTGACTGAAGGTCTGAATATTTCAGTCTTATTATAGTCAAAAAAAAACCATAACTAGTTTAAGGCAACGACAAAGTCAGAGTGATTCCACATGAGGTCTGATCTTGTCATTATCTGATGGAAAACACAGGTTGGACGATGAAGAATGCAGCGTCTGGTCTCGTGAGCTGTTAGCTCGTTTTAGACTGAAGCTCCTGCTGCTGCTTTAAAAACATTTGCACTCATATCGATGTGTTTCCGAGCCGCTGGGGCAGTTACTCACCTCATGCATGTGTTTGACTCTCAGGCATGAACAACCGTGAGGTGCTGGAGCAGGTGGAGCGGGGCTACAGGATGCCGTGCCCCCAGGACTGCCCCATCTCCCTGCACGAGCTCATGCTGCAGTGCTGGAAGAAGGACGCCGAGGAGCGGCCCACCTTCGAGTACCTGCAAGCCTTCTTGGAGGACTACTTCACAGCCACCGAGCCTCAGTACCAGCCCGGGGACAACCTCTAAGCCCCTCTCCTGCCGGGGGTCGGCCCGGGGCTGGGGCCTGTTACAAAAGAGCCTTCCCAGCCAGGACTTTATTTTAGGGATCTGTACAGCTTCCTCAGCTCGACCCGAGCATTTCAGTTCCACCACCAACCCCTGAAACACAACCCTCAGTCTCTGACACGCCCCCTAGTGTCTGAACTCTGCAAATGTGATAATTAGGGAAGTTGAGGTGGGATGGGGATGGACGAAGTGAACTGGGGTTGTGATAATGCAATGAAACCTGTATTCAATGTAAATAAGAAAGGCTTGTTTTAGTTTATTTGTTTGCTTCTGTTTCAGATGTTATTTTCTCCTGCACAGAATAATAATAATGCTAAAAATGGCAAAGGAAGAGCAGCGTTTCAGCACAGTTAATCTGTATTATACTGTAGCTCCTCTGTTCTTTTCTAGAGATTGAATCTGAAGCCTCGATATATTTTTTTCTCATTTCCCATAACATGTATAAAGATTCATCCCAGATTACTGCTTTATTGTTGACTTTTCAGTTGGTAGTATCGCAGACGCTCCTGAAGACGATCATGACGCACTCCCCCATCAGCCTTTTTTTTTCTTGCCCCCCCCAAGCTTTCTCAGAGCGCTAGTTGTTAGGCTGCTGCTGTACGGAAAACGGCTCTTTTACAAATTCTATATGTCACATTTTTGTAAATTCCAGCCGAGCGTGTAAGGATTTTCAACATACCCCTCCACGCTTTGAATTTTGAGAAAATTTGGGTGGAAATATTTCTGTCTTTCTACCACCAGTGTTTTCGTTTAGCTGGAAGAAAGGAAGGTTGAGTTAATTTAAGAAGAGAGAACGTATGTCTTACTTGAGCAGTCGTTCCCGGGGCGGCTCCTCGTCAGCACGCTTGTGTTTCGGGAAGTCGGCGTGTGGACGGTGGCGTTTTCCTCGTCTCCTGCTCGTCCTCCACTTGAGCCCGCAGAGCGCCGACCTGCGGCCGAACCTGGACCACTTCACCTCCTGAGTTAGTCCTTCTCTTATGTTTTAGGTTATATTCTCTCAGTATTTGAGTCTTTGGGTTTTACAAACTCTGTTTTTATTTAACCCTTTTAAGTGATCCTTTGAGAGCCAGTTGTACTGTATGTTCAGCAGAGGTTTGGGGCCGATTCATGTCGCAGCTCACATGAGAGAGGAAGCCACCGAGCTGAAGATGGATTGAACCCAGCCCTGTCCTGGTCTTAACGCAGATGGTTTCGTGGCCCATGGAAACCCTTCACTTTTCAGTTGTACAGCTAAATGATTTTAAGTGTCGCTAACTTCCCTCCTTTATATCTCGTCATTTCCATTTTTTAACATAACTTGTTTTGTTATTTCGGTGATTTGGCGTTTGAAATTCAGAAAAGAACAATAAACATTTTACACTCTTTCCAAGACACTTCCTTTCCACATGACAGCGTTTGTATGCTTAAACCGGTCATCTTTTGGGTGTGTGTGTGCATGTTTCTGTGTGTATGCTTAGGAACATCTTTCTTGTGATCTCAGAAAAAAGACATAACAAGGTTCTCCAGCTATTTGGTATTGTCAGGGGCCATAAACCCTCACTCTTCCTGTAAAGCAGCTCGATGGCCACTGTTATGGGTGTTTAGCCTGGTTAACACCCACAGTGGTTGAGCTCCACACAGCCCCATTTGTAGCACACTATTTCTCTTATAAAGTCACATCAATGAGACGTCTTACAAGACAAAACCAAATCAGAACAGTTCATTTTAAAGTATAAAGATAAGGTAAATGTAGAGCAGTGTAGGAATGTGACTCAGTACATTTACTCAAGTGCTTTGTTCAAGTACAATTTTTAGGTACTATGTGATGCTTAGAAATTAATGCATCACTAATCCCAATCCAGTATTTTTTTTTTCTGAAATGAACCATTCTACATAATGACTACTTCCATTTGGGAAGCAGTTCCTTTACACTACTACACTACACAAGTGTAGGTGCAGTGAACACTTAAGCGTTAAATGATTGTTTTTAAACGTAACAATTACAAAATGCCAAAAATGAACACTTAAAATCAGAAGTAACTCTTACTCAGTGTAGATTTACTGAAGAGAATCATATTAGAGAATATTAAAGGATCATTCCACTCTCTAGCCGACCTTTTTCATATTGGACTCTTTGACTTGTTACGGCAGGAAAATTGTAGTTCTTACTAAGAAAAAACCCTGAAACTGAAGCAGCTAAATGGAATTCAGTAATTGTTAATGTTATGTATTACACCTATGGCATTTCATACATTCCTCTGTGCCAACTAACCAGGCTGGTCATCAGCGTGTCCTGCAGCGCGACATGTTAAACAGTGTGGAGGTGTGAAGTGCCGGCTAAAGGTGAGGTGGAGCTCCTGCAGAGAGACAGAACAGGTGCCAAGTACACACAGAGCTGAATGCTGTGCTGTGGTCATAATCGAGCATGGAGCAGGAGAAAGAAGCAGTGCATGCAGGTTTCTGCCCTTTGTATTTTTGCAGACTTTTGCCCCTCTTTTGTCCCACTTTGGAATACCCAGTTCCACATGCGCTGTGGTCCATGTCACATGAGTCCTCACAGACTTTCCACGCAGCTCAGTTTGTTAATGAAACATCCAACCAAACTGGACATGCTGCTGAAATGTAATGCTGGTTCACAGTTGGCACCAAAACCAAATTCCTCTTGTGCAGTGGATGCGGTGGAACACATGAGCTGACAGTAAGTCGAGTTGGATTGTTGTATCAGTATTGTACAGACTGACACACAGACCCACAGCAAAGGTTTAGGATGCTGCACAGAGGAGTATAATTCAGACCTGGTCCAGCCCGGGTCACAGATGAAGTGGGCCCATGTCGTCTTGTGGCGCGTTGTTGTGAAGAACGCCTTTCTCATAGGTGATATTTTGCAGCGTCACAGCAGGAAAAGTTCATGATAGTTTCATTTCGGTGTCCCAGCGGCCTGAACTGAGCCAGCACGCACAAGAGCAGGCTGCCACACCTACATGGAATGCTGCCATTATTAATGTCATTACACCTGTGTCTGACAGGTCCTTGTGTCTGCTGTGTTGTTGCTGTTGCAGTAAAGTGTCTCTCACCTCCCATCAGGAGAGTTTTCCAAACTGGTATTTGTCTGGTATCAGCCTCTGTCTCCCGCCTCTGTTTGTCCTGCGCTGTTTGATTTCTGCATCGATACTGGTGGGGGGTGTAAAGTGTGGGCTAATATTTGCCATGACCTCAAAACTCATCGGTTCAACGGCAGCTTCATGTCCCTCTGTGTCTCCCCTGCGGTCAAATCACATCCTCTCCTTCATCTTCGTCCAGTTGATTCTGTCCTCAGCTTGTATCTTTTTCCCAGCTTGACAACCAACTCTGGTTGTCTAGTTGATAACACTAAAAAGAGTGCCAAAGTTCATCAGCTTTCACAAGTCTTAATCAGGGTCTTAAACAGTGGGGCAGAAATGTCCAAACAACTATTTGATGGATTGCCGACTTAAGTACTTAAATTCAGGACCAGAGACCTGCAAAACAGTCTCATCGGCCTCAGTTATACGTCATGTTTACTGCCGCTTTGCAAGTGTTTGCATGCTAGCATATGGTGGAGATGGAGCTGACAGGAGACTAGCAGTGACTAGCCGACACAAGCGCTGGAGTTGACAGGAGGCGAGCAGGCAGTGGGTCTGATGGCTGGGGAGCTGGGACTGAAGGAGGACTAACAGAATTGGAAAAACAAGGCACAGGTCTAAACACACAGGTAATCCAATAGAAACACTCACAAACAGACTGGAAACCTGGACACAACTGGCAAAGAGTGAGGGGAAGACATGGACTTAAACACACCGAGGAGGGAGAACTAATGAGGCACACGTGAAAACAATCACACACAGGCGGGAAAATACAGGAAGTAAAGCAAAATGTTATAGTGGTTTTTATTTCTCTAGTAAAGTTTGTCTTCAGCTGCATCTGTCCATTGGAAAACACAAACCTGTGTCCTTAGGAAAGAATTGATGCTCAGATCAATAAGGTGATGGCTGTGTTACTACAAGCGCTGTTCACAGTGATGAGCTCCTTTCCCAAACTGTTTCTCACCATCTTTTGGTTTTGTATGTAGTTTCACTTCATGCTGTCGCTGATTGGCATCGACTGAGCGTTCAGACCAGGTGTCAGGTGATGTGACTCCCTCCTCCTCAAGCTTTATAGGAGCAGCAGCTGGACCTCTCTCACCCATCCCTCACTGTATCATTGATGGTGTTGTCCTTGTGGAGACGTAACCAGCTGGTGCTCACCTCTGTGGAAGAAGCCACTTGTGTGTGACACCTTCATACCTACAGAGAACAGAGGTCCTGTAGACTCCAGGTACGTCAGATTTGATCCATTTTAATATTAACATCTTATATTTTCACCCCCCGATGTAGATCATTTAACCTGTATTTCCAGATGTGACTGGATAAAAGGAAGAAGGAATATTTTCAGCTTTCCTTAATTAGTGAAAATGTTCTTTATTTAAGTAAGTCTCAGTAAAACAGGCGTCAGACAGAGACCTATATGGATCTGTGTGCGATCAAGTGGATCTTTATGTGCTGTTATTATGTAACAGCAATTTTCCAGGCAGTTAGAGACTGAAAAACAACACAACCTTGCACACTGTTTTCTTCTCTTCAGTGACTTTCAGGTGAGACCCACCCAACGCAAACATCATCCAGCGTTTACTGGAGTCATCAGCTGAACGTCTCACTTTAACTTTGGAGCTGAATGACATTACTTTAGTACTTTATTTATTAACCATGTGTTCAAACAGTTGAACAAATAGATAAAGGCTGAAGAGATGGATGAAATGGCCCCTGAAAGCATTTAAACCAAAAGTAAATTTGACTGAAATTGTAGATCCACATCCAAATATTTATGAATGAATGTTTCAAATGTGTCCTGGTTTTGGATGATTTGTGCTTCTCGCTGACTTCATGTTTTACATTTGAGTCATTTAGTTGCTAATTGTTAATAATTCACAGCGCCTTAAAACCTCAGTTTTAGTAATTCATTCACTTAAATATCTCACAAACAGCCCCTCACCAGTGTTTGTGTACTGCACTCCTCTTCCCCTCCACCTCTCTGATAGCTTTATTGCAGGTGTTAGCATGTGAGCTTTTTGCCTGGCGGTGAGCGAACCATGGAGGGATCTGGCGTTGCCATCTTCGTCACTGTTCAGAAGATTTACTACCCGCTCCTTTGCATCATGGGTATTCCAGGTTCGTATCTTGTCATCTTATTCGGTTGATATCAATGCACGATCAGGCACAATTTACGGGTTTCTGATAACTTTATTATTGTTAATCAGTCACTTTTAGCTTACCATGCTTCAATTCCCTGCACACAATGACCCACAGCTGCCATCGGAGCATCCAGGCCAATAACCATTTATTAATGAATGACTACAGCAAGCCTGCAGTTAGCCCGCTGTTCCACATATTGAAGAAAGAGACCCATAATACTGATATCAGTTTCAACCCTGCACACATATCTTAGTTATGAGACTGGAAGCTGGGTAGAACACTTCCAGAAAACTGCAGCACTGTCTCAGACACACACTGAATGTGATATTTGGCTATTCTTGACCAACAACTGCTGGGTGCAGTCAAGGGCGGTTTGAGTGATTTGGAGACCACAGGCAAACAGTGTGAACCATCGGTCAGCTGTTCGAGAGTGCAGTCGTGTAGTCTAGTTTATTGTAGTGGGTATACTGTTATGATCCCCCCAACACACACACACACACCCCATGGCAACACCCAATAAGCATCACTACACTCATTAACACATGCAGGATGTGCATTCACACATAAGTGAGCGCATTCAGAAAGACTGAGTGTGTGTTATCAGGAGGAAACCTCCGTTTTCAGCTGGAGATGGAAATGTTTTGTACTCTGAGCTGATTTTCTATTGTTTTCACAGTCCTTTAGCAGTTCATGCTGTTAGTTTCTGTTCACAGTGTTTTGCATCTGAACGCGCTGCATATCTTTGCAGGAGAATCTGCTCTGTAGGATTATGACCTGATGTTATATTGAGCTCTGCTTGAGTTAGCTCTAAAATATTGCGCGCGTCATTTTTTTGTATGCTCGAATAGATGATTTTCTTTAGATGATATCAGCCGAGTCTAGAGACTAAAAATCCTAAATCATATACAGGTCTGCAGAGATGGAAAGAGTACTAGAACGTTATACTCAAGTAAAATGAAAGTACTTGTTTAAAATGTACGTAAAAGTAGAGAGTCAGTTAAAACGACTCTGAGTATACATAACATTTTTGAAATGATGTGTGTGGGTCAGGGGCTGGGGGGTATCTGGAGATGTATGATGCTACTGTTAAGTTAAAGAACACCTTTAGGCTACAACTAAATGTCAATTTAACAACACGAGGGGAACGACATCACGCCATCAAGCCCTTGCAGTATGTCCAAGCCGAGAGTAAATTCCAAAATTATGTTTGCTGTGTACAGACAGATTTTGCAGACTGAGTGTACACTTGATTATCTTTTATAAAGATTAAACAGCCCTCCTCTGTTAGCCTCAGTAAAATTCATCAGAAAAGAGGATAAAACTCACAATTGACACATCAGTGAAAAGGGCTATGGACACCATGATGGGTGCAACAAGCAATATTAGGCCACACAAATGAAGTAAGTGCCACTTCAAGGTAGAATAAAACATCACCTCAGCAGACAGCACAGAGATGTGGAAACAATCTAAACTCCACAGCAGCTGTAGCCACAAACACATTTTTACGCCAATATTTACATATACACAGATTTATTTTTAACTATTAATTACAGATAAGCAATTGTTTGCAGTGACAAGGAAGGAAAAGGAAAGGACCTTTAGCAGATGAGGCTCCATACCTATGCCATATGGTAAAACCACCTATGGGCACAGTGACATACACAGCATCTCAATAGTCCCGCCCTCAAGCTAACATGTTGTTAAAAGACTTTTTTTTATTTCTGACAGAGCTTGCCTCGCAGTTTCCTCCTGTTTCCAGCAGCTTTTTTGAGCTAAGCTAGGCTTAACATCTGGCAAACCCCAAAATGACCCTTTTATTTACACACTGAAACAGATTATTGCTGATTTATTAAGCATTGAAATGCTTTGTTTGCACTAATTAATATAGTTTTGTAAAGGATGTATCAAATGTCTATGTCTATATCAATGTGAAAGCGGTCAATCATAGTGAGACTGCGCAGTTCCCCTCAGCTCTGCATTCTGTTTTATGCTCTTTTAGCCTATTGTTTTGATGTTGTTGTTTCCAGTGGCAGCAGGCAGCTGTTTTCAACAAAGCAGAGAGCAGATTTACATTTATAAGGTGGCCAAAAATACAACTGCAATGAATGCTAATGCTGCCCTCTGTCGCCCTCTGTTTGCTTATTAGCTAATCTTCCTCTGTTTTCAGCTTCTTCTCCTGCTGCTCCCAGGAGACCAACACAAGATCAGTTAATGCATTTATAAAGTCATTGGTAACAACCGAAAGGACAACAAGACAGGCAAATGTCACATATCCATCTGAGCTTTTGTGTTCCTGTCTTCCAGCCAACCTCTTCACATTCTACATGATCTGCTTCCGTAAATGCGGGATGTCTGACACGGCCATCGTTTACCTGAGCTGTCTGGCTATTATGGACACCTGCTACCTGGTGTGGGTGATCCTCATTGATCTGACCCTTACCTTCTGGCTACTGCAGCCCTTCTGGCACTCTCACCCCTGGTGTGGCATCTTGGGAGTCCTGCAGTATGGATCGCTCTACAGCTCCTCCTGGATTGTGGTGGTCTTCACCATTGAGCGTTACCTCGTCCTCCGTAACACGGCGGCTAAGCAGCACTTCTCCCAGGTCTGGGTCACTAAAGTGACCTGTGTGGCTATCGTCCTGGTGTCACATCTTGTCTCTGTGCCGCTGGGCTGGATCAACATCGTCTCACCTGTCAACTTGACTGTGGCAGGGGAGAATGTGACGCTGCTCAGGTGTCATTACCGTGATGGGGCTTATTCTACTGTTGTAGTGTGGATAACCACCTTCCTCTCAGGGGGAATACCCATTGTGTTGGTCATCATCTTCAACTATCTTGTCGGGTATCATCTGTGCCGTGCCAGCAACCTCTTCACCAAGGAGGAGCGTCGCATCATGCATGGGAGGAGCACCAGGGGCATGTTGAGGAGGACCATCCTGCTGCTGGGCACCGTCTCCGTGGCCTTCGTCATGCTCAGCCTGCCCCGCTTTGTCACATACTGCATCCTGAGGACCAAGTACAACAACGAGAACTTCAACAGGAACGACTACAGCATCCCCATAAACGTGGCTGGAGACTTGGCCAACATGCTGCAGAACCTTAATTCCACCACCAACTTCCTTCTCTACTGCATGGTCAGCCGGCGCTTTCGGCGAGAACTGGTCCACGTGCTGACTTGTAAGGAGAAGGCACGTGAGCTGGGCTCTGTCCGCACCCACAACACCAAGAAAGTTTTTTCAATTGCAGATCATAAGGCCTCGCCATCCAGCAACGGTGTGACTGTGGTCTTAACCAATCTCAAACAGACTGAGTAGAAAGGATCTGGACGAATGGATCTGACTTTCAAAATAATCAAGCTCAGACATTTGTTCTTGATCTTGGAAATTGTAGTCTGTCAAACTAATCTGTATCTGCAAATACATACTTAGCAAGGAATGGCAAGGGTGGTCGGTCCACCATCAGACTGAAATATCTCAACATTTTGACGTATTTCCATGAAATATGGTCCAGACATTAATGGTTCCCAGAGGATGAATCCTAATGACTTTGGGGTTTCACATGGTGACCAGCTGGCATCCAGCAAGTGATGCAGTGTCCTATTTAGAGTTTCCACTAACCCAGTAAAATATCTGAACATGTAATGGATTGGCCCAAATTTTGGTGCATTAACACTCTTTACTCTGAGTATTAAAATCAAGCTGTAGCTGCAGTAATCAGTCAAATTACCCATGGAGGGGCAGTGAGCCTGGGATGATACACAACAACTGCCATATTCGGGCAGGGTCCACAGTATTCTGGTCCACAGCCCTCATTCACTGCCTGGACTTGTTTTTGATGTAAACTCGAAAAGCTCAGTTTGCATACATACATCATGGAGGAGGGTAGCAGAATTCAAGTTATATTTTGCTGATGTATGAGGTGGCTAATGATCTGCATTTCTATGAAAAGTATCTATAGTTTTTGGGTGGATTTTTAATGCATTTTGTTATGTCTGCAATGTCAGAATATGTTTTATGGCCCCCTGACACGGCCAGACAGCTGAGAAAGGCTGATGTCCACAATGAACAGAACTGCTGCTGCTTGTTAATAGGGAAATTAGTATATCCTCACTAGGACCTAAGGACATGCTTAATGCTGCTGTATTACTTTTGTCTGTTTAGCTGAATAATCAGCAGATGGTAGAAAACTCAACTCTTCCTGTTGGGGAATCAAACCCCAGTCTTACGCATGATAGGCGGAGATACTGTGAATACTAAGGACTGTTGCATTACTACTTTTGGCACATAAAGGGGGCTGGTAGGGCTGGTCCAGTGTTTCTTGGTAATACACAGAGACATTTATGCTGAAGGACATGTTCAGCTGCCACTTGAGGTTCTGGGTGGCGATTATGGTACCCAGGAAGCAGAAGGACTCACATAGGGTTGTTAAGTGGATGATTTGAAAACATTTGGATAAATAGTAGTGGTCCTGAAAAGCAAGTGAGTGCACAGGCTGAAATTCTTTCAGGCTCATGCAGCCAAATGTAACATAACAAATTATTCATTTGGCGCCATCATTACCAGTCAATCATCAGAGTGTAGAGAACCTAAAGGCACCAGCAGCAGAGAGAGCAGAGAGCAGCCCACTGAGTCCACTGAGTTCACTGATACCAGTTCAGCTGTTACGGTTCAAGGTTTCACAGGTGGAGCACAAAGACAGAAGACAATATAAGAATAAAATAAGCAAGGTTTGGCTTGATCCAGCTGCTGTTTAGCTATATTGGGTGGTTTTGTTGAAGCCGACGTGCTTGTCAATGTCACTTTTTGTGAGCCAACCAATCACAGCCTGGACGGGGCAGGATATTAAAGAAGTTGACATCCTACAGTAAACTACTAATAACTTTGTATCAACAAAGAGAACCAACCACCACTGTAGACCACTTCTCTTGCACACGGATGTAATGAAGGAACAAAGCTTACAAAATTCTAAATGCTGGTATTTTTGACACTGTTGTATTGACCAACTGGAACTAACATTAAACTAGTGGCAGGCTATATAGTACACTGTTATATGAAATTATAATCAATGTATTTTATACTAACATTATACTATTAATATTATTCTTTTTATTTAATGTTATAATATTCTAATTTTACTCATGCAGGTTGTGGATAGTGCATCTGTAATGGACAGTAGATATAGATTCCAGTGCCATTGTGCCAGCATGTGCTCCTTCTACCTTTTTATTCTTATAAATATTTTAAAGTAATGCTGTTCAGGACCATCTTCATTCTCAGTCTGTACCTGGAACATGGAAAACATTATATGCTGTCTAGCCATGAAAATGTTGCTGCTCAACCAAGACTGCAGTATGACAATCGTTAGTAGTGATTTGTCCTAAATAAAATTTTAACACATGACCAGCGGTGCAAATTTGTGTCCACGTCCTCTTTTCCAAGGGCTGGATGAGAATGAGACCTGCCACCTGTCAAATGACAGAAACAGTTCAACCTGGCCAGCCACAGAATGCCAGGCTTGCTGAAGAAACAACCTGGCAGCTGCCATCTTAATGCTCCACATTATTTGCATAAATGGGTCACGAGACTTCACTGCTTTGCATAGTGGGAATATTTCCTGTTTGCCTCAGAACAGGTTTGTGCTGTGTCTGACGAAGTCAAGGTCTCAGAAAAGGTAGGTGTGGGAGTTCAGTCAAGTTCTGCTTTTATTCTCTTTGTTATGTGAATTTAAAGGGAAAACATAGAGGAAACTTTTAAAATGGTTTTTATTTGTCAAGTTAGAAGGCATACCTGACATACCTCTAGATCAGTGATTTTGACCTTTGTACTAGTTGGAGGCGCCCGTGTTATGTTACACCCAAACTTGTCTCTAAAGTTACCTGCAGTGTTTCACACCTATTCAGTGAGGAAGAGACAAGAAAGCCAACTCTACTCTTGAGAACAGTCTATATCTATCTGCTATTTACTTTGTGAGGTGTGCATTTTCATTTGTGGTGATTGTTTTTCCTTGTTGGCAGTGGCTTTGTTGTTAAAAGTGCACTTTGAATCTCTCAGTTGAAACTGTGGTTGTTTACTTGCCTCTTGTGCGTCTGTGACGTACTGCGCTGTATGTGTCTCTTTTAAGTTGTCAATGAAGTTGTTGTCATACTAAAAACTGTTAAATCCCTTTAAAATTGTCTTCATTCTCACTTCACCAGAGGTGACAGACACTTTTCCTCAGTGGCAGAATGGACTCTTTCAAAGGTAGGAAACAAAGCTTTGTCAGACTCGCAGCTGTCATGAATCAAAATGTCTTTCCGAGTGAGGTGCAAACCGGTTTTTCTGTTGGCTCTTGTTGTCAGGACCTTGCCCTCATCGGAGTGTTCCTGTTGAGATGGATGAGAGCATGACATCCTCCAGTCTGGACTTGGCCTGGCCTCCGTCTTGTGAACAGTGTAGTGGACATACAGACAGCAATGCAAGACCGCAGGAACATGGTTATGAGCAAGCTAAGGGGGCAGCACCTGACGTTAGCCAGTGGAGAGAGAGCCAGTACCACCATGAACCAAGAGCACCCTGTCACACTGACCCCCAGCCTCACTTCATTCCTCCGACACACTCAGGACAGATGAACCTCCTGCCTGCAGCTGCTTGGCCTCATGGTTTCAGAGAGCAGGTGCCGCTGTATGAACAGGACCTCGTGATCAACCACAGTCAAGGCTTTGGGAGCCCTTCCAACTATCCTCAGGAGCACTCTGTGGAGGAGGCAGAAAGCTTGGAGCCCCCTCTCCCGCTCATGTCTGACGTTAACTGTACCCACCGTGTCCCATCACGACACCCTGCAGCACATATGCCCGGTCAGTGTCAGTGTTTCACTATCATTAGGACACAAAACATTATCCTGTAGATGTGTGCTGGTGCTGTCAGTGCTGGGGAATATGTATATGTTCTTACATTTGACAGTCTGTTACTGAAAGATGACACATTATTTCATATTTCATGTTACTCTGAAGCAAATGATCGAAAAAATGTCATATTTGACCACAAGATTCCTTTAATAATCAGTAGATGATGATAACAGTGTTTCAGGGTCAGTTCACCCAAATTAGAAAAACATGTGTTTGACATATATAATGATACTAATTATTACACAAGTGTCATGGGACACTAACATCCTCCTCTGAGACAGACGCAGATTAACTGAGCAATTTTAGGGCAAGAAGATTATTAATAATGTAACACAACTATTTGACAAGCACAAACACCTGGCATACATCCAAAACTAATAAATGTGCACTAAATAGATGTAGATTAGAAGTCCAAAATCTAAACTTGTCAAAGGGTCAGTTCACCCAGATCACGTAAAGGTATTTTCTGTCTCACCTCTAATATTATCTATCTATGCTCCACTGCCATGGAGGTGAATTGACTTTTGTTGGTGGTGTTCACATCATTGAAATGTAATGTTAAAAAAAAAAATAAAGGATAGGATACTGTGTTGTTGCTAAAATGCTACAAAATCATTTTGTATCCAGTAAACACCACAAATTTATCCGAAATCAATAACTGAATCAATCTGATACACTTCCTTTGGCAATCAGAGACAGATATCTCAAAACATGGACAAACAAAATAACCTGCATGGCAGGTGAGGAAGTGAGAAAATGTCTGTTTTTGTCTATGTAGATAACCTCTGAAAGAAGAATAACACACTCTCCTTCTTTAAAAAAACGAAAGAGTGAATTCATAAGCAATAAATTCCGCCTTGCTCATCTCAGTACACTCCTGCTGTGACCAGTAGCTCATGGCCGCTAATGGCAGCTAATCTTAGCAGACTTTAGGTGGATTTTGCTGTTTGCATGAGTCACTTATGACTTCATGACTCTTCTCTACTCGTCAAACTGTTACACAATTTACAATTAGCTCGTAATTGTGACCACAGTGGCTTCTGTGGAAAAAATGCTCGCTTTAATAAGCTTAGATATTAGCCTTCCACTAAATATGGAATATTAGCAGACATGTTTTTGACAGTAATTTTTCTCTTTTTTTTTAACTGACCCAACAAGACAGTAAAACCTGTGAGGAAATCTAGTTTGTGCACATTTATTTATCAGCAGGGTTTGAGGGATGCTGGTCGGTCCGTCCACCACTGGACTGAAGTATGTTGTCAAAGTTTGTGGACATTCATAGTCCACACACAATAAACTGTAAGAACTCAGCTGTACTTTAGTGGTAATTAGTAAATGTCAGCATGTATGCTAAACTAAGATGCTATCATCACCATTGTGTGCATGTTAGCATGTTGATGTTAGCATTTAGTCAGATTCACTGTCAAAGTACAGCCTGCTAGCATGGCTGTTCACTCTTAGTCTTGTTGTACATTATTTTCTAATCTATAGCAAGTTTTCCCTGGTTGAGTAGGTGGGTCACACTGTCTTCATGAGCTGTTCACCCTAAAATAATTTCATTTGTGTGGGTCTCAGTGGACACTTTTAGTGTACCATGGCACTTATGTACTAGCTGGTGTCATTAGTAGTAGGTTAGTTAATTATTTTGTAATTTTATATTGATCTCTTTTACAAATATTAAATATTATTGAATAGATTTGGCTGCAGGCATCATCACTCTACAAATATCCATATTGGCCGTCAGACATCTGAATTTGCTGTTCGAATGACTGTGTTCTTGAAGTAGGACAAACATTTTATTTAATTCTTCACAGATCCAGTAATCACAACATCTGCGATAGATTTAGTTTTAAAAGTTGCCTCCCCACCCTGTTAGGTATCGTGGTTCTACTGAGTCTGTGTGACCTCATTACTGCTGAATTGGAAACTGTCCAAACTAGGAATTTTATGTCTGCTCCTACACATTTCTCTGCAGGCCCCAATCCGGTGCAGGGGAGGTTTCTCAGACAGTGTGCGTGCTGCCCTCCAGCAAATCTGGCCCAGCTCAATAAGTATTATCACCATTATAAACATGATTTCCCAGTGGATCCAAACCAGGAGCCTCAACACCAACAGTATGAGAACAATTCCCGTCCTGTTTGTCATCGTGATCTGATATTTTCAACAATGATTCACATGATGCTTCCCAGATGTCATATGGAAATCTCTGATTGTTCCTGATTATTTCCCTCCGCAGGAATCACCCACATAATAGGCTGCAACTAAAAGAAGCGCCAAATGCCCCCCATGGATCTGCCCCTCAGTGCGTGAACCCTCCTAGAGATGTGATGCATGAGGTCAGCGTGAACCGCTCCCTCCAGGCTGGTCCAGACCCAGCAACAAGGGAGATCAAGAGGACCATCAGTCTACCTGAGGAGTGTAGTAAGTCTCACTGGTGTCCCTGCATGGATATGTATTTGGTACAATTAAGGATGTTTCACTGACTTTTCTCATTGGACAGGGAATGTTTTCATCACATATTCTGTGGACAGGGCCAAAGAAATTTTTGCTTTTGCCAAATTTCTGAGTGATCATGGATTCGAGCCAGCAGTAAGTCCTGTCATCACCATCACCTTTGATTCTCGGCGACTTTCCATCCAAACACTCACACTCTGCCCGTCTCTTGATAGATCGACATCTTTGACAATCCAATCCGAAGAATGGGCATCAACAAATGGATGGACAGATATTTGAATGATGTAAGTCTGACTGTTGAGTCTGAGCATCGGAGAATCAATCAAGTTGCAATCTGTAGTCTTCTGCAGCAGCTGACAGTGAGATGTCATTTTACAGAAATCAGTGATCATCATCGTGGTCATCAGCCCCAAGTACAAGGAGGATGTGGAGGGAGATGGAGATGATGAGCACGGCCTGCACACCAAGTACATTCACAATCAGGTGGGAACTCTCATTACTGCCAACACGGCCATCAACGATGGAGCCTGTGTGAAATATCGCCCTCTTATGGCAAACTTATGTGGTTAAACTCCCTCCAACCAAATCTCAGTAGGGACAGGAGAATGAGGAAATGCCTCCAGGGACTTGAAAGCAGGGCAGTTCATTTCCCAGCTCCACCCAGTGTCCCCACCCTCACAGTCCCACAGTGTTAGTGTGTCACAGGTGCTGAAGCAACCCAGCTGTGGACCTGGAAGGCTGTCACAGCTCATGATGCTCAGTGCAGTCTCATCTCTGTTCGGGCTGGTGTTTATTATCTGCAATCTTGCTGATACTTTTATTATTATCCAGAGGGAAAATGAACTTCACTCTCACTCCTGTGTCCAGTATTCATTACACTTTTCAGACTGCCGTGCTTCAGTGAGTACATTTAAACAGATGATCCGGGCTACAGTGTATCAGTAGCTCCAATTCAGCTTACAGCAAAAATGGACACAGAGGCAGATGCTAACAATGTTAACCAGACAAAGATAAAAGGAGCGGTGTATCGATTTTTAGCCTGTATTATTAAGTAAAGCACTGGAGTAAGTTTATGGAGTACTATAAGCACTGAGTATCCTCTTTTCCTCTTGGTGCAGATCCAGAATGAGTTCATCCAACAAGGCTGCCGGAACTTCAGACTGGTGCCTGTGCTGTTTCCTAAAGCAACCAAGGTCAGTACAAATAATAAACAGTGAAGGGTCCTTAATTGATGACATATCGTAGTTATGGCTAAGACTTATGGGAAATGCAGTTGTTGAATGCTAAAAATTATTGGTTTTGATTAAAATGTAAATAAACTAAATTATGCAATGTGAGTAAATTAGTGCATAGCCTTACAAGTAGTAGCTGAATACAGCAAATTACACATTAGAGCACGTGGCCACATGGTCGCAACTGTCAGCGGTTCGATTCCAGCCCTCGCTCTCCCTGTTTCCTGTCTGCCTCTTCATCTGTCACTATCATATAAAGGCAAAATGATCATATCAGCATGACATACAACCATAAATGTTCTCCCATGTTGTATTTGCACTAACTGCTGCATCACAAATACTCCAAAAACTCTTGTGTGGGTAATGACCAGAGTACAAATGTTTTACTAAGTCAGCGGCCTACCAGAACAAACGATAATGCTTTGAGGTGGTGTGCTGCCCAGCAGGTCAGTCTCTATGAGTGCCCCGAGATTAATGGCAGAAATATTTTGGATGAAAGGATCGGCCACAGGACTGTCAGTGGAGGGCTGAATGTGCTCCAGCTGCTGTATTTAACAGCTCACTATGAGCCGTTTCACTATCAAACACAGTCTGGGAAAAACCCCATATTCCCAAATTCACATTATTTATCTATTTATGTTGTTAGTTTACATTTATTCATGAGTTTTATATATTTCTATTGGTGTACCGTACACCTAACAAGGTTTTGTTTTGTTGTATTGTTTGGTCTGTTCTTCAGACTGCAGTGCATGTCTTTTTCCACACACTCTGTTTGAAGGCGAGGCGTGTGCAGCCTGCGCTCTCCCCCATAAGCAGTAAACAGCTGTCACCATGGATACTAATCCATATTTTGCACATCTAGATATTGTGTTATTGTGCTGTTTCCCTGCACATAGAGAGGACACTCTGTTTAGATTTATGAATATATATTTCTATGCTTTGCTGTTGACTAATAGGATAAATTAATTTTTAACTGTGTGTAAATTGGGAGTTTGCAGTCGCTATTTGTAATAGACAACATATTATTTTACATAAGCATGCCTTATTGAACTCCACCCACTGGCCCACTCTGATGCTCTGCTCTGTGTCCGGGCTGCAGGCACATGTCCCCAGCTGGCTGCTGAGCACCAGGATCTACCGCTGGCCCCATGACACCATGGACCTGCTGCTGCGCCTGCTCAGGGAGGAGCGCTACGTCATCCCACAGCGAGGGGCTGACCTCACCCTCACTGTTCGTCCCCTCTGAGAGAAACGGAAACAGGCAGACACTTGTGCAAACGAAGCAATTGAAAGAAAATGGTCTGTTTCATCAAAACCTCGACACGTTGTAGGTGTGACTTTGCTTCATGTGCCTTGATGAGGACTGTTAGTGTCACAGCAGAGTGAGGTTTTCCCTCTCTTACTTATTTTTACATGCAGGTTTGCTGTTTGCTCTGTCATTTATAATTCATCTTAACAGTATTTCTAATCTCACTACACACTCTGAACTTCATTCAGTCTTCCTCCATGATGAGAACATTTGAAATGAGAACCCACACAGAACACAGCCATTAAAAAAAGGCATCATGCACCCTTAAAGCCTGGAGTGTGCCAGCAGAATATTTATAGACTTTTGCAGCGTTTAATTAGAATTCATGCTGATACATTTTAAAAAGCTCAATTGATTGTTTTAATTTGCCCTGCTAGTGCTGGAGGCCACCTGTTATATGCTGTAGAGGGTCTGGCCAATCAGAGCCCCTGCTGCTGCTCTGTGGGTTGGCTGAGAGGAGCTGCAGTCAGGTGATCATTCTCTGTGGGTTTGTTACTCCGAGGGACCCTTTAATTTACACACAGTCATTTAATGTAATGTAAAACACACATTAATAAACTGAATTTAAAAATAACATTAAAAAGCATTTAGTGATTCATTTTTCACCTCAACTTTAAAATTTTAGTTTTTAAATCATCATTACAGACAGAATAAGGGAACAAGAAGGGTTGAAATCTAGTATATGACCGTGTTTGTGGTCAATGTGGGGAATTCTGGGCAAATCATCCCACAGATGGTGAACAGTAGTTCATCTGATGGGTGCCTGTAGTGGTCCCAGTGATGCTTGTTTTAAAGTGAATCACATGACATAATCAGGCTACTTCTGAGTCCGAAAATGTTAGAAATGCAATTGCAAGACTAATGCAGCAAATGACACTGAGCATGACATAGAGGGTGTAAAGCTGAAAGTATTCATCTGGTGTTTTTTATATTGGACCATGAGTATGAAAAAAATACATGATATAAATTGTGTGCAACAATATATACATATGTCCTTAGTGGGATGAAAAATAATGATGTAGGCTGATGACAGAGATGATGACGTATCCCTCTGCGTCTCCTCTAGGCTGTTAGGGTGCCTCGCCATCATCTCCACCTCTCTCAGCAGTGGGCTTTATGTTTCCCCCAGTGTCATCCCTCTCAGTAAATAACAGGTGTTGTAGTGGGTACCAGACGGATGCTGTGAGGCATGCACCACATCCTGCTTCACCCTTATCCCGCTGGCGGTATTCTTAGAGAGCAAAGCTGACATTCATACAATCTGGAGTTAGGGTATATAAGTGGCATACTCCAGTCTTCTCAGTACGGCCTGTGTATTTTGTGAAGCCTATGTTTAACCACAAGGTGGCAGCATGTCCCAGATGATGACAACACTCCCAACCTTGGTTACTTCCTTGTGGCTCCAACATCCATTCAGCATAAATTAATGTTATTAATATTATGTTTTGACATTGCTTTAGAATAAATGTCCTTGTTTTGACTAACTGCTGAGGATATCTGATTTCCATTCTGACTGTGGTTTTAGAAAAAAAAATGGAGGGTCCTGAGAGCAATGCTGTGATGAAGGGTCTGTAGACAGGGCGCAGGAAGTCTGTCCATATGTTGAACACCAACTCCTGATAAGCCCTGAACTTTATCATTTGTGCCCTGTCAGTGTGTACAGACTAGTTCAACTCTGTAAGGCGGTTTAACAAACCTGACAACAAAAAAAAAAAAAAAAAGGAAAAAAAAAATGATTTGCTCCCATCAGTGTGTGAGGGGAGCTGTGGTGATGTCCAGGCTTTTATCAGCTCCTGCAGGAGGGTGCTGTCTGTAAACACAAGTGCTGCCAGTACCAATAAATCCACTGTTTGTTATTGTTCCAGCACTTGTGTGCTACTAGACTCTGCCTTATCTGGTGAGTCCAAAGCAGCCAGACGCAGATATTTCCCCTAAAGGGCCTGGATCCCCTATCCATGTACCCTGCTGCCTGTAAAATACACTCCGAACACGGGCTCATTTTATCCCTGTTTCCGTACATCAACCGTATATCCATTACAACAAGCATTAATCCTGCTAAAGTGACTTTTGGGGATCAAAACAATCTTGGTTCACGTCTAGTGAGAAGACTTCTTGGGACACATCAGCACTAGCGGTTGTTGGAGCTGAACTTTGATGTATCAGCGAGAACATGGTCAGTAATAATGAAAGGAGAGGAGTCATAGTCAGAGGACAAATTCACTTTTTTTTCTATAGAAATCATCTCTACTGAGGGACACGCATGCAAAACACTTCAAAGAACATGTCACTGAAATCTTGTAGGGTCACCAAATCAAGTGTTATGAAGCCAATTATTTTGAACTGCGTTCCTAAAGTCCAGATGTGATCTTATTATCTTCCCTATCTTCCAAATTGGGAATGCTCAGGTTGCGTGTATCCTCCACATGTGAGTGGTGTCTTTACTAACATTTCACTTGGAAATTGTAGTTAGACAGGAAAACTAAACTTAAGGTCATCTTACTAGCTTCCTCTAGGGCTTTAACCACATCTAATGGAGTTTTCATCAACTGACATCAACTGATTGAATGAACACTACAAACAGACCACAGCGTCCACTGGGAAGAGGTCAAAGGTCATTGACTGGGAGGCAGTGGATCAAGGATATTCACATCAACAGTGAACAGAGCCAGGGGTTACCATCTCCCTCCACGTATGATCTACTGATATCACATGACCGGAGTTCCACATTTTACGTCACATGATGACACCTGAGTGATTCTTATAATACAAACTGCATCTTGTATGGTGAGGGGTGGTTGGAAAACACCAGTAAGTGGACCTGGAGTTTGGGATTTTGGTTAAACTAAGTTCTGCTGGGATTGGATGGACATTTTGTCTGGGACTGTGCGCATTAATAGTTCACCTCCATCATCATCATCATCATCATTGAGAACTACACATTCTTAAAGATTTTTCATGATGGAAGTGAGTACAAAATTGTATTTTCACCATCACAGTTTGAGGCTCTGCTCCCACTGAGGCCATCCATACTAAAAATGTATGCACTCAGTGTACTGGAAAGCACTTTAGATAAAAGCCCCCACCAAACACTGCATTAAATATTGCATATATAATATTTCTGGGTTAGTTAGATGTTAAATGTGTCCCTCATATGCGCTTGTAGACCTCAGGCACGCTGCTGGCAAACATAGGCAGACGCTGGCTGATTCACTCATTAAGAGGACCAGGCTCTCACTCAAGGTCAGCACACACTCCAGCAGACAGAGGTTCCCTCTCCATCTAGATGAAAATGCTAATGAAACATTTTTCATCATCTGGGAGTCGTTGACTGCGATGTCCCCGGCATGAACCGGACCGAACCAACTGTTTGGAGCATTATGGCTCTTTCAGTGGAGAGGAGAAAGCAGTGAGCTCAGCACATCCTCCACCGCTGCCTGCCATGTATGGGCCATTACAGGGATCTGAGTGGAATACTGAACAGCCGCAAGATGTGTAGGAGGAAAAAAGCCATCACACACACATCCAGTGACGTACTGTACCTACAGGCTGTCTGGTGGAGTCGCACAAAAAATGTGCTTCCGAGGCTCTAAAAGATTGAAAAGGATAAGGTTATCACTGATGCCAGAAACGTTTGATTCGGGCACATTTACAGAGATTTGCATTTGATAAATTGTACTTCTGACACCTTTCAAATTCTGAATACAATAAAGAATTCCCAGAGGTGCAGAGCCCTACCCAGGATTTTAGAAATACTAAGGTAATAAGTCCTAATTCCCTCACTGCTACCCCTCCGAGAGAGATTTTTGACTTACAACCAAGTACAGTATATTGGATTTCATCTCCCTATAAAATGGCTAAGTGCTGTTTCAGTGCCTGTCGATGTCCTAAGAACAGTCTATTTAAGAACAATGGTTATGACATATACTAGGACACTGTGTCCTGTATCATTTCTTTATGGATTTGATGCATCCTTGTGTGACGTCCTTTTTGTTTGATGTATTCTCTGGAAGCTTTTTTCTTTCCCCAATCACAGGAAATATACCAGCCAATAAGAAATGTGTTCCTTTGCCAATGGGGCAAGTGAGGCTTTCCAGCTCTTTGATCTGGCTCTGTTTGTGTCTTGATGATGCAGTGGCAAATGAGGTGAAACGCTTTCAAGCTTTACATTAAGTTCCACAATACTGTTTCCTGTTTCCCTGGGAGGTGTATTTAGTGACAAAATAAAAGTCAGTCAAGGGCATCAGAGTGAAACTCTCAATAATGCTTTCTGCAGTACTGAGGTTCATTTGATTGTTGTACTTAAGCTATTGAAAATTACCCAGCTATCAGACTAATGCAAAGGATGGACCATTTCCTCTCCTTATTTGTGATCTAAAGGTTATTTTCCATCAGGCTTGTAGTGCAATCTAAATATACTACTGATATCATATTACACAAATGGGGGGTTAGGTATGAGCGCAGACTTCCTCTGCAGGTTTAAATTGATGCATAGTATAAGTAACAGATCAATGACTAAGCCTTCAGTCTGGTTTAATGGACGCTCCTGACCCTTGGGGGAGTGTCTGACCTGCTCTAACTCATTTTCCATGATGAACATGTGTGAGTCGTCGCCGGTTCGATTGGGCAGGGCCTTTTGGTGTGAAGTTTGCATGTTCTTCTCGTGCATGCGTGGGTTCTCTCCGGGCACTCCGGCTTCCTCCCACAGACCAAAAAACATGCTCATTAGATTAGTTGGTGACTCTAAATTGTCCTTAGGTGTGAGTGTAATTGTGAATGGTTGTTTGTTTCTATTATGTTGCCCTGCAATCGACTGGCGACCAGTTCAGGGTGTACCCCGCCTCTCGCCCGTTGACAGCTGGGATAGGCTCCAGCCCCCCCGCAACCCCGAAAGGGATAGGCGGTATAGAAGATGAATGAATGAATGAATGAATGAATGAATGAACATGTGTGAGTCTGGCATTTGTTTAGATACCTGCTCGTGTACACTATGAGCAGTGTATTGTTGTCTTTTCAGAGTTTAGCGCTTCATGGTTCCACACTGCAATACAAATGGCATGAACATGTTAGGGCCTGTAATTTGTCTCTTGCTGAGGCGATGATTGTATTACCAGTGCGGGTACGGACGTTTTCATCTTATTTTGAAAATAACAAACAGGATGATTCCGGATATATCTGGTGAATTCATGGAAATTTGGATTTTCACAATTAGTAGCAGACAAGGGTCCCTGAGAACATAATGCTAAAAACACTCTTTATTCAATCCTACGGTTTTAGCAAATGTTTCGAAGAAAGACATCCAAGATGAATATAATCCGTCTGGTGGCGACATAAACTTCTGCGAACTACCCTGGTTAGCCGGCTCGGTAGCAGACGGTCGATAAAAGCGGCAACTATACCTGTCAGTCTATAACTGCTGGCCATAAACAACTGTCTATGTTGTGACTTCTCCAAAATAAATCAATTATTTTCTCTCGGGTACTTTGTATGCCTACACGGGTGACTCTCCAACATCGCTTTTATTCTGAAAAAAGTTTTCGGAAGTACTATTCGTACGCATTCTGACTAGCTTACATCCCCTCATAGGTTTGCTAACATGGGCTAGCCTGTTATGGAAGAAGGAGCACCACTGAGGGGCTGTCTGATAAAACGGGACTGGCTGGGACTAGTTCTGAGGCGTGATTTGGAAAGATAACGCTACATACCGGAAGCCTGCGGAACGTCCTCCTGGCTGAAAACAAAAACATCATAGAGAAAGCTAAAATCACGGGACAGCTCCAATTACAAGTACAACATGGACCCGACAGCTGCGGAGAGTCCGATAATTACCCGCCGCTGTCGATCTTAGCTCTCACCGACCGCAGCTGAACCTCAACGGCGGCGGCGGCACCGCGGGGCGCGCTGAAGCCACGGCAATCTTTGTTAGCGTTTTTTCATGGGACACAACCGGGCTTCCCCTCCGCTTTGTCGTTGTTTTACCGCCGTGACAGCGTCCCCCTCGGCTGGTCTCGGCTGGCCACCGAGGTCCTCGCATCTTATGGACTCCTAACAGTAGTTTTTTGGCTTTTCTGTCGGTTGGTCCCTCTCTTACGGACGCGGCAGTCATGTTTGCCGTGCGAATCGTCACCGCAGACTTCTATCTGGCAAGTCCCATTAAAGACCTGGACGTCTGCTATTCTGAATTCAGGGAAAGCGACGTGAAGAAAGTGCCGGTGGTGCGGATATTTGGAGCAACACCCGCAGGTAAGCCAACTCTTCTGTTTATTTTTTGTTTTTCTTTACTATTGAAGCTAATGGCTGCGCTTTCTTGCAACGCTCCACGCGGCACGTTACGTGTTTGTGGCTGCTGTTTGGACACGCGCGCACACCAACACGTCCGCGCTGTATTGTTTGGAGGAAATGTAATGGCTCTAGCATGCACAACGACGACAGGAAGATGATTTAGGGTGTTGACATATTGTACCAACGCGGCGTGCAACGCTTTTGCTTTGAATACGCGCTGCCTGCAGCGGTGGGAGTCCTCCTCTGCCTCCCCCTCCTCACACGACTCTGCTTTGTTTTCCCTCCCCTGCTCCATCATGGCACGGTGGTGGCGGACACCTCTGGCTTCAGGGCTCTACCTGCCACATGTGGCATTCAGGGACGGCTTACACATTTTCGTTAATGGTGGTTTTAGTGCAACCTGTGGAGTGTGGACAGGCGAGACTACAAAATACTGCCTCCTCTTTTAGCTTTTCATTTTTTCCAGTGTAATACAAGTAAAAAGACAGGTATAGATGAAAGGAAACGAAACTTTGTTCATCTCCTTATTGAAATTAGATGACTGCAGCAAGATCAATGGCCAAAGAACTAGTGTATCAGAGGCAGAGATTGAGAACAGATGGAGATATAATTTGTGGTTCTATAAAAGCACTCTGGTGGAGGTTCTGTGTTCTATAGGAGAGCGTACATTCTGAAGTGGCAGGAGCCATCATGACAGTACATTAGTATGCAGGATGTAACAATGAGGGGGACATGATGAATGAATGAATGAATGAAGACAGAATCCTACATGGTGTGAGAATTAATGTGCAATGCATATTTGACATTACATTATCAATCGAGACCTAAAGATTTATATATAAAGAAAATGTTATGTAAATGAGGGGCTAAGATTTACTGGAGATTTGTGTTTTTATTTGGGATTTGGCACATGCCCCGCGCTCTAATAAATCCATTACAGCCGAGCACTCCGGGCACCTTAATCCCCACGCTGCAAAACAATAGAACCGTTTCCTGCACAATGGCATAGCATTATCACCCCAGCCAAATCCTCTTGCGATTGCTGTGCCCTCTCTTCAACCCTATTTGACAGGTGAAAACGCCGTTGCAGTACAGAGACAGTGTGTATTTTTAGCAGGGTTAGTCCCAGGTGGGGAAAATAGGAGTCCAACTTGTCCCCCCATGCTGTGGCAGTGCTCCTCTGCAGGGCGACCCAGAGCAGCGTCCAGCAGGATGTACTTCATTAAGGATTAAAGGATATAGAGCAGGACTGTGGGCCAGGGTTAGGGTGTCAGGTCTGATTTGGTTCTGTCATAAACCTGCACGTTCGCATGCGGTTGCACTGATATGAGGGGGCTGCACACTCACTGCAGCAGAGGCAGCCTGGGCAGCCTTGGTAGCTTGTCAGTGAATTTATGCTGAAAGACAATTCATCAACACTGATCGAAGAACAATAACCCCAATGCACACAGCGTTGTAATTAGGCTCTGCAGTTAGGAAATACAGTGTACTATATTACTGATATGGGATTAATGTCATGATACTAGACTGGATACTGTCCTGGATTTTGTCCTTATCATTGTTTGGTAGAGATTATATCATAACATCATATTATTGTTTTAATGTTCTTTTTTTCCTTTTCCTGGTCTGGTTTTAATTTGCTGCACTATTGTTGAGTGGTGCCATTTCTGAGCTTGATCCAGTGAGTAAAATGAATAATGTTTGGTCCAGAGCTGAAACAAACAGTCACTTAATAGCTGATTGTCAGTAAATTAATTGACAACGATGAACCGTAGAAGCAATTTTCCACACAAAAATACAAAACAGTGGTTTTACAGTCTGGAATGTGAATATTTGATGCCTTTCCTTTGTCTTGCTTGGTAATATTTGATTGGACAGAAAACACAAGTAATATCAAATTGTCACCTAGGGCTTCCGGAAATCATAATGGGCGCTGGAAAGGATCCAGTGAATTTTTTTTTTGCTCAATACATGACTGACATAATTAATTGACAATAAAAAATGCTGTGGATTAGCTCTCTGTCTGTCAAGTAATTGATTAATATCAGCTAATTGTTTCAGCCGTTTGTCATATTAAGGTAAAATGCTGGCATTTTTCCAACCTAGGTCTTTTCATAATCCTAGGTTATGGTGACTTTGCACTAAACTGGCTGGTTGATGCCCTTTTTAGTTAACAGCAGTAGCTAATCCAGTCAGGTATTTTTGCGTTTACTTTCATTCAGACTGAGAGATAAGTGATCACCGACAGTTATTCCCAATTGTCACATCATCCAGAATGTATTTGTTTGATTTTAGCACAGTTTTACAGAGAAATCGTTGAGGTATTTAGTGGTAAAATATTGACCAGTTAGGGATTTTTGTTTGGGTTACACAACCTTTGTTGTAAAAATTGACCTTTTCCACAGCAGACTTTTACTTCAGTAAGCAGGAAATGCACAGGTGTAATTAATAACATTAATGGTCGCTCAGTTTCACTTGTTCTTTACCATCCAAATGAGCCAGCATGCACAATGCCAGAACCAACATGGAACACAGCCATTGTTAATCTAACTATAAAGGAAAGAATCTCTGTATGTCTGTCAGCCTGTCCATTGATTTTCTCAACAACTGCTCATCCCATTGACTTCACGCTTGGTGTGTCTATTGCTGAGGGCACAAGAAAGTGCAGTGTCGAGTGTGAAGTAGTTTAGATGAGCAGTTCTTGAGAACCATAAAAAGAGAAACACCGCCCTGCATTACAGAGTTTAACAGACAGATGGTGACTATGTTAGGGCTGGGGCAACTCATTGCTGTAATCAATGTCATCGATTACAGCAACAGTACATCCCAAAGATGGCTGCGCCAAGTCAAAGTCTGGATTCCCCTGCATGACAAGCTGCGACTGAAAGACCTCACCCACAATCATCTGAAGTGAGGGACTATCTTAAACCAAGACCCAACAGTGTGGTGCTCTGTAAGCTCTGCAAATTGGGAATTGCTGATCACAGCAGTACAAGAGCTATTGCCAAACACTAAAGCAACCCAGAGAGCTTTGTCAAGACTGCAGCGACAATAAGCCATCATCATCCTATTTTAATTTTTGTCCCCAGCATGATACTTTTATTAGGATTATCAATGCAGAGAACGCGTTTCTGTTATTAGTAGTCACTTAAAATTGGTTTTCTAAATGTAATAACATTGTTATTCGACTGTTTTACATTTTCTGTTTACTTTAACGTCCATGTATGAATGTAACAATGGCTTAAACTAATGTTACGGACTGTTGTTACCGTCTGTAAATGGTGTAAATTATTTTCCTTGCCCCACACTGAAGCAAAAATACCTTTGCCACTGATAAGTGGGATGATCAGGGTTAATAACATTAAAAGATTTTAAAAAAATGTATGGCATGTGCATACATCTAAAACTGTCCAAAGCTAGAGGCAGCAATACTGGAGGCCAAGCAATCAGCCCATTATGAGTAGTAGGGATATTAATTACTACTGTGCTTCCCTGTTATGGTATGTGAAAATACCTGCTGTTCAAAAGGTTTGCAAGAAGACAGCTATAGTGGAAAGGCTGTAATGAACTCATACAGATGTGCCAATTGTCATAACAATGCTCCTGCTTTCCCTCCATTTTGTGGTAACGTTTGACCCATGTGTGTTGGCACACACTCTTGTTGTAACCCTGTATAAATGCTTAAACCTCTGATCCTGTCTGATTGGTTAACATTCTTTGAGTATGTTGCATTTAAACACATGCCTGTATCTCAGTGGAGCTTTAAAAGCCTTCACTGATTTAGTTCTTACACAAGTACGTACACAAACACAGTAGTTGGTATTGTTTCCTTGTTATCCTGTATATGTGGTCAGAGTCAGAGTAAATGATAAGTGGTGAGTCTGTAGTTTGTGTGCTGTGGTGGGTTCTCTGCAGATTTGCACAGTTTGACTCTCCTCTTGCTCAGTTTATGTATTACTTCTGGCGCGCTGGAGTCAGTCAGCTCTGCTTTTCCAGAAATAAAATTACATCACCATCTGGAAGACATTGAAGTGGAGAGAGCTCTTTTTCTTTCTCTGTGCCTCAGAAACAGGCCACACCTCCTCAAGACGAGTTATGTTTTAATATTTCCTGTTGCCTTCATGGTGATTTTTTTTATTGTCTGGCCAGAAGGGGGGAATTCATGAGCTGTTTTGCTTAATGTTTGTCGGCTTTTATCTCATCAGTGTGTTTACCCCTGTGTAAGCGGTCAACAGTGCATGTGCACCATGTGGCTCTGCCTACATCCCCAGGCCTTGTATTCCCTGTCCTTCCCTGACCTAAGCCATGCACACTCCCACCAATCAGTCCTGTGTAATTTGATGCCACGCTTCCTATTTTTCCCCCCTCTCCCATCTCTTTGTTAGCACTCAGCCAGCCAGACTGTGGTGTACACATACTGTACGTGTACTCATCGTGATCAGTATCACGCTATGATATGATCACACTTATAATAATAAAAGTACTTCATTAGCGTGCTTGCTGGTTGAACGTCTCACAGGGCCATAAACAGTGAGCGTCTTCTCACACTGCTAAGACTTGCTGTGGAGCAAATCTTTTGAGGTTTGACAGCATTGATCTCCACCCTTGATGCCGACAACCTCGGCCCAGATGCACTGACAGGCCCTGGGCCCCATGACAGCAGGAGACACACTGTTTTGGTTCCTTGCTTGGACATGTGCACTTGAGTGTTTATTGGGTGTGCGTAAGAGCAGAGAGGGAGGAAGTGCATGACCAATTGACCTGAATGAGGGGGGCCAAGCATGAAGCGCAGGGAGAAATCAAACCAAGGGCCTCTTCCTCTCCTCTGCCCCTCTTCCCCCAGGTTTAGCTCTCTCCAGGGGAACCCTTAATGCCATCTGAAGGAATTCCTCCCGGATCCATTAATAGGATAATAGGCGGATTCAAAAGGACTCTGCGGCTCATTAGGCAGAAGGTCATTGTCCCTTTAACTGTTTACTTTCCTCTCTCCCTGTCAGTTACTTGGGTTCAATTATCATCCTCAAACTGGCACTCCAGTTGCCTCTAATTACTTTAGAATTGAGTGAGAGGCCTAATTGTTAATATGACGTTACTGGATTTGAGTTTTATTCTTTTGTTCTCGTGATTTTCTTGTTTTGTTTCAAGGAGTCTGGTCAGTAGGGCCATGTTGGTAATAGAGGAGCGCCACAGAGAGGCTGAATACTGCCCCACACTAATTCTCTTCCTGTGATGTTTTTGTTCTTACAAAAACAAAAATGATGCTGAATAAGAGAAAGGAATGTTTTCCAGAATTTTGGCTTTGGGGACTCTGAGCTTCTGCTCATATGAAATACACTGAAGTTGGTCAGTGCAACAAATGCAGAGGACTCAGGTTCTTACTGCTGTAAGAACAGATATACTGATAGCTCAGTTTTACCAGTAGGTTTGGACTATATGTACAACGACAGAGCCCAATCACACTCACATTTTTAAAAGCAAAATTTTGGACTGGTATTGATTCATGGATCACCCAGTGGCCTGTAGGTCTGGGCACTGACCATGAATCACAGTGTCCCTGATTCATGTGCATAATAGGGATACACTGCATCATCCTCAATACTATCCTTATTAAGTGGATTGGTTTCCTCTGTCAGTGACATCATAAAGTTCAGTGTTTTCACCATCAGTTACATTCATTGATTCTTGGTGGACTGCCAACTCAGCTTTTAGTGCCACAGCAATCCCTGGCCTCATTTTACCTCACATAAAAATAATGCTAGTGTGTTCCATGCAGTGAAGTACGCCAGTGTTAAATTTGGGATAATGGGTGCATTGGTGTTGGGTCAGTACTCCATATTGGTACCCTGAGTTTTGGTACTAGAACTCGTGTCAGGGGAGAACAAGTTGGCTCTTGCATCTACAGCCGGCAGCCCAGGGTCTAAGTAGTCAATGGACCTGTTTGTTTCTTGAACGATGAAGTCTTTTAATGCATCATTTCTCTTATTATGAAGTGTTGGCAGCCTGTTCAAGTTTCATAGTAGAGAGCACTCAGACTGCCTGATTAAGGTCAGGTCGACTGAGGTTGTTTCTGCCAGTGGGACTTGTAACAGCACACAAAGTTGGAACACAGAACAGTTGACGGCATTTTCATGGCTGCAGATGTTACTGTCTTACATTGTGGTTGAACTGCACATAACATTCTTCATATATGGATCCTGTATGATTGACAGCTGTTTTTGAAAGCCGCACAGGAATGCTTCATTGAGCCATTTAGATGTTCACATACTTACTATATTTGTGTCATCCTCATCTGACTCACCTACTCAGTTTATAACAATATTAACATTATTGGAGCACATCCTGGATTAGTTTCCTGTGTGTGTTTGTCACTGTTGACTCCAGAGGTGCCCCAGTCAGTTATCAACCATTACACTGTGCCTGGCAGCAGTCACTCATACCTCCCCACTGCTGTTGTGCTGGTAAGCCGAGTGCTGTTTCCTCGTGTCTGTGTTGTAGGAGCCTACCTATCTGGTACTAGCTGTGCTAGCTGGCTTCAGACAGGCTTGTCCAGACACAGTCAGAGCAGCCATAGTGAAAAGCCTCAATAGGTAAACACACCCCTCCCCTCCCGCTCTTTCCCATGGGCCTGTGTGAACCATGTATATAAACGTGGGAGGAGGCCTTGTCTCCCTCCTCCCTCCCTTGATACCACAGGTGGCCTTTGTGGTGGATTACAGTCACAGCGGCTGAAAAGCTTGCGGCTAATGAGCAACATCTAGCCAAAGGTGATGTGTTGGGCACAATACTGATTTGTCAAGTCATTCAACCAACTGATCAATTATCTGAAAATACAGAAGTGCTGAAATGTTGCTGACATCTTTATTATCAGAACGCTATTGGGGAATTTACAGCATAAATCAAATTTGGCATGTTGTCACGCGCAACCAAACAGCCATTGAATGCAATGGTGTAAGCAATTGCCAGTATCCTTTCTGCAACTCAAGGTCCTTTCTTTTAATGGTGTCAGCACTAGATGAAGGCGATATAGTGAGACTGCAGAATAACCACTGTTCTAGTTTTACATTTTAGTCCAAAAGCTTTACACGGGTTGTTTGAGTGTAAGATTGGAGGGGATTGTCAGCCAAAGAATATCTCCATGTCCACCGAAATCCAGCGTAGAAGACACAAGGTGAAATGTAAATGGCTGCGATGTATGAGGAAAAAGAAGCAAGCAAGGGTCAGGCAACAGGTCAGAAAGTCTTTTACAGGGTTCGGACACCTGCACCGTGCGATAACTTGCTGGTGGTCCTGGTGTGATTCACCAATGAAAAGCTTTTAATATAATACTAGAACAGCGGGAAGGATTTGAATTAAAGTAACTCTACACAGCCCCTGTGCCACTGCAGGGAAGGATTCAATTCTGATGAGTAAAAGTTCCCCCACTATTGAAATGCTTTGTGTATGACTGAAACCCCACTGAGATCATCACATGGATCGCAAAGGACAAGTTGATGGCCCCTGCTTTTGGTATATGTTACTCTGATCGCATGGTATTGTTGATCCAGCTAAAATACCAGCTTTGGCAGTGGCAATTTTGTCCCCATAAACACACACCACTACCTTTTATTTGCACTCTAAATGAGCATTTACTGATTAGTGTGTTGGTGAGATTTATCAGCTTGCTTTTTCCCTGTCCTGCTGCATTGAGTCCTTTTGCTTGACCAGTCCCTTTCTCTTTTTGTTTCTTTCCTGAGTCCTGCGCATACAGAACTGTCCTAAATTTCAAAGCTACATTCTGTAATTTAAGAAAGTAGACCAGTTGGCATCAGAATAGCTGAATTAACCAGCCACAGCCTTTGCTGACTACCTGGTAGCTAGCAATGGTTTCTTTTTATCTTGGAGGAACTGTGAGTGTACAGCAGCTGCCTCACTGTCCTTGCTGCTGCTGCCCAGTCAATCTGATTGATGGCTATAATAGCTCCCTCCGGCTTCTCGGTGGGTATCCGAAGGCGTCACTGTCGAGGGCACAGGCCCGACACTGCAGCAATCCTCATCCCCAGTGCATTTCCTGTCACCTTGATTCACACTGAGTCAGGTGGGGTGGGTGACTTTGCATTAACATCTGTAGCTGTTTGATGTCTTTTTGCAGTTTTAGAGATCAGCTCATTATTGTGCAGGCTTGACTCTGTGCTTTTTTTGTTTTGTTCTTTGGTGGGGTGATGATGTATTGATCCTTCACAGGGAGTTTAAAACACCTGTTGAGCTGCAGCTGTAATGTAATGTCTGGCCCAAGGACACTACAGCAGTGGTGTTTATGTACAGTAAGCATTGTGAAAGCATCCATCTGTCCAATCCGACCTCGCTTACTGCTGTCACTATCCTCTGAACCAGCTGTTCTTTCAGCAGACAAGGTCCGTAGATGAAGGAAGTCAACTGTGTTCACCAGGCTGACATATAATAAAAGTAACACAGGACAGGTTGCTAGTCTATGACATCGTTGACACATATAAACAGACAACCGCATTCACATTTGAACCCAGGAACATCTGGCTTTGATGTCATTTTGTACATCAGTATGATGAGTTTGTTGCTGGATTGCCCTGCCCTGTCACATTTTCCCAATCAACCAGTGAAATGGTCAGTTTGTCCCGCCAGTTCACTCTTTTAGTTGCTTTGTGTCTGTAAGACTAAGAATTAACCTTGTTAAATGCATTCACATGTTTTTGATGACATGTACACGTGACGTACACATACTGTTCATCAGAATGGCAATGCCTGTCTGTCCATTTCACTGTACATTTCCTCATTGTACAGGTGTCCCCCAGTCACAGGCCATACATTGTCTCTTGACTGATGTCCACATGTGGTAACTAGCTTGTCTGTAAATCTAATTTTAAATGTAGTGCCTGCCTCGTGTGTATTATAAGCCACTGGGGCATTCAGATTATGCCAGAGTAAGCCCCCCCAAGGAGGGGGAGCACTGGAGTTGTTGTTGTTGTTGTTCTCTGGTAGCTGCATGCCAGATGGCTTTGCCAATGAGGTAATGTGATTTAGTTCATTTCCATGGTGAGATAGATGCCTGTTGGTGAGGGGGGAATGGGGGATAACGGGAAGTATTTTGTCTTTTGATGCAGTTGTATGAAAAAGCCATGGTTTGATGTGAAGTGCCTGCTAATGCAGGGGCCTGCTGAGGGCCGCTGTTGACTGGAGGTTTGTAAAGTCGCCCATCCTGGCAGCACCTCATCTTTTCCAAAGTAGGTTCCTGTAATGTGGTTCTGTGTGGTCTGAAGAGAGGAGCCTGTGCTGGCACGTGGTGTTAGGTCATTTCAGGTCCTCTGCTCAGTGTCGGGCTCTTCCTCTCTCCTCCTGCACCATTGTCCCCTTAGAGAGAAAGAGGAGGGGCCCCGCTTTGTCCGTCGAGCTGGTGAGAGAGGGAGACTTCCCACTCTGTGTTCCCCCAGGGCCACTGGCACTGCTGCAGGAGAACTCTGCAGTGTTTCAAGACAGATTAAGACCTTGTTTAAAAAGAATGAAAGAATTTGGCAGGCAGAGGAAAGCTTGAATCGCTGCTGGAGGGGGGAGAGCGCTTTGAACTTACCATGCTGTGCCATTCAGCATTGATGTTAATGAGGCCTGGATCTGTGTGTGTGTGTGTGTGTGTGTGTGTGTTTGGGGGGGCGGGGGGTATAGGGGTGCTGGCATACACACAAAGACAAACAAATCTGTAGCATTGTGCATATCTGCAAATTAGAGTGGAATAGCACCGTTGTTGTCATTATAGGAATGCACCAATGGTTCTGCACATGAGCTCTCTGATTAATGTTATTGTGTAATAGGATATGATTCATAGGATTTTTGCCTGTACATGTAAAATATTATTGTGCTTCTGACATGAAACCAGACTGCATAACTTGATCATTTTAAAGGCCTAGATCAGAACTGGTCAAACACGATGGAGGGCTTTAAACCAGCAAAGTTGCAAAGTGATGGTAACGAGTGTTAATGGTTTGAGTCGAGGCTGAGGGAAAGCACTTGCTCAAATTATGCTCTCAATCGTGCATGTGGACAGCATGCAGCGACAAACGCGTGGACATGTTTGAGTGCATTGTCTACTGGTGCTCAATACATTACATTACGTTGGAGTACCTCGTACAGCACATACAGATTGAATGCAGAGTTAACCTTCACCTTTTCACAAATTTTGACTGCTGCAGTGTTCGTGCGTTCCACATTTATTTGACACAAATAGCCAATAATACCAGCAGCACAGACATTAGCAGTAGCGAGCTAGCAATGCGCACATCATTTATGTGCAGCGTGTTGCATTTGTGCGAGCTGAAGATAGCACGTTTTTGAGTCGATACTCAACCATAACTTCCTTTTTAATGTTGGGCAGAAAGACTGATAGCATGATGCAAACACCAGCTGTGTTTAATAATGACCATGACATGCAGGAGGAGGTTCAGCTGTGCCGTGACCCTCCCACAACAGGGCAGCAACTGGACTTCGTAATGACCCCTGCCAGTGTGTGGTTTCTAAAAAGGCTTCACCAGGCTGACTAATTGTCCATTAAGGGTACATTTCCTGACTTTGTCATATCCGCTGTAGTGCTTCCAAACTTGATTAACTGTGGACTCCAAAGTCGTATTCAAAACACAGTGAGGACATAATTGTGGTATTGGAGGCACCATTGGCCCCAAGAGTGTGTCTTTATGGTCTCTGGTGACTTCTGATTTTAGTCAATTAGTTGCTTTGTTGTGTTTTTATGGTGCAGGACCGATTAGTCATGAGTTATTACTGAGGAATGTTAATCACATCTCAGATCACAAAGCAATACAACAAATATGCTTTGGTCTTTTATAAGCTCTTGATTTTAGATCTCTTTGCTTACATTCAGCTGTCGAGCGTATTTGCTTAAAGTCAGTACATTCCTTACCTGTGCAAAGTCCTGCTGAAGACCAACACCCATCAGTCTTTCTGCTGCTTTCTTTTTTAAATCTGAGACCATAGTGGGAACCAAGGGGTCTTTTTTAATCAATTTTTAATTCCATAGCAGTGTACAGTCAGTTTGAGGGCAGGCTTATTAAAAGGGGGAAGGGGGAGGGATATTCTGGAAGCCCAGCTCTAAAAATAGCACAGCTTGTGTGTGTGTGTGTGTGTGTGTGAGAGAGAGAGAGTGTGTATATATGTATGTATGTGTGAGTGAGAGAGAGAGACTGTGTGTTTGAACGCAACTGAGCTTGTGTGTGTGGTGGAAGCAGGCTGGTTGTTGCTTCAGCTAAACAGGCCACCAACTCTTCAACACTGTCCCCAGTTGTCTTTTGTGAAACGGTTTTTGCATTTTTGGGAGACATTTACCATCTCTGACGTCAGAACTAAAACCTTTCATTCCTCGAGGAGGTCTGTCTGGATCTGCTCTGTTCTTTCTGCGTCCGCTCTCTGTTCTCGGGCTGTAATCTGCTCCAGTCACAGCAATATCACAGCTACAATTTAGTGTTTCTTTGTGTCTTTATGGCTGTCCCTGTGTTCGACTGAGGGTGGAGGGGTGGGAGAAGGGAAGGGAGGGCTCTGAGAAGAAGAGGGAGAGCGAGCATGTGTGCGAGTCTTGCTCACCCAATGCACCAGCCGAGCTGCCGTCCCTACTTCTTGTGATGTGTGGCAGAGAGCGAGACACGCCGTGAATATTAAATTTCATCGGTGCTGAGAAAAGGAGGGCAGGCAGAGCTTGGAAATCTCTCCTGTTGTCTGGCGAGAGATTGCCGCCCCTGATCAGAGAAGAGGCCGGACACACACAAACACACAGCATCCTGTAGCACCGTGGCAACCACCCAGTTCTAACCAGTTCTCCTCATGCTCATTATGAAATCTGTAGCATCTGTCATGTCAGGATTTTTCTCTGATTCTTCTTTCATTTTCACACTGGACTCCCATTTCTCTTTCATGAAGATCATTCTTTGTGCCAAGTTATTACATGTTGTATTCCCTGTTTCTTTTATTGACTCTTGTTTTCCCCCATCATCCTTGCTTCATTTTCTTCCTCCTCCTCCTCCTCTCAAGGTGCTCCATATAAGATCTGCCAGTCCCAACCATATGAGGAACTGAGGTGTCTGCTTAAAATGAAGATGCACATTGTTACACTAATTTCTCCCATAATGAGTGGAGAAGAGTTTTACATAATGCATTACATAAGGGAGCAGAGTGTGTCTTTGGCGCTTGCCTCCTGTCGTCAAACTAGCCTTATGCATTCACAATTTATTAAGAGACTGGCTAGACAGGCAGCGAGTTTGGTTGAACTCCAAGCTTGCTGAAACACGCTTATTTGTTTTCTCTCTGGGAATGAGATGAGAGGGCGGATACCGCTCACATGTCTGTGTTTAAAAGGGCCTGAAACCTTAAATTCTCAATCAGCCTCTTCCTGTGAGAGCCACATGAACACAGTATATTTTGCCAGGTACACCAGTTTTGTTTATTTTCCATTAGGTTTCTGCTCTTCTTTTTCACCTCTTGTGGGCTTGAAGTGAGCGGGACTCATTTGGAAGAAAAAGTTATGTCAGATGCCATGCACCAATCAGGATTCAGCCACATTGGAACTAAACCTTTAATGTCAGTTGGTGGGTTGTTTGGTTTCCGTCCATCACATTTCTTCAAACCACAGTGCTGATGAAGCAGATTAGATTAGTGTCGAGGCATACATTTATTGTTGTGTCTCATGCTAATAGCAGTTAGCCCTAAACTGAGATGCTACAGTGGTTTGGTCAGCTCACTTCTTTCTATGTATGTTTCTTTGATTTTTAAGCTTGTAGTCTTTAGCCCCAACCTGATGCTGAGTAAGTGAAATCAAGAAAGCCAATAAGCATGTTTGTGTGTTGAGTTTTTCCTTGAAGGCTGTATTGACGAGCAGCATGCAGTCGCTGCAGCCTGCCTGTCTTTGTGATCAGCATCATGAGATAGATATTGTGGCCCATGTGCTTTGAGTGTACCACTGTGTGTGCATGCGTGCGTGCGTGCATGCGTGTGTGCGTGTGTGTGTGCGTGTGCGTGTGTGTGTGTGTGAGAATGAGAATGTGCCCGCATATGTGTGAGTAGCTGCAGGCACCCTGAGGATTTTCCCTCTGCTGGTCACAGTCTGTGCCTCTCTCTCTCTCTCTCTCTCTCTCTCTCTCTCTCTCTCTCTCTCTCTCTCTCTCTCTCTCTCTCTCTCTCTCTGCTGTACTCAGCCTCCACTCGTCCTCCCCTCCTTCTACTCCACATTCCTTTGTTTTCCTCGACATGCCATTCCAGTTTCAAGAGTTTTCACTTTCTCTCCTGAATCACATCAGCATTTCCTTTCATCCCCCTCCCCCCGCTCTCTCCTGCCCTCGGATTGTCCTGGGCTGCTCTCCACGGGAGAGCTGCCGCATAGCGCACAGAGAGGGAGTGTTTACAACTGGAGCTGGTCTGGCCTTTGCCCCTCACCCTG